>NC_135021.1:18604247-18918104 GCF_051020955.1 Megalopta genalis
GCTCGAGGCGGCCGTTTGAATTATAATAATACTATAGCATATTGTAGCAAATTATAGAAAAACTTTCGACGGCAAATAGAAACGTTGCGCAATGCTAGTCGGGAATATTAACCGCTCATTGGCTCGGCCGCCTCGCGCCAGTTAAATCTCGCCTCTCATTGGTCACCGTTTTTCCTTAATAACTCGCAAACGAAGTCGCGGATTGCATTCTCGCAAAGGCACAAGTTACTTCAAATTACCCGAGAAACCCCTCGTTTCTTGCTTGTGCAATAATTTCTACTGGAAATAAAAATTAAGTAAATTTAATTAATAAATTAAATCTACTAGAAATTAAAATTAATTTAAATCATTAGAAATTAAAATTAATTTAATTTATTATTAATAAATTAAATAAATAATAAATTCGCAGACGATTGATGCCGTACAGGTATCCGTGTAGCATCTGCACTGAAAAAGGGATGACCCCAATTGTCCGACTTCGATTTTAACGGGTCTTTGCAAGATTACAATACACAAGTCCTCAATGATAATGATATATATACAGGGTGTCCCAATAATGTCTCGCAATCTGAAAATAGGGGATTCCTGAGGTCATTTGAAGCAACTTTTTCCTTAGCGAAAATATTCTACGAGGCTTCGTTCACGAGTTATTAACGAAAAACAGTGACCACGCGCCGCGCGCCGCCTAGAGCTTGTCTCTCATTGGCCAGTGTTTTCCGTTTAATAACTCGTAAACGAAGCCTCGGAGAAAATTTTCGCAAAGGAGAAAGTTGCTTCAAATGACCTCAGGAATCTCCCATTTCGGGATTGCAGGAAATTTTCGAGACACCCTATTTACTATCGCCTTACAAAGACCCCTTAGAATCGAGGACAATCGAGGATCCTCGTGAGTTCTTCGAAAAACTAAGCTGAAGATAATTTTCCATGTCCAAGAAAAATACAAGCTGCTCGTCTCCTCGCCAACACAAAAGTGGCCGTACCCGTGCCCCATGTGCACCTTCAAAACCCGGAACAAGAATACATTGCGGGATCACATTCTTCGGCTGCACATCGATGAGTGCGCGTATTCCTGCGAGATTTGTGCGGATGAGTTCAAGGTGAAGGCCGACCTGACCCAGCACCTGAAGACGGAACACACCACGAAAAAGTGTTTCATCTGCGGCATCGTGTTCAAGTACCATCGATCCTTCGTGGGTCACATGAAACGGAAGCACGCGAACCATCCGTATCAATGCGCCAAATGCAACCACTACTCGGAATCGCTGGCGGCTCTGAAGAAGCATGAAAAATGGCACGCGAAGATGAAAAAGAGATCCGTGGTGACGTGCCCGAAATGCGGCAAACAGGTACGTGATTACAACGTTCTGACGCACATGTTCAAGCACAACGACATGATGTCGAACATGTGCCCAATCTGCGGGAAACGCGTGCAGAAGCCGAGCGCCATGCAGGTCCACCTGCTCACCCATTCCGGCATAAAGCCGTACGTCTGCGGCATGTGCGGGAAAAAGTTCTCGCAGAAAGTGTGGCTCCTTAAACACTGGACGCGACAACATCCCGGGCCGCAGCCGTCTGTGCCGACGATATCGCTGAAAGAAATAGTCACGGACTTTCTCGAGACGTACAAGCACGTGAAACAGGATATTAATTAATTAGAGCATCTTCTGTGAGCCAGGCTCGGACAACTGGCGGCTTGCTTGACCGGGAAAGCTGAAGCATTTGTACGAACACACGACATAAGCAGGATGTGTGAATTGATTTATTCTAAAATTGTTCGAATTGTTTCGCTTTCCTACTCGAGCTTCTTTTGTAAATAACAGTCAAATCAGCGTCGGAAACGTGTGAATAAACTTATCAGTTTTTCTGATGGAACTGGCGATCAACTAATTCAATCAATAATCTATGAGATATGACAAGGTTTTGCAATCCGAGTTTATTCTTTTGCATGTACGATAATTTGTTCCTAATTGCGCAGAAAAATGGACGATTCGGGGAGAGGTGATACGATTATTCGAGCCTTGCGTCTCGTTTACGTAATTGTTCACAATCGATAATTACAAAAACTGAAGCGAGAGGTTCCTAAGGTGATTTGAAGTAACTTTTTCCTGAGCGAAAATGCGATCCGCGGCTTCGTTCACGAGTTATTAACGAAAAGCACTGACCAATGAGGGCGCGAGCTCGGCTGACGCTCCGCCCTTGCGGCCAATGCCGGGTCGCGCCTGCTGCGTCTGACGCAGTGGCAGTGATCGCGAGGGCGGGGCGTCAGTCGTACGCGATCGCTCATTGGCCACTGTTTTTCGTTAATAACTCGTGAACGATGCCTCGGAGAACATTTTTGTAAAGGAAAAAGTTGCTTCGAATAATCTCGGGAATCTCTTTCTAAAGTACTATAATTATGGGACACCCTGTATAACCGCAAGACTTGTATAATCGTATCTTCTCTTCCCAAATTATCCATTTTTGTGTACGACTTAAGCGTCAATTAGGGAGAATTTATTATAGTCATACGTGAAACGTTCTCGAACGAAAGTACGAACTTTTTCAATGACTATGTTAAATACCCACAGTGATAATACGCTAATAATAATGGTAAACCGCAATGCCAGAGGCAGAAAATGTTTCCATAATCGTTCTTCTTTTAAAAATGTGACTTATCCTTTCGTGGATCGTTTTGTTTCGTATTTCAAATGCACCTTTTTCCAAGTGCAGTTCATTTCGCGATTGCCTTCAGAGTGGAATTATATAAAGTGTGTCCCCGAAATACGTATCCACAAGCGGGCGTCGGATGATTCCTCGCAAAAGAACGCGAGAAAAATATGCAATAAGGTTTTTTTAATGTTTAGTTAATTAGTTTCGTCAATCTTAACCCTTTGCACTCGAGTTTTCTAAATAATGTCAACATTATCGAATAATCTGTTTATATTTTAAAAAATACTGTAAGAAAAACTATTTTGGATTTCGTGTTAAAACGACGTCGAGTTCAAAGGGTTAATTTGTCAATCGATTTAATCTTCGACGGTATGTCTCCTAATTTTTATTTTTAATTCGTGCTAAATGCGTGTTGTTACGTAAAGATCTGGCGTCTGTGTGAGTGTACTGCGACGTTGCAGCTTCGTGACGTCACTTTTCCATATGAAATGATCGTCTTGAATGAGTTATCGCCTGCGATAAATCGCTACTCGGCTCGAAACTCAAATTGTAATCGCGCCGATTGTAATCCGCGTTTTAGCGAGCGTCGTTTCGCGACAAAATCTATGATACCGAATTAGCATACCGAACGAACAGCTTCCGCGGAACATTGTAAAAAGCGCGGACACTTGGGCGCAGCCACGTGGCTGCCCGATTTGTTCATCGCACTCGATTAAAGATTAATTCTGAGCCAATTCTCGTGTCGTAATTGTGCCCGCTATTCCTGTGTTGGAATCCTTCGATCCTTGTCGCGTAGATCTATTTAGCGTGGACCGGTTTTTCAGTTATTTATGGAGAAATGTCTCGTGTTCTGCGTGCCACCCTTCTGGTCCCTGCTATCTTGACTTGATATATCATGCTCCACGCATGATATAAACATATTCTTTCGTATTCTCTTCAATGAAATCTTAATTTAGCAAGAGTTGAATAATCGGATCTGCGCATCAATTAGGCAGAATTTACTGTATTGTCATGTGCACAATATATGAGCATCAATTAGGTAGAGGAATTAAGTTTGGTTTAAAAATGGTATTTGAAAAGAGAAAAGAGTAGGAAGCAGCGAGCATCTGATTTTGACCCAGAGAAGAATCATGAATAAAGTGCATATTCATAGTAATCAACGCGTTAAATAACACGTTTTGAAAGTTGGTACTTTTTTGTGTACTTCGGGATCAGTTTCCGTAATTTTACAGTGAAATGTAAAAAAAAATGAATTTTAAATAGCAGTCTAAATATACGCATGTTTATAAATACTTCAATAATGAACTGATTCAATGATTAATTGAGAGGAAAATGGGGGTCAGCATTATGCATGGCGGCGCCCGTCGACAATCACTTTGTTATAAATAAGTTGAAATGTTACTTGGAAAAGGGACCAGAATCGTTCCCAGAATTCAACGCACGAAGGAGGATCACTTCGTTACAAAATGTTTCATCCGCAGCACTGTGTTCAAACACAATAGAGCCTTCGTGAGTCACATGGCGAGCAAACATGGCGATCTGCCGCATCAGTGGAAGAAATGCAAGCGCAACCTAGAATCGCGGGAGTCTCTGATAGATAGGTCCTTCATAATATGTCGGAAATGTGGCCAATTAATTCGAGATCACAATTCTGAAAATAACGAATATCCTCCTGGTATTTGGCTGATCGTTTCACCATAAATAGCGAGAAAGAACATTTAAGGTTATATTATTTACGAGAAAACAAGTCACTCTAACCTTAAAATGTCTTCGGCACGACTTGGAAGTGGTGAGCTGATAAATGGCAAACGAATGTCGACGTGCACAGAAACGACATTACTTCCCCCCTCCCCTAATATTTGCGATGGACAAAATGGAACAATTATTACTAAAAATTTCAAAATATTTTCCGTCAACCATTTTTATCAGCTTCGCCGAATATCCTACCGATTTTTTACTATGTTTAACACCGAAATTGTCGCACACGTTTAGAACCTCGCAGTTACAATGTTCCAAGTAAGTTAGCAATTTATCAAAATTATTATTGATAACCCATTCTCTGTACACATCACATTCTAACGAGACTTATTCTCATCTGTTTTAGTTTCCTGCTGGATCCCTTGGGAGACGTTCAAAATATAAACTCTCCACTCTACGACTGGAAAATCCAAAACGTGCCCAAGTTAGCGGCTCCTACGCGATTGGACGGTCGCCAGCCGGCCGGAAAATTAATCACAAATGCAGCAAGTAATTTTCCGTCAGCTGATTCCAAAGAGCAGACCAGAAAGAGATCCGAGGCGAGCAATGGAAACGGACGTAAGCCTCGCTACTGCGACCGTTGCGGCAAAGTATTCTACCAGAAATCTGGCCTCGTGGATCACATGTTGTCCTACAGGTATCCATGTAACACCTGCACTCAGGTATTCCGAACCAAGCCGGAGATAATGTCGCACGTCCGAGAAAGCCACGGGCAAACGATTCGTGCGATGCCGGTGCAAGCGTACCAATACAGGTGCACCGAATGCGACTTCAAAACCCGGAACAAGAATACATTGAGAGATCATATTCTTCGACAGCACAGGGACGAGTGCGCTTACGTTTGCGAGATTTGCGCGAAGGAGTTCAAGGTGAAGGGTGACCTGACTCGACACATGAGGCAGGATCACTTCACTGAAAGGTGTTTCATCTGCGGCGCCGTGTTCGAGAATCACAACGAAGTTCTCGGTCACATGAAGCGCAAGCACGACGACCATCCGTATCGATGCGCCAAATGCAACCGTTATTTGGAGTCGTTGGAGTCCTTGGAGAAGCACAAACAATGGCACTCGGACATGATAAAGAGGAGCTCTGTGGCCTGTCGGGAATGCGGCAAGGTGATCCGTGATTACAATTATTCGACGCACATGCGACTGCACTCGAAGGAGAAGCCCAACACGTGCCCGGTTTGCGGGAAGACGTTCCGATGGCTGAGTCCTTTGGAGAGACACATCGTCGCCCATTCCGGCGAAAAGCCGTACGTTTGCGACATCTGCGGCCGAGATTTCTCACAAAGGCCGAGCCTCGTTGCCCACCGGAAGCAACACCCTGGGCCGCTGCCTCCCCTGAAAACAGTGTCGCTTAAGAATATAGTTAAGGAATATCTGGAGACTTACAAACGCGCGAAACGGAAGACTAATTGATTAATTGAGTAGTTTATTTTGGAAGTGGCCTAAGTCTATTTATATACTTAAATTGAGATATTTATTATTGATAATGTCCGAAGGCGGTGACGAAGGTAATTTTGATTGATTAGTATTTAACAAGTTAATCTCGTTTTTTTGGACAGTTGCTTTAGTCGAATAATCAATTTAATTAATGCGGTTAGAAAGAATTTACGCGATATACGTACTATACAGTTGAATATGAAACTTAAAATTTAATATTAAATTTTAGAAATTATTTCACCCATGGGACAGAACGGGTAGCGAAGAAGAATTGGTGACTAATGATTTCAAGGAAAATCGAGAAAGAAAGAGAATTATAGAACAATATTCGACGTCGGGGGACGAAGATACGGATAACAATGGAGAAAAAAATCGACGAAACGTACATCTGAAAAGTGCGAAAGATTAAACGGAATTCAGGAAAACGAAATTATACTCGAACCAGAAATATCGTACCTTGAAAAGTGTTCCAGAACAAAATGTAAACGAGAGCCAGTAAATTGTTTTGTAATTTATGTAGTTAAAAAATGTTTCGAATCGCATAGATTATGTTTTCAAAGCGTTGCAAAGATATATCAAATAAATCGAGTATCATTTATCATATGGTATTTCCCGGAGATACCATAATTTCAGGACACCCTGTATAACTACGCTCCGCGACTCCACGATCACGCTTTAACAAGGTTTCGTTTCATCTGTTTTAGCTCCCGGTCGCTGGATGAAATCTACAATCCTCAGAAATATCCAAAGTACGCCGACGGATCCGCCGAAATAAATATCACCAATCACTCTAAGCAACGATTACTAGAAGAAGCAACACCAAGCCGAAGAATTCGCTGTTCTGCTCGCAAGTTGCCGGCGAAAGGCGCGAAAGTCTTAGTATCGCCGACCGCAGAAATCGCGCCAGAAGCCGCCAGGATCAAATCCAGCGAGCCCTTGAAGTGCGACCACTGCGACAAAGAGTTCTTCCAGAAGTCTCAGCTCGTGGCGCACCTGAAAACGTACAAGCACCGGTGCAGCTCTTGCAACCGGGTGTTCCGTCTGAAGAACGAGCTGAGGTTGCACAGCAACGAGAAACACGGACCGCTGACGTATCCCTGCACGATCTGCGAGTACAAAAGCACGAACAAGTGGACCCTGAAGGACCACATCATTCGCAAGCACACCAGCAGCTACCAGTACTGCTGCGCGGTCTGCCAGAAGAAGTTCAAGCTGAAGAACGACCTGAAGCAGCACACGAATCAGGTGCACAACGACGCTCCGCCCATCATCTGCACCGTTTGCGGGCACGCCTCGAAGAGCGTCCCGGCCTCGAAGGCGCACATGAGGTACAGGCACTGCAAGCCAGCTTTCGAATGCAGCATATGCAAGCGTTGCCTGTCCACTGAGCACAGCCTGGAGCAGCACCTGCTCTGGCACACGAAGAAGGAGAAGGTGGTGTGCCCCACCTGCGGGAAGACTTTCGGCCAGAAGAGGGATCTCGAGATCCACCTGAGGATCCACGAGGGCCTCAGGCCCTATTCCTGTTCGTTCTGCGGTAAAACGTTCCGCAGGAGGAACGCTCAGGAACAGCACATGCTGATACACACAGGCATGAGGCCTTATACTTGCGACATATGCGGTCAGGGCTTCGCTCAGAAGCCGGGCTTGATTTGCCACAGAAAGAGACATCCGGGACCGTTGCCGCCGTTGCCTGTTATCTCGGTGAAAAAGCTCATCATGGACTACACTCGAGGGCTGCGCGAAATATCCACGGAATTTCGTGGGAGTCGGGAGGATCGGAAGATCGACGGGGACAGGGTTCAGGAAAAGGCAATCGATTGATCTGAATATATTATGATCTGACATTTGTTGCTTATGCTGTCGTGTGCAATATTGCTTAATGTCTCATCTTTTTTTAAATGTTTTTAATAAGTTGGAAATAATGTATAATGGCACTTATTATATATTCTTCCGATGTTATTATTTTGTAACTTTATTTTCACATTTTTGTTATAAATACATAAAGATATGTAATGCAAAATATTATCTACTAAACGTAAGTGCACACACACAGTTATATTTATTTATATGTGACTATCTTTCAAATATTTTTAAAGTTCTTTTTTCAAATAAAATCGTTTGGCGGAATTTAATTCTACTTCGTTTGCGTATGTTGCAAAGTATTGTATAAAAACGAAACCTTGATTGTAATATTAAATAAATAAAAATCACTTATTTTTCAATATCTCGCTGCTTTCTCGGTGTCGATTTCCTCCAAGCATGGTCAGCTCGATCGCATCGGTATTTCATGGGCAGCAATGTAAGAGCACGTGTCCATCCGAGAATAATTTGCTGTCAAGAATCTTAATGAATCATTGCGATATCGATAACGCGATCGATGCATCATAGTTGAACACTTCACGGTACAGTAATGTCTCTCCAATTGACCCTCAGATTGCGCAGAAAAATGCGCAACGTAAGTACATAAAAGGAAATAGTCTCTACTCGATAGATTAAAGATTGAATTTCACAGAAACAAATAATAATTATGTTGAGGTCGACGAAGCAATTCTTATGAAACGGATAAATTGATAATAATTGAAAATAATTGCTGATCGACTTAATCGGAGCTGAAGTTGCAATCTTATTGCAATTACAGTGACCTGTGTCTGACATTTCATTAAATGATCATTAAATATTAATAATTAATAAAATAATATAATAATTGTATAATATATAACAATCATTAATATAATATATTGTATATATTATTAATATAATATAATTATTATATTATATATATCATTAATATAATAATTATTACAATAATTACTAAAAAATATTAAATGATCATTAACTGATCCTTAAATATTTAAAGGTATACAAGGTGGACGAAAAATAGTCATTAACATGGTGAAAGAGGATCTGTATTTAATAATATATTTTATATTATATCAAATTCTTCCCAATTTTTCATTCAATTATCCATGATCTAAATCAAAGAAATCTAACAAAACAGAAATATCTTAAAGAGAGATCCTACAACAACAAGAGATCCTCTTAGATCCTACAACTTAAAAAAAAAAGATCAATTACATCGAACAAATCTTTTATTTATGCCCGCGATGTAAACAAAGCTCTACTGTGATCGCCGTGTTATTTTCAGATGAAAGCAACAAGAATCAGGCTCCAAAAATTGTGAAATATAATTGAACCGTCGATGAAATTCCGAATGATAAAAATTAAATGAATACCCGTGTTTCAGAATACGACGGTCAACGTCCCGGGCGATCCACGAGTGCGTGAAATGCGGCGCCTGTTTCTGCCACACGCGAAAGCTCGTCGAGCACCTGAAGAACTTGCACGGCATCGACAAAGCGTTCAGCTGCGACGAATGCGGCAAAACATTCAGAAGCCCGATGAACATCGCCCGACACAAGCTGATCCACACAGGCCTGAAGAGGTTCGCCTGCGACTTGTGCGACTACCGGTCGAACCAGAAGTCGAACCTCGAGTGCCATCGGCGCAGGCACACGAAGGAATACTCGTTCCAGTGCGAGGAATGCGAGAAAGGCTTCTTCCTGAAAACAGAGTATCTGGAGCACGTGAACGTTCACACGAGGAAGCAGATGTACCGATGCGAGCATTGCAGCAAGTCTTATCCATACAAGAAGAACCTGACGGCGCATCTCAGGCTGCAGCACGCGAACGTTCTGCCGGCGGATTCGGCGACGAGCAAGGCCGAGCACAAACACGTCTGCGGCATCTGCTTGCAGAGCTTCGCGCAGAAGCTGTTGCTCGGAAGGCACTTGAGGAAGCAGCACGGCTTCGGCCGGAAGAGCGAGCATCTGTGCGACCTGTGCGGCGCGGTGTTGTCCTCGAAGAGGAGGCTGATGGCGCATAGGCGTGGCCACGCGAACGAGAAGGTCGCGATGTGCAATCTCTGCGGCAAACAGTTCGCCAGCAAAGAGAACTTAAGTATCCATCAGCGCATACACACCGGCGAAAAGCCGCACGCTTGCACCCAGTGCGGCCGTAGGTTCACCCAGAGGACCTCTTTGATCTTGCATTTGCGGTATCATGCCGGAGAGAGGACCTATCGGTGCGACGACTGCGGCAAGGGATTCGTCTCCGGAAGCTTCCTCAAGAAACACCGCAAGATCCACGTGAAATCGCAGCCGGAGACCTGACGGAACAGACAATAGAACGTATCATTGAACTTGTGCAGTGCTGTACAGTTCTTTTGGGAATGAAAAGCTTTCGAAGCTTTGCTTTTTTCATGTTTTTTTATATACTTTTATGTTTTACATCGCTTGATGTAACGCGGATTATTGTTACTTTTGAATCATTATACGAGTATGTGTAATATAATATTACTAATAATTATAATATAATATAATATTATATAGTATATAATATAGTATAATATTATATAATATTATTATTAGAGTATAATATTATTTATAATAATATTATAAATATAGTATAATATAATAATATAACATAATATTATGTTATTTCCGGGAAACGAGGGGTTCCTGAGCTCATTTGAAGCGAGCTCACCACTCATTGATCACTGTTTTTCGTTAATAACTCGTGAACGAAGCCTCGTAGAATATTTTCGCTAAGGAAAAAGTTGCTTCAAATGACATCAGGAACCCGTCACATAATTTTTGGATACCCTGTATATAAAGGTATTAAAATTTTGAAACAAATAGTAAATAGAAACGTTGAAGAATTTCGTAAAATAAAAAGGTCGACCTATGCTCGAGAAAATTTCAGATCTTAAGAAACGTAAAAGAACCATTTTCGATATTCATATTACTCGTATATTGTCATTAATATATTGTACAGTGTTAATAATAAAGACATTACATAGTATTTCTTTCAAATTGTACCTTATCTTTGTAAGTTAATCGATTTTACCAATAATAAACAATGCTGATTTCTCGTTGTTTTTTGTTTTTTTGTTGTAAATACTATTAAATCCAATTTCCTTTGTATTTCTTCCAACTTCAGAATAATCGTAATATCGTATGAATAATTTGATTACGATTAATTTATGCGAATAAAATGAGACGTATTCGCGTACTCGCATTTACGAAAAGCAGCGACAGCTTCTTCAACGTATTTCGAACAGGTAATTTTCTAGCAATGGTACATGTAATATATATGATCGTAATATTTTGTTACCACTTTCTAAAGCACTCATGATGCTTTTTGTAAATTTGTAATGTTATCAATGAAGGCTTCCTCATTCCAGCCACTGGATCACTGATCACGGCAAGCTCGCGGATTGCGATGAGTTCAGAATCAAGAGTGTAGTAGACGTTCTTCTGGATCCAAGACAAAAGTGAGTTCTTTTACACGATTTTGTCGATCTGCTTTATAAATATACCATAATAAGATTATATAATTATATATATAATATAATATAATATTATTAATAATTATAATATAATTATATATATATATATATATATATATAGTATGATATAATATTATTAATAATTATAATATAATTAAATTGTTAAATTATATATATGCATTTTCGCAAAGGAAAAAGTTACTTAAAAAGACCTCAGCTACCCCATATTTCCGTATTTCGAGACATTTTTGGGACACCTTGTATATATGTATATATATATATTATTTTATTATTATAATATTATATATATTATAGGACAATATAATATATTATACATTATAAGACGATATAATATATTATATATGACACATTATACATTATAGGACAATTATCATAAATTCTTATCGACCATTTGGAACATTCCAGATTCGAGGGTAACGAGAAAGTGTGCGATCTTTGCCAAGAGAAGTTCCACTTCGCCACTAGGCTGGTAGCCCATTTGAGGATCGTACACGGTATCCATAGACCGTTCAAGTGTACCATCTGCGGGAAAACGTACCCGCAACAGTTTATGCTGAACGCGCACGTGAAGAAGTCGCACACGCCGAAAACAACCCCCTGCGGCCAGTGCAACTTCATGGGGGTGAACGCGATCGACGTGGAAAGGCACACGAAACGACACCACAGAGAAGTGAAATATACCTGTGAAATCTGCAGCGAGAATTTCGTCGACAAGGACTCGCTGATAACGCACACGGCTATGCACAACTTTATGCAGTATCAACAGTGCAACGCTTGCGGTAGCACATTCGATGACGTATACAGGTATTATGTTTTTCGATTACCGTTAACGTACGTCGACAGACTTTTGCGGATTCTATTCGTTCCAGCGCTACTCTTTCGATAAGAGAACAATCGAGTGAACTTTGTCAGGAAAGATTAATTAAAAGATTATAATCTTTCAAAGATGATAATATCAAAATGCATACACGATGTTACAGCACGACGATTGCGTCTATTAAAAAATTTCAGGATATTGTAAAATTAAATACACAATTAGTATTGTCAATGGTTTATCAGAATGGTAGTATTTTTTATCAGAAAACTATTCAACAGGCTTCTGAATGATCATGCTGAAATCTTATCTTAAGCAACAGTTTTCAAAGAAATTGTTAGATTATGTTATTTGTTATGAAAATTCATTAAAGTAAATCATAGCAAAAGTCGAGAAGTGATTACATAGAAAACAATAGCGAATATAGGAAACAATTTTATAAAAAATTATTCGAAGATGTACTTCAACCCGTTTGGTAAAAGTATTCTTAAACCGAAATGATTGAAAGATATTGTTTGACGCCTTTCATAGTGTTTTAACCCTTTGCACTCGAAGCTATTTTAACTGTAAATATAAAATTATTTTTATAACTTATAGTGCTTTTATTTTATATGGCAAAATGCATGTTATGCATATGAAATTGACTCTTGGGAATCGCGCAACAATTACACTCTTAACAATTTTTTAAAGCTAAACTTTGCTGATAAATTTTAGTGGTGCCCCGAGTGCAAAGGGTTAAAAGAGAAATGACGCTTCGATCTGATTTCCACGCAAGCAACATTAGAAAATGTTGATTTTGCATAAAAATCCGCGGTCTAATAATCGCCGTTGTTTCTTACCGAACAAAACGGAGCCGGTAAACCGTCGACGGCTCGAATTTAAACGAATCGCATTGATACAGTTTGAAGGAGCACAATCGGCTCTACCATTACGACCCGGCGGCCTTGATGCAGGAGAACGTGAACGAGGCCGGCCAACAACAGTCTTCGATGCACAAGTGCGACGTCTGCGGCAAAGTCTACAAATACAAGTCCGTGCTGAAACAACATACGGTGAAGGCTCACGGCGACACGCCTAATTACGAGAGGCGTCGTTACTTGTGCGCCCTTTGCGGCAAGGAGCTGAAGACCGCGAAGGGCCTGGAGATCCACAATCGTTCGCACACAGGCGAGAAACCGTACACGTGCGAAGTGTGCGGCAAGTGTTTCGCCTGCGAGACCCTCCTTAGAACGCACAACGTGACGCACACGGGCGAACGGAAGTACTCGTGCGATCAGTGCGGCAAAGCGTTCACACAGAGGTCGACGCTGGTGGTTCACAAACGCTATCACACCGGCGAACGGCCGTACGTTTGCCCGCGCTGCGGAAAGGGATTTGTGACCAGGACCGTTCTAAACACGCACATGAAGTCTTGCCGCTGAGCGGACCGCGGTCGTCGCTGGCGGCGCCTTTGCTCGTGAGTCATCCTTATGCCGTGTTCGCGGCGTCTTCGACAGTCCGTCTAGTACAGTCCGCGATTGAAAGATGGCGCGTCCGACGCGTGCGATGTTTTCGCTATTTTCACGCAACGAAGCGAGCCATTATTTTAATTGTACGTGTACTTTTTTTGTAAAATAATGCCCGTTGATATGGACGAGAGAAAGAAAGTTGCGTCTTTCAAGTGTGTACAAAAATAATAAACGGTGCGGCAACGTTGTGGCACATATCGGAAGAATTGTTGGAAATATAAAATATAAAGTACCTAGATAAATAATTTAATCACAATATCTGGGCACGTGCTATCTTTTTATCGCGGACTGTACGTTTCTATGTGTAATAATTTACAAAATTGAGTAATAATGTAAAGCTACGGTCACGCTTGTGAAAAATGAGTTTTATGAAATTCGAAAGTGCAGAATGTGTAAGAGCATTGCAAGATAATTTAACAATGTCGATATATTATTTTAAACTTGTTGAAATTATTATGGAAACTTCTGTTCAACTGCTGTTTCAGCATTCCCTCCAATTACGAATGTCAGTTTCACTTACATCATTGGTTCATGTTTCCGAGACGTTGCAATTATTGATGTCTACCGTGACATAGTCTTTGCTAAATGAAAGTAACTCTTGCGTATGAATTTACTATACAGCGTGTACATTTGAAAACTTTGAATCTATATGTATCTCGAAAACGATATATTTTTGAGAAAAATGTTAAATACAAAAGTTATTCGATGTTACTTTTACTAGTACTTTTTTTTCTGCGTCACTTTGAAGGTTATTTGAAGGGTAACCGCGCTCGTCACCGTTCCCAAGGTAAAATGATAAAAAAGAAAAATACAAGAGAAACGAAGAAATTTCGTAAGTAAACAAATTTTGTATTTTATTAAATATCTTCTTAATAGATACAATCTCACTGATTCTTTTTACGCGTAAAATAAAAATTTGCAATCAAAAATATAAGTTTGCATTTAAAGAAACAAAGTTACCCTCTCAATGTCCTTCAAGGAGATTCACAAAACGTTTGATTTAACATTTTCCTGAAAAATGTGTTGTTTTCGTGATATTTAGATTTAAAGTGTTCAAATGAACACCAGGACAATTATCGCTTTCAAGGAATAATCGTAACATCAATGGATAACTAAGATTCTTCTGATTAAAATGAATCCGATGTAAGTCGGATTAATTTCAGCTATTTACGAATTAATTAATATAAGCACGAATTAAATAATACGATTAATTTACGAATTAAATAATAAGCTTGACGGTAAATGTAAGCGGATTTACGTCATGTTTGGGCTCATTTTAATCGGAAGAATCTCAGCTGTCCATTGGTACTATAATTATCTTTGTCTGCTGTGTGATGAGGCCTCGCAGAGTTCGAGGGTCTACGGTAGAAGAAGAGTGGGGGGCTGGGTCGTGTAAATTTAACCGTGCACCACTGTACCAGCGTTAGAGTTAACGGTAAATTTAATTCCTCCAGTACTTTACAAAAGTGTGTTATTATTATATAGAATTACAAACAACTTGTTCGAGATAAGTTTATCTCTGCAGTGCTTCAATTTTCTGTGCTATACGTAAATAATAAGTATGCAAACGAATGTCATCGAAAATATTTGTAAATTTTTTCATTCATTAATTTAAGCTCGCAATATATAATTTACAATTCTTGCAATCAAAATACCGTCCCCAATTTCGTGAATTCTAGTTCTCTTTCGATATAATAACTTCATTATATGTTATACTCTTTAATAAACAAGAAAGGAATTTTTAGTATTCACGTAAAGATAATGTTATCGTGATTTTAGAATCGCGTATCGTTCTCGATAGGTTAACTAGGAGAAATCGTCAATATTCGATGTAGAATATACATGAAATTGAATGTTGTGATTATTTTAGAATTAGGCGAACGTTTCACGAATAATATATTATAAATAGCATAATGTGATAAATCTAGAATTTAAATTTTTTACTTTTTTATACACCGTTTTTATACTCCATTTATTAGAATTAATATTCTCAAAACTGTATTATTCATCGAAAACTGTGTCTTACAATCGAACGAAACGAATAACAATTTTCAATCGGATCCGGGGAGATAGCATTAACGGCTGTTAGAAGATTATTTAAGACTTTCCTAGATACATATTTCTATAAATTGTTACAGTGGAACTATTTTATAACGCTGTATTTATTACGAATGAAAATAATGTTGGCGCGATTGTCAACGATTCGATGTCGAATAAAAAAAAAACAAAAAAAGAAGTACGCAATTTCTTAACACTGTGAATTTATTACCTGATCCAATTGCAATGCAATGTCCACTTTATACCATATGAAATATATGAGTGTCCCAAAATTATGGTATTCTCGGGAAATTAGAGATTCCTGAGGTAATTCGAAGCAACTTTCTCCTTTACAAAAATTTTTCCCGAGGCATCGTTAACGAGTTATCAGCGAGAAACTCATTGGTCACTGTTTTTCGTTAATAACTCGTGAACGAAGCCTCGTAGAATATTTTCGCTAAGGATAACAAAAGTAACGTACGAGTAAAAAATGATCAAAATTATAAAAATAAATTTCTACAACGAGAAAGAAATAACAATTGTTACCAACATGGGCAGATATTAGTTTTTTATTTTCTGGCTGTAATAGCATGAGATGTCAGCGGAACAGATACCAGTCGTTGACAGCCACAAGGATCGAAAAACACGTTAATAGAACACTAGAACCGAGGCAGGATCTTCAATACGAAAATCCACACCCTGTTCCACCATCTTGTGGTCGTACTGGTAGTTGATGTCGTTCAAGATGACGCGATTCCGGGCGTTAACGTTGCGGGGCTTCACGTGAATTGTACGAAAACCTAAGGAGAAATGTTCGGTGGAATGATACAATATCAGTACATACATACGACAATGCTTATTAATTAAAAATTAAAAAGTCGAGTTTCTCGACAGCAAAGGCCCAGTTGAAAAACTATTCTATTACTCATTTTCGATTTGTTTTCTTTTTCTTTTCGATTTCATTTATATATACTCACTTATATACAGGGTGTCCCAAAATTATGGTATTTCTGAGAAATGAGGAGTTCCTGAGGCGATTTGAAACAACCTTTTCCTTTATAAAAATTTTCTCCGAGGCATCGTTAACGAGTTATTAAACGGAAAACACTGGCCAATGAGTGACAAGCTCTAAGCGGCGCGCGGCGGTCGAGCCAACGAGCGTGCGACGTCCAGTTCTGCTGATTGGCTCGGCTGCCTAGCGCCAAGCGAGCTCACCTCTCATTGGTCAGTATTTTTCGTTAATAATTCGTTAACGATGCCTCGGAGAACATTTTTGTAAAGGAAAAAGTTGCTTCGAATGACCTCAGTAATCTCCAATTTCCTGAAAGTACCATAATTCTGGGACACCCTGTATGTGCTCGTCGCTGTACGTATTTCCTACTTACGGGTCTTGCTTTCAGCTTGGAGTTGACAGATGTCCTGTAAAGTGTCGAGACTCCTCAGTATACCGTCATATTGCAATCTCGTTAAGTGCTTACAGTGTACCAGCATACAGATCAATAGGTCATCCAGCATTTCTCGATTATTTCTCAATTGTAACATTACTTCCGCTGCAATACAATGCAATATTTTAGTTATTCGTAATTATTCATTCGAATTGTTCTCGTCTGTAGAATGTTGGCCAGCAAATTTTAATTTTAATATTACTCTGTTGAAATAATATATATATTGCTGACGAATTTTGTACCAAATCAAGAATAAGCGACTGTGATAATAATGATAATAATTATATAATATTATACAATATTTATATTATATTATATAATAATTGGAATAATAATAAATTTCCAGTGTTATATCATTTAGTGAACCAGGCTGCGTACATCCTGAATGAGAATTCATAAAAATTCACAATGTACCTAACGTGTTGGTGTAATGAGCGATAAGCAGTCCAACAGTGCTTCGGAAGTTACGTGATCTGCTCTGATCCCACACGTGGCCGCTGAACATTTGAAACCTAGCCAATGGCACACTGGGTAGCAGCAAATAGCACATATCTTCGTAATGGGAGATATTAACTAGAAATCAAGCTTAAGAAACTAAATGGTGTATATAGAAGCGTATTCTTTAGTTTATCATTTACGAGAATATCTATATTTATTTGTATAACATTTCTCCCCCGCTTAACCTCTTGCCCTACAATATCCTGTCGGACTCGTGATGGAGATTCTAAACAGAGTCTAATAAATATGTATATTAATAATTGTTAATTAATAATAATATATATAATATAATAATATTATATTAATATATCTCAATTTAAATTAAACTTAAACTAAACAGTTTCTGCGATCTGTTTGGAATCTAGATCACGAGCTCGCGTCGTTATTGCACGGGAAGGGGTTAAATAGAGAATTTAACGATCGCTTTCACGTCACTCCGTATCATTTTGTACCTATAGTGTAGGAGACTGTTAGGTCGGGGCAGACGACGGCCAAATTGTGCCAAGCTGTGTCCGTGATCGTGTGATGCCTGGAGTCGGAATCCCTTACAGATATGTGCAGAATTCTCAGCAGTCTCGGCGCCGCGTTTGCTAGAGCGTTTAGCGTTTGATCCGACAGCGCTGGATAATCGAGCCTAAGAACGGTTAACGCGCGAAACCGTCCGAGCAGCCGCAAATATCTGAAAGTTTATTTTCAACGAGTTGGTGAAATTCGCTTCTTCGTTATACCTCAACACAAAAAAACAATTAAATTAAAATCACATTCCCATTTCGCTGATTTTTATTTATTTCGCTTAAAGATTTTAAGCTAAAAGATTTCAGTTAGTGTATTACTATATGTATTAATATATAAATAATATTTAAATACGATCTCTTTTAATAATTGCAATAAGTTGCTTAAATTTTTCTGATATCTATCAAAACAAAATTATCTGACACTTTTCTCGAGGCCCCTAGAAAACTGCAATGTTCCAAAGGGATTATATAGGGTGTCCCAAAAATGTCTCATAATCCGGAAATGGGGGGGGGGGGGGTCCTGAGGTCATTTCAAGTAACTTTTTCCATAACGAAAATGCGATCCGCGGTTTTGTTTACGAGTTATCAACGAAATGCTTCAAATGGTCTCAGTTATCCCCCCTCCCTATTTTCGTTATTACGAGAGATTTTTGGGACAGCCTGTAGAGATATTCTGGTTGGCGAATGTGAATTATTAAATTACGGCTAATTACGGACTCGTGTAATATAAACTATACAGCTTGTACCTAGAATTGCTATGAGGTGCTTGCCATTCTCGGAATGCGCCGCGAAGATCTAGATATGTCAGATGCTCGCTCGAACCCCTGGTAGCGCTCGCTAGAAGCCGGAGTACGTCGCTCACGCCAAGGTTCGCATTTAGCAAGCTCAACGTTTCCAAGTTGTGCTGGCAGCTGTGTAATCGTATCGATTTATGTAGAAAACATAAGCAATTCGAATCAGATAATGCCTCTTTACTCGAACAGTCGAGTCTTTCCTAAGTAGATTCGATCAAATGTGCGCCTTGCATCGATAATTATTATCTACGAGAAATATTTATTTCAATTGTTCGCAAAAAAATTAAAATCTGTAATAGGGTGTAAAATTATTTTGCATTCGACCAAAACGATCTCCAATGATATCCACAACAAGAGTTTTTTTGTTGCTCCAAGAGACAATAAGGGGTTCCTGAGATCATTTGAAGTAACTTTTTCCTTTACGAAAATGTTCTCCGAGGCATCGTTAACGAGTTATTAACGATAAACACTGACCAATGAGAGTTTTTCGTTAATAACTGTTACTTCAAGTTACTTCAAATGACCTCACGAACCTCTCAGTTCCCGGAAATACAATAATTTTGTAACACAGAGTGAGATCCAAATCAAATTAAAATAATATTTCTTACGCAACAATTATTTCATATTGATCATAACA
Source organism: Megalopta genalis (assembly GCF_051020955.1). Taxonomy (NCBI): domain Eukaryota; kingdom Metazoa; phylum Arthropoda; class Insecta; order Hymenoptera; family Halictidae; genus Megalopta; species Megalopta genalis. The sequence goes on from NC_135021.1 coordinate 18,623,719, forward strand.
GTTATGGTCCCTGGTACAAATCGGTATGAAATCTGGTATTGTAAATGCCCGAATAATCGAGCTTCTAACGTTAAAGATAGAAGATATAGAGAAAGTGCGAATAAATTTACCCTAAAAAGTTTGCAAGTGCATAAAGGAGCTTCCCTCTGTTCCCCCATTTACAACTGAAGATCCAGTTCGTAAGTATCAATTTTTTCAGTTGGACATTCTTGGCACGAACGACCGTCAGGAAATCGGTACCAGCTTCCGCTTGAATGTTACGAGTTATGCGCGCTTCTCTTGGCAGAATGTACGGTCGCGACCAAGCGAGCTCTAGAATGCGCATGTGCTGTCCATATTTCGCCTGGAGACATTAATTATGTTTTACAAATCAATATTATTATTATATTATTATTTATTATATTATTATTTATTACATATAATATATATTATATATATAATATATAATAATATATTATTATATTGCTCGAACGAGCTCCACAAAGTCGCGACTCGAACCCAACAACAGTAAGGTTAACAAAATCGTCCAATAAATTGTTTAACGCGTTAATTAGGTTAATTGTTAAATGCTGCCCCGCGTTAGGCGAATTTCCACCTTATATATCTTTTGATTTGTGTGTGTATCTATGTATGCGTTACGCACGGCTAGTTCTCCCGCCAATGGGAAGTCACCCCGCAGATCACGATCGATGAGGACTGTGACGGAACGCCAAAGAACCGGAGATGAAAGTGCACGGTTCCATGACTGACAAGTTCGTGCAACGTTGGCGCGATCCTCACGACCGAGGTGACTGAATATCTGCGTCAGTATCAGCTCCGGTAGCTGATCCCACATCTCCCAGTTTCAGCTTGGCCCGTCTTCATCTCTACGTGGCTGAGGTAGCTGTTGCAACCTCGTTCTCAGGTTTCCTTGACAGCTTTCCCTAGTCGATATCGAGTCGATCGTCATTCGAATCATTCGCCATCAACTGCTCGCGAGTTCACGTGGAACGAGAACCATAAAGTGTGCTTCAAGTCGCGTTTCCTAATGTACGTGTCGACTGCCGCACCGTTATCCATAAAACGCACACGATACACCTCTGTTTCCTTTTTTTACTAAAATATTAAAGAAATAATTAATAAATATTAAATATTGATAATAATTAATTATATAATATAATTAATTATATTATATAATTATATAATTAATATAATTTTCTATTATATTAAAATATAAATGATTTCCAGAACAAATGATTTTTGACGAAAATTAGGTATTGTATGAAAAGTAAAAACATTAGAAAGTTCTAATCTCTCCCTTCTCTACACAGTGAACAGAATGACTACTGGATAATCATCGTTGTAACGTTCACTAAAATAATATAGTTTAGTCAAATATAATAGTTTCAATCAGCCGTTTGGCATGAAATTTCCAATTTTATTAATCGCTTTTGGAAGAATATTTTCACATTGAACAATCAATTTATGAAGCAAAATCGTTCTCGATCCGCTGCGCCAGGCTTTCCCCTTAAGAATACGAAAGTGATACATTGTTTAACCGTGCAATTGAATCTCAAATCTCTATTACATCGTTCGATAGAATGATGACATCACTTTCGACCATTGCTCTTAATATCTTGACAAGCTACGGTTTGCGTGGCGGAATAGACGGAGCCGACTCTGAATGAATGACAAAGAAAGGGACCAGAGATTGAGACAATTCAGAGTACAATTCTGCGAACATATTTAAAAAGAAATAAATATTTAAAAAAATAATAAATATTTAAAAAAAAAAATAAAAAATACAATTCTCGGCCATATTTAACCATTTCTTCGACGAAGAGAATCTGCCCAAATCTGCAGAGATTTGGGATAAGCCTTGAGCCCAGAATCAGGCTTTTTTTTATCGATGTTATTGTAAACGATCCATTTTTCATCACCGGTGATAATTCGTTTCAAAAAAGGTTAGATCGCGTTACGTTTAAAATGCGCATCGGAAATACCGATTCGTTGCGTCAAGCAAATTTCTTTCAATTCCTGCGAGCTTCTGAACAAGTCCAAGACATCTGCGATATTCAATTGTTGTGTGCGACGCGTTTAACCTTTTTGCAACCTTTCGTACGGTTATACGACGATTCGATTCAATTATGGCTTTGATTTCGTCATCGACTTCTGAAGGTCGAGCAGAACGTTCGTCATCTTCGAGTGAAAAATCTTCGGAAACGAAATTTGTTGAACCTATTCCGACACGTGCGATCTGTTAAGCAATCGACGCCGTAAACTTCGCATATTTCTTTGCGAGCCTCGGCTGCTTTCTAGCCTGTATGAAAATAAAAAAGTAAAATGCGTCGAAAATATTCATTTTTGCACTCCGTGTTAAAATCGACAGCAAACTATCAGTTGTAAGCGAAACTAAATTTCTTTCTATAGCAAGCTAAACGTGTCAACTACCGAAGCTGAAGATAAAAAAACATTATAACCTTAACAAAAGAACGACAATGCAAACATAACGCTATCTATTGATGCGAACCGAAATTACTTTCTTTACCAACCTATTAATATTTATAAATACACAAGAAGAAGAAGTACACAAGATAAGCACGCATTAAACACAACAGTAGTCAGCACGTGGTGACTGCTATGTAAGCGGATATACAGGGTGTCCCAGAAATGTCTCGCAATCCGGAAATGGTGGATTCCTTAGGTTATTTGAAGTAACTTTTTCCTTAGCGAAAATGCAAACCGCGGCTTCGTTTACGAGTTATTAATGAAAAACGCCAACCAATAAGAAGCGAGCTCTGCAACGCGAGGCGGCCGTGCCAACGAGCGCCCGAAGCCCAGCTCCGCTCATTGGCTCGGCCGTCTCGCGCCAGTAGATCTCATTTTTTAGACACCCTGTATATGACGACGCGATATATTGAATTCAAGCGATGAGAATCAGGAATGCGCAAACACAATACAAACACCGAAGAAAGAAAGAACTACTTAAAGGTCAATGGATAGGTGCTCAGTGGTATAGAGTGGGCTTGTAGATACGAAAGGCAGCCAAGAGGGTGGAGAGAGTTTCAAAATCGCCAGCTCGGAGGCTTGGAGGAAACTCAAGTGGGTAAAAGGGGACTCAAAATTCAGATATTCAAGACGAGAAGAATTGAAGGAGTGCCGGAAATAGGTCAAAGTGCAACGAATACGTCGGGTGACAGCGTGGAAAATAGCAAGATCTGCGAAGCTCAGAAACTACAGCGTGTATCTCGGTTTTTTTATTGTTAGATTTCAGTCGTGCACGTGTTTTCATAGTTAAAGTCAACTGCGCGTACAACTTGGCGGGCAATCAAAATGAAATTCGCGCCCGCCAAAAATCGATCTGGCAATCATTTAAACCGCCTGACGAAGAAGAACTCATAGAAATCATATCGTATATGCGCTAGATTATTATTAACCGAAGCAAAAAAAATAAATGTGTAACACAAGATGTAAACATACTGAATGTATTACGAGAGCCATTAATTCACAAATATGCTTTTTACAAGCCTAGTACTGTCAAGATACGTATTTTAAATGTTCCATTTAAGGTTAAGATTTGAATTTAAATTATCTGGAAAATTATAATCGAACAAGAAATATAAAATAGAACAGTGATTACTATTATATTAAGCTAACACGACAGGAATCTGTGGTACCGACAACTTAAAAAGAAAAAAAAAGAACAGTGATTCGAACGCCCCCTACATTCGAGTCGAATAAACACGGGAAGATGGCGCCGCAAGAGCCGAGATTGGCCGAGATATTGCGCATGCAGAACTTGATAAATCAGCAGTCAGTACTGGTCAGTGCGCGAAATGCGTTCGGTGCACGTGCACTAGGTGTGTATGTGAAATTGAGAGTGTAACGCAATTTATAACGCACGCAGTGTCAAGGACTAAACTGACCACGGCACGGATCACCCAGTGGCTGCCACGCAACGATATCGCGCGCCTCTTGGGAAACAAGTACGACGTTGAATAATTGTATAATCGCCTGATCTAGGTCTTTGACCCTGAATCTAGCCTGTCCACGTGCCGTCCAACAACAACGCGTAAAGACGCACGAGATCGCGGCGTAACGTGGACAGGCATTAACGTTCGTTGCCAATTGCTCGAGGATATTACAGGCATCGATGAAAAGTCGTTGGTCAGCGTTGCCAAAACGAAAGAATGAAGGAAGAGGAAGATAAAGTGTTAGACAAGGAACAGTGGAAGCTCGAGGCACAGACTGTCATCAATGACGTGAAACAACATGTAGTGGAGATCAAGCTGTCGGAGAAATTGCAGAGCACGAATCAGTTTATATATTTGAATCTGACCACGTTGGAGGGACTGAAGTTCTGTATCGAGTTGGCGGGCGTTGGGTTTTCCATCGTTGGTAACCAGCACGACGACACGTCGAACGTGGGAGGCCAACGTTTTGAGACGCCCTATAGCTTGTTAGACTCTGTTAGCCCACAGTACCGAAATTCTTTCGGCAATTCTCTCCTCGAGAAACTACGGAAGTTGAGTGACGAACAGTGAACAAACGCGATGGAAGCTTTTAAGGGCACTTGTTGAACCACGCTCTCGCTTTCGTCTTGATAATGATCGATTCGACGAGATTTTAGATGTAGATAATAACGAAGAGGAGAATAAAACCGTCTTCGAAGATCGCTTAGGTCACCAAATAATTTACAGAAACGGATATACATGGTAATAAATACTACAACTAAATAACCAATGTCATAAGCACCTAATATCGTCCACGTTTAAACGCATTTAGTCGCGAAGAAATACATTTTGCGAGATTAGGTTAATCGAAGCTTTAATTTGCTTCAATTTAAACACAGGTGCTTGCGATGTGAAAACGTTTTTTTCGACCCTTTCTGTCAACTGTATTATTTGACCGAGAAAATGAAATTCATTTTCGTTAGATTGCATTCCCAATTTCTCGACATTGACTGTACATTCGACGATAATATTTCGGTTGTATCTGTAATCGCATAGCAAAAGTTCGCAAGTATATTTCAAATTTGCCCGGTTTCGTATCCACAGATACGGCAGTGGAGTACCGACGAATCGCAGGCCACTACTAGAAAATATCCCTAGGAATCGAAAGATATCACTCTGTGCAAGTGGTAATATCGATTGTGTTTACCCCCTCTTCCGCGTTCGTTGCTCCATGCCTCCTCGTTTGGCGTATTCCACTGTCCAGTTGTGAAGTAACGAAGCGGTTTCGGCGAATGTGTCGCGTCGTGTGCGGGTTCTATTGTGTTTCTGAATGAGTTTATCATCGATCAAGTACGTGAGAACGACACGGTACGGTACGGTGGCTATCGTTGCAGTGGTTAGTGTAACGATGTCGAATGGTGAGCGATGACACGCCCGTGAAAAACGATAGCGACGGTGATCCTTTGATCGACCAGGAGCAAGTCGGACGAAACGGAATAACGTGAGAGGATCGTTCTTTTTTTTTGTGAATTTCTGTGACACCAACACCAAATGAAACATGCTTCAACCACGAGCTCCGTGCATCCGACGGTAACAAAGGTAAAGTGTCACGAATGTTTCCCATAAATCGAGTGCCGATGCACCGTGAGATTTTGACAGATCGTTTGTTTTTATTCGTCATCCATACCCTTCCCCGTGATATTATCGCGAGAGGGGTGGGACAATCGGTTCACAATACCTCCTCGCAGTCCGCACAATTGCGAACGATATCATATGTACGGAAACATGTTGCGATAGCAACGTAATATCGCAGGTTACTGAATATTGTCGCTCATGGTTCGATGTATACAATATGCATGCATCCGCATTTGAAATTCTCCGATTAATGTTTTCTTCTTCGTCGGTGGAACGGGTTTTTACTTAGATCAGATTTTTTCGTTCTTTGTTATTTTCGTTGCAAATAACACGGTTTACATAAGAATAGAGCGATATATCGAAATTTGTGTCATTCGGTTAAAAGTTCTTAATACGATATTTCTATGCATACATTGTATTTGCATTTATTTTTTTTTTACCCGCATTACTTTGTACCGAATAATGTATAATTGAATGAACCTGTTATCGCATTAAGTATAACGCAGTTTTACGAAATGTAATTTTAAAAAATTACTGCATTGCTAAAATAAACGGTACACATTCATAATTTTTAGGATCTCGATCGTTGTAAATTTTCACGTGTTTATTGCCGTTTCTAATCTTAAATATTTAAGAATCGCAATTTTACGTATTTCTGTTACATCGCATATTTTGTCCATTCATTGTATTAGTCACAGTTAAGAAGCAATGTCGATGGTCTAATTATAATAATCAGGATGATTCATCAGTTAAAAGATCGGGTTAAAGGTGATAGAATATGAATGATACGTCTTGAATCCTTTCTCAGACTCTGTGTTAATAGGACAAGAGATTTCTTGAGGGAATCGTTTATTTTTATTATCCTGCTTGAGGATAACAAAATTTCCTTGAGATTAGTTTTACCAAATTTAATAGGAATGAATTATAGCGTATAACGTATATTATGTTGATTATTGTGCTGTACCATTGTCGTTTGAAAAATTGTTTTAATTTATTAATAAATACTTTTATTTGAAACTGAATAATATTTTTAATAAAAGCAATACATTCACAATACCTTTTAAACAGAATATTTTACATATATACTATTTTTAGACAAGAAGTGTAATCCATACATATACACAAGGTTCAGATTAGATAATATCACCCTTAGAGAAAATTGTAGCTTAAAATAGATATATGAAACCAAACAGAATGGCTCTACTTGTTCTGTAACTACAAAAGTACTATTTATTTGTTAACCACGTACATTGTATATGTTTGTACATCTCTTGAATACAACACAATTCCAAATTATTAAATTAATGATATGAGCAATCAAAAAACTTAATAACTAATATCATGGATAGAGTTTTTATACATTTAATTATGCTAAGCACAAAAGAATGTGGAGGCTAATATTGATAACAATTGATAAAAGTATGCCTTTAGAAATATGATAAGATATGATAGAGAACTCATTGCACTAAACCAAGTGTTAGCCATGGAGGTGAACCGATATGATGCTCCGAATACTGCCGTATTAAAATTTATTTTTCTATTATATGTTGTATTTCATAATAAGTGGGAGAGAACTTGCAGATTCCAAAGATTCTAAGCTATAGAATAAAATGGGTCCCACATAAAGGTAGTTTAAATGTTGTCATTTTGCAAATGAAAACTTTTTCAGAATAAAGGAATGGCTAGTTTGATGGTAACTACATCAAGTAAGAATAGCTCTCGCAGTACATCACCGAACAGAGGAAGTACGTTAACTTCGCCGCAACAATTATCAGCTATTTTGGATCATCCGCCAAAAGCACGTAATGCTTCACTGTAAGATTTCATTATTTTTAGATATGTCGTACAAATATTCATATTTAGAACATAGATTAAGATTAACAGTATTTTTTTAAATAATATTTATGTGGAAATACTATTTCCAGTAGTATACTATATGTCTACACACTTTTATTTAAAAGTAAGAGAAATATGTAAAAAGATAATGGTATAAAACTAAATATCACTTACAGCTCCCAAACAGGGGAGGGTAGTACAGGCAGTGGAAGTAGTGGTGGTGGAGGTAGTATCACTATGAAAGGTAGTAGGCAAAAATCACCAGGAACCGTGATTCGAATAGGAGATGCTATGGATGAAGCAACTACCAGTTTAATCACTGCCGAACCAGATGAGTTTGTGCCAAATATTCACCCACCAACTGATGATGAAGGAGTATGTAATTCATATTGTAAAATAATTTTGGTCCTTGTCTTTGGTTTCCCTTGTAATTTCGTCTTGAAATAATATACATATCAAGATCAGATGTTTTGTGATAAATTCAATATAATTTTAATAACAAAGATATTTTTACAATATTGATATCTTCTCATTATATGTTTAAAAATATAAAATTCACAATATTAATCTTGCTAACAGATATTGCAGTAGTAGATGTATCTTTCTATAAAGCTGCTTATGTAACGTGATGATGTTTTGTACGCTATGACAATTACACTGTAATGCAAGGTCATCAACCACAACTGTATAATCAGGGTTATAGGTTAAGAAATGAAATAGCTATTTGCATAATGTTCTAAGTGGTCTTGAAGCTGAAGAATTCAATCTTCGAAGTACAGTCATGAACTAGGCATTATTTATTATTGTATAAGTGAAACAAATTCCTCCTAATTGATTCTTTATGGTGATCACTGTTTACAAGTGTTATGCGCAAGCTAAGAATAAGTATTTTAATATAAATTTCATTTAATTTATAGGAACAGTATCATGCAACTCAATCGTTCCTGTCGAATGGATCCTCCGAACTAATAACTGATGATGTTGATTCAAATTCTGCTCGTGTTTCTCAAGCTATTGAGCATATCCAAAGCAAAATTGCTAAAACACGAGAACTGATAAGAATAGAACAAACTACACGTGATGGTAATTTTTCAATAATTAGTAATTATGTAATATTGATTTTTATTACCAACTACTGCATTTGTTCAACTTAAATTATGATACACATGGCTTATGTATTATTACAGATGTAACTCTGAAAGGTACAAAAAATTTAATGATATATATTTGTTTGCAGAAAATGTAAATGAATATTTAAAATTAGCTGCTAATGCCGATAAGCAACAGCTTACTCGAATTAAGGCAGTATTTGAAAAAAAGAATCAAAAATCAGCGCACAGTATTTCTCAACTTCAGAAGAAATTGGACAGTTACACAAAGAAGTTAAAAAATTATGAATTAAATGGAGCACCTGCAAGTCATAGACAACCTAGGGAAGTACTTCGTGATATGGGCCAAGGGCTTAAGTAAGTAAAATAATTTTTCTTTCTGCATGTAAAATATGAATTGTAGTAGTATCATATAGTGAAATGTATGTATTCTTGACAGCTTTTACAAGTTGATTTAGCTATTTTAGATATAGTTGTTAATTTGAATACTAGAAATGATATCCCGCAGATTATTAATTAGGCTGCTTCCAGCAATCACTTAATTCATGACATTTTTATCTTTAAAATATGAAAGATATAATACGTATATATATACATGCGTACTATTAAATAAAATAAAAGATTTCCACCATATTTTATATTAAAACTATTTGGTTGGGTGCAAATGCTTTTCCCGGATTCTTCTTATTTTATTTTACTTTTATTCTGATAAATATAGAAAATCATTTCTTCATCTAATTTAAGAATCACTTCCAGAAACGTGGGTGGCAATATTAGGGATGGAATCACTGGTTTTTCAGGGTGAGTGTTGATGTGAAAATAGATTTTTATTAATATCACTTGAGTATTCCTTCATATCGCGTGCGCTATTGCAAATTTGCTCATAAAAATTAGCAACTTACAGCGAAGATAGACAGTGTACCTACAATAGCTGTGTTGTACTCACGTCTAATATAGTTTTATATTAGTACTATGTATCCAGAATTGTCAGTAGACTGATATTGAAACATGATATATGAAACATGTAATCTTTGAGAAAGAATTAACCTTTTCTCTTGTGACATTTCTTACTATTTCATTTCCATTTGATTGTTTTAGGACTGTTATGTCAAAGCCACGGGAATTTGCACATTTAATAAAAAATAAATTTGGCAGTGCCGACAACATAAACACATTATCACGTAAGTAACTGTTTATACTTTGAAATAGTATTACTTGCATACATTAAAATTCTTATTCTGTTGTTTAACTTACAAATACGGTTTATTAACAAATGTATTGATTAAATACATTTCTTTTCTGTGTTTTCAACCGCACTGTTATTAGCACAAGTGCTTTATGCTAACAAATCTCAATTTTACAAGCAATAATGCGCACATTTCTATTTATTTATCATGTACCTTTGTGAAAGAAAATGGTTCACTAATATATTATATGTATATTTATCATAAGTATATGGTACATATAATATGTATATACACTGTGAATGTAATATATGTCAGTCTTATCTTAATTAATTTTTTATTGATAATTGATGGATATATATATTATTCAATTTCCTTGCGCTGCCACGGCAGTTGAGAGTAGTAAGTAACATTTTGGCTCAATTATTCTATTCACTTCTATGTACCTCTGCATTCTATTATGTTCCTTTCCCTTACATAAATTGTAAATATGCTATTCCATATTATATGTACAATACCTGTATTAGTTTATATTACATATTTAATATTCTCACCAATTTTCTATTCTAAACAATTAATGAGATAGTTACACACACATATATATGTATACATATATACTTAATCTACAGAACAATTTTTATACCTGATTATTAAATTTACATATTACAAACACAATATTTTGATTACCTTTTATTATGATTTTGTGTTATTCACTAATTTTGCTTTATATTTAGTGGCTTCCACAAATTAAAAATTTTGCTTTTCTAAAAATGTTAGTTATCCAATACACCTACAGAATACATGTTCAGAATGTAATTTGAAAAATCGAGACAACACAAGGAAAATTATTTTGTAACATCAGAGTTTGGAACTCATTTACATACATACAAGAAAAAAAAACTCTACCCAAATTTTAAATAGTTTCGATACTAATAACTTTATAAGGTTATTCAATTCTATAGGACAACAAGAAAACATTTCATTGCGAAGAATTAAACTAAACACGGTAGTTGTTAACAAAGGCGAATAATTTAGTATTGGATAACATTCTAACATGCGACGTCTGTGTCTCTGCAGATGGCTCGACTTTTTATGTAAACGATACACCGCGTGCAGGTAATGGAGATAACGCTAGTGTTGAAGATGATAAAGCACACCATGGCTCTGCTACGCTTCCTGGTGGATGTAGTTTGGGATCAACTCATAGCGCAGCAGCAATGAAATTTCCATCAGAAGAAGGTTCAGAGTGTTCTAGTGTTACAAGTGAAAGTGGACCTGGAAGTAGAGGACAAGCACACACGTGCGACAGTAACAATGCTGGACTTAGTCTTAAATCTATATTCCTGGAGCTACAAGAGTACAGAGAAAATTTGGACAGAATGAGGGAAAAATTGGAAGGTTTAAAGGTTTGTTTGGCTTTCAGAAATAATTATGATTTCATATTTTCAATAAATACATCAGATTACCACGGAATTATAAAGAAAACAACATTTTGTATTACCTAGAAATAGATAATTGGCGAATTTTCACTTTAGAAGTACACGTGGGTTAAACGATTCATAATTCATTTTAATATATCACCATTGATATTCGTTATTAAATAATTCTAGACTTTACAACAAGAGGTGACATTTCTTTCCCATGCATTGCAAGAGGAACGTTTCCGAAGCGAGCGTCTAGAAGAGCAAATTAACGATCTAACGGAGTTGCATCAAAATGAAGTAGAAAATTTGAAGCAAACCATTACGGATACGGAAGAGAAAGTGCAATACCAAAGTGAAGACCGTTTAAGAGACATACATGAAATGTTGGAGAGTTGTCAAACAAAAATTTGTAGAATGGAACATCAACAGGCACAACACCAACAGTATGTCACTCTTGAAGGTTTAGATAATAGCAATGCGAGGGCATTAGATGTAAAACTCATAAACATAGTATTAACAGTGTTGCAAGTTATACTACTTGTTGTTGCAACATGTGCTGGTATAATGACGCCTTTTCTAAGGACCAGGTATAGTTATTTCTTATTATAAAATAATCTTTTTCTTTTCCAGTTAATTTAAGATATATTAAAATGCGCGACATTGCGCATCGTTAAATCACGGGATCATAAAATGTAACAATAGAGACGACAATTATTAAATAAAAGTTAAGAATTCATAATTATAATTAATATCTTTTACGTACTCATGTCGCATCATCGTTGCTGGTGTTTTATCATTTTCATGTTATTCATAGATTCATAATTCTTTGTCACGTAACAATGCCATTTCGACTCTTATGTTTGCTCATTCATTGTTTTATTTTGTTTTCACATCTCTGTTGCAGCTGTAATAAGCCTCATTGTTTCATGTCCAGGGTGCGCATAATAACGACAACGATTGTTGTATTGGGCATAGTGTTCGTGCTCAATCAGTGGCCTGAGGTATACGATGTTGGCAGTCACCTCATGCGCCATCTTGTTCAGATGCTCACCGAGATGATTAGACGTTAAGTAGCAACGTAAGTAAATTATTATCGTGCTAATATCTAATGGAAAGAAAAATCGAACATCAAAATAATTTTTGCAAGAAACACGGAAGATATCGCATATCATGGATAATTCTGAAACGATTCGATTTCTTCGATTTCTTCGATTTGAATTTGAATTAAATCTGAACGACTTCAAGAGGTACAGTGAATACATGAAATTTATTTTAGGGTGGTATACTTAAATTTACTATACCCTGTGATGAAGAAAAGTTGTACACAATGATCAACATTTTGGATCCGTTTATCAGTGCTGTAGTTTTGGAGCAATAATAGCAGGTATATGCGCAGACGACTTTATACCTATACTAAGAGCTGACGATATAGTGAGGTAGTAAACTTAGCAGGTCTAAACAAAGAGCTTCTTTCACCGGTTCTGTACAGCTAAGATCTTCGGATCTCAAGGTCGGCGCTCAGTATCTGAAAAGTCTACTTCTAAAACTGGTATAAGAAGAGAATTTATTTAAAAAGAGGCCTTCTTTCCACAGCATTGGGCGAGGTATCTTTTTTTCCTGCTAGGTTACTACCTCACTGTATCGTTACTTCTAAGTATACCTCGAACTCGAGATCATAATCACCATTACTGTACTAGATTGAATGAGTGGTGAAGACTATTTGATACTGTTGACAGAATTATAAAAAAAAGCATATTTTGCTGTGCAAAAAATGTTTCGCTTAGAAAAAAAAAGAAGATTTTTTAGGGAAGAAAAATGTAAAAGCATCTTCATTCTTTATATGTATATTTAATTTCACATCTCCCTATTTATCTGATGAATTTTATTTAAAAATGAACGTTCGATGCAATAACTGCATGTGTGCAAGTAGTAAGAAATGTTTATAATTTATATCAAAATAAAATAACTGTTATGGAACATAAAGGGGACAAAAACGTAGGATGCTATACACTGATATTGCTTGATTATATGCGGCAGATTGTTAGAAGAATTTACTCCGGTAATAGCAACGTCAAGTAATGATCCACGTTCACTTTTACATAAGTCATTGATTAAAGCAAGATTAGAAGAAATTATTGAATAAGTGAGTGCACTCACTGAAAGCTAGATGAAAACGTGTTTTATCATCGGTGTCTGTGGACGGTGCCTTTATATTGAAATTCAAGTTAATACGTTTCAATGATAAATAATGGAAACGCGTCATTTACAAAATACACGATTCTAAACCAAATGTTAATAATTAAAAACGTCCATTTATTAAACAATAATGTAAATTAAGAAAGCAGAACGATACTTCCATTCAATGTAGATATTCTTTACTATGAACTTATAGTCTTCTATATGTCATTCACAGACTTACTTGTCATTCATGAGAACTTAACAACTGTTTAGAGTATAAACAAAAAGTGTATATATATAACAGCAAATATCAAAAGAGGACCAACATGCTCCCTTCCTCTTACTACTTAATTGTAATTTTATTCGTGTATGATGTAAACGTGATACGCGATAGAAAATAAACGAATATTTGGCTTTTTTAATATTGCACCGTTCAAGAGTGCGTTGAACCTCCACAGACACAAGCATGCGCATACATTATAATGGACATAAAGAAATGAACCATGACAGATATTGAAATGAGAGAAAGACTGATGGACTACATCGCTGTTACAATTGTGAATAATTTAGTATTGGTGACAATTTTATGTTGTTAAATGACCGAAATATCGAAACGAGTTGAAAAAAATGTAAGAAAAAAAAATAAACAAAGCAAAACAACAATCGCAGAAATGTACAATTGTAATGTGGAGAAAGAGAAAACAAAGTTATTTTTAATTTAACATACAGGTGCTCAAATCTGTGAGTGTGTAAAATAAATTATTCGTCTACATAAATCTCTTTTTTTAGTATGTCGTCGCTATTTAATAGCGGAGTATAGCTTATTTTTTGTTATGTTCCCTAGTTTTTGTCTTTGTAGCTTTTATCACCGATTACAGTATCAATAAACACGAACTTTTCAGCAACTCACTATTATTTCACAAATATGTGACGAGCGAAATACATAAAAACAAATCATATTTTTCCAAAAACAATTGATTCCTTTTTTATTGCCTAATATATTTATACATATACATATATATATATATATACACACGGTCTCATCTTTAAGTTTCACAGAAAAATAACTTATAATTTTTACTAATTTCGCGAAACTAGATTTTTGTTATTTATACACTATGTTGGATTATGTAAAGTTATCGTATGATCGATTGATGGGAAACATAAAAAAAACCAGTTTTCAATCTAATAACGAGAAGTGTAAATAAAACGTGATTAATATAGCAATGTTCCCTATTTCTTTGCTTGTTGTTCGTGATAACCAAAATCAAATTCCTTTTTTTTTTGCAATAAAAGAATTTGAAACTGATTATTATTCATTTTCTATAATATTTATAGAAAATGATATTTTTGTATAGTTTTATTTACTTCTATCTGTAAACCATTTTACGTAAAATGTATTTACATATTACAAAAACTTTGTGTTTGTTTAATGAAAAATTAAAAAAAAAGGGAATTTGATCCTATGGTTGTGAGTGCACCAAGCAAGCGTTTTCTCAAATTGCCCGTATTTTTTATTTTCTTAAGTCGACTTTCTTTATTACTGTATCATAAGAATTTTTTAAATTTTGTTACGACAAAGAAATATTTTGTTGTTTTGAATGATCCACTTGCGTTCCTAATTTAAACACATTGCTGTGACTATAATAAGTTTGTACGTAAGTGGTAGAAAATTACAAATTAGTTTCTGGGATCAATGTAATGGCGGACGGAAATTTGTGAAATAGATATATGTATTATATTATCGAGAAAAAAAAGAAATATGTACAACAATGATCCGTTGTTGATCCTGTCGAAACGTTTTAGTTTGTTTAAATCAAACTGTCTATTTAAGTAACCGTTCGCTTGTTGTTGTATAAGTGATACACTAGACAAAATATATAGGGTGTTCAGTGTCGCGCTACACTTACAACGCTTGGCTGTCGTTTTGGTTGATTGTTCATGTATTAACATTTACTAGTATTTATCTGTACAACGAACAGCGTAATTCTATTTATACTGAACATTCTATGTACGTATATATATATGTATACAGAACGTATCATCTAACTTTATTACTTGAAATATTTTTCAGTACTATCAGAATTCCTTACAATTACTTTTTACAAAAATTTCATGGGGCTACAGCGGTTGTAGTATTAGGGACTTTATTTAATTAAAGCTATTGGAAGTTTATTAATAGGTTTTTAATAACTTATACCCAAAGGAACTTAACAATTTCATTAAAAATAAAATTGCAAAAGAAATTTTCGAAATAACTTGACTGTTTAGAATAAAAAAATAATAACTCTATTAAAAAATTGATTAGGAAGCTCATAATTGTTAATATTTCATTTTTTTCTTTTTTTTAGATTACTGAGATCGGATTAGTTGGAATAGTCTCTTTGTAGGCAAATTCAATGATTTACTAAGCGTTACAATCTACACTAAAACAGAGTATAGTAGAAATAATTCTCAAAGTTGAAAATTTGACTTTCTTCAACATTGAACTACACAATAACTGAAGGTGATGAAGGAAAATGGCATTTGAATTTCTGTTTAGGAAATTGTTTAACATTCAATTATCTTTGCATCCGTTCATCCGTCACCCGTTGCAGATTTTTAGTTTGTTTCCATGTGAAATTTAAATCAAATACGAGTCATGAAATCATTATCCGAACAAGATATAACAACGAAGAGAAGCTTGAAATGATATTTAGTTGTTACACATACTTTGAAAATGTAGTATGAACAAAATGTTAGTATGTCAAAAGATTTCTTGATAAACATTTACCGTCCATATGTATTTTGCGAGATCTTCATAGACAAACAGCAAGAGACGTTTCAAGCAAGATCCCATACTCGATAGGAAATACTGCATAAACAAAAAAACAGATCACATACATTGAAAAATCGTTTATTAGTCAAAATAAAGCAACGGGTTACATATTTATTATCTGAATCATACAATACTTTTGAACTGTACGATGCGTAGGATAAAGCATGTCCTTTGAATTTACAAACATCATTATTTAGCACATTTGCGATACTTGTAAAGAACTATAAATTGTAGATCGTTGAATTTATCTAAGAAAAAGAAATTAATATGTTTATAAAAAAAACTAAAATGTAGTCGGCAAAAAGCGGAATAAAACTGTGTAACTGCTGTGAAACATTTGAATGATATGATAACGAAAATATTTCAAGTGATAAGCTGGTGGAAACACCTTGTATGTAGATTTGTACATGTAGATATCGGTACCTAAACAAACAATCGAAGAAAACCGTAAACCACAAGAGTTGTACGTCCTGATTGACTGTTATATATAGCTTTGTATCATGAATAAGTTAGACACCCTATATGTATTGTATAGAAATAGTTCCATGGTGCTTTGTAAGATACATATGTATATAATCCAATACAAGATGTAACGTCCCGTTTATCGGAGGTTTTGAATGAGTTTCACTATAAGGATCGCGACGATACGCCATTGGCTGTATCATACGAATGATAAGCCTAGTAAAAAAAGGGACAGTGCGTGATTCGAATAAACATGTTTGACAAAAGCGACTCACCTTTTTAACGGTTCGCGTGTAAAAAAAAACATTGCTCGTGTAGCGCGTGACTTCTGTTCCGGCCTTTTTCGCAATGTCTTTACGATTAGAGGTTTTCTTGTGAAGTCTCTCTCGGCGTGTATAGGTTTGCGCCTTTTATAAATGTTGTTTCCGATTAGCAATTTTGCAAGGGTGATAGCGAGGCTGGCGAAGTGATTTTTGATCGATGTTGATGGTTTTGAAAATCGTGCGATTCGAATGCGCCGGAATGATATCCATCGATTTTTATGCAATTTTGCTAGAAAGTAATTTCTTACAAAGCCTCCTAAAGTTAAAGAGTCTATCGTCATCGTGTATCATTGATCATTCTTGTATTTTTCACTTGTAAATATGTTAGAAAAACATTGAATCGGAGAACGAGTAAGAAAATACTGTTTTAAACATTTTACCCGTAGCTGAGGATGACTCGTCGGTTTACAATTGCAATTACTAAGGCTGTTGACAAATTGATTAACAAATCTATAAAACCGTATGAGATAATTAGTTGATGTTAAATACATTATTAACACTACGACGCTAATGTTTAACTAGATTTTGAAATTCATTGTTATTGCAACATATTGTATGGTCTGAGTGTTGCTAGGATTTTTAGTATACAAAAGAATTAAATGAATATTTTCTATGGCATATTTTAACTTTCGGTTTCATTAAGCTAAATGACTTTGACATTGTGAGAATTTTTGGAGTTTCTTATTCGGTGCTTAACGTGTTAAAATAAATGAAAGTTTATTTCTCTATTATTCTATCTCCAGTAGTTTCCAAGATACACCGATGTACATGTCAGCTGTAAGCCTTAGAGTTTATTGTATAAAGGACTATTATATAATATTATAGTATATTATAATAATATAGTATATATATATAGTATATTATAGTATATACTATATATAATATATATATAATATTACATTATATTATACATATATAGTATAAAGGACTATCAAATAAATGGTAACCAGCAAACGAGTACTGCAAGAATTGCTTTCTACCGAAGTTGCATAACAATCGGCGAATATTACTTTGGCACGTTTTCTTGTTAGCAGGAATTAGGTCATGGCCGATAATGAGCTTACTTCCTCGATCGGATTCGAAGTTCGTGGTGGCCGGATGTCCGGTCAGCGCAAGGTTGAATCGAACACAACAGTTGCAAATTAATTCTCGTCGTTCATTCCGGTCATTCTGGTTTATAAAATACGATCGTTTTATTGTGCGAACGGAACTGCGAGACCACCCGATGTGTAAAATTTCGTTCAGTCTCTGAAATCGAACAATAGAGAATTCGTTAACGTCGTCGGACCACCGATTTAGCGAGGGCCCCTATAACTTGTGCACGCTTACAACAATATTTATATAGGTAATGTTCGGACGTAGCGAAAGCGAAGCGATTTCAAAATGCAACCTAAAGGGAAAATAGCGAATGAGTCACACAGGAGAGTCTATGTCGACGGGAGATAGATCGTATTATGTATGTAAAAACAACGATGGACGTATTTTGTATCCTTACATTGTTACATTTTTCTGTAAGTTTTCTCTCTCTCTCTCTCTCTTTATCGCGGCTATTTACAATTTTATATGTATTTTGTATATTTATCGAAGTTCGACGGGGGAAACCGCACGGCGTATGCTTAAAATAAGTTCATGACAAGCTAAACGTGTTATGATCCTGGAATCCTCACACAATCGATGTAATCATTAACTCACTGTCCTAATAACATTAGGGGCCCCTAGCTTATATAGTTTAGAAGGAAAAAAGTAAACAAGCGTAACGAAGTAAAAATAATATCGTCATCGATGCCTTGCATAGGTAGTTAATGTCAAATTATAGATTAAATATTTGTTGTCAATTGTAGAACGATGTAGGTCGAATAATGATCATTGATTATAACTGAAATTATCACGCTAGACGCATACACATTATGCATACACTCGGGTGTACGTATGTAATAGTTGTATAACAGGTCAGTGTAATAATGTATTTAACGGTAACAAAAAAATATGTTTATGTCCATTTTTAAACGGGGGAAAAACAGAAATGGCATAACCGCGTGTAATACTCGTGCAACGTTATTGCTGCTAAAAGACGATTGCAAGCCACAAGTATTGATTTGGCAGCCCTTATAATTAACGTTATTATTTAATACCGTTTCGAAATAAAAATAATTTTTACTAAACTCGACGACCACGTTTTCTATTAAGCACAGGATTATTCCCTTATTTGCTTATCAAAATAAACAAAAGCTTTTCGTACAAGGTATAATTTATTTGTTACTTCTCTCTCTCTCTCTTTCTAACATATTGAGAAATAAAAATATAAATAACGTGAATAGGGGATATGATGTACATTTAAAATAACTTCACAAAGTTGACTGTAAAGTTTTTGTATTTTATATCGAGAGGGTTTGTGAATAATAATATTACAATCATCACAAATTTACAAATAATGTAATCATTTCATTTATAATAATAATATATCACAATTTCTACTTTGTGTAGTGCTGAAAGCTGTTCCATTTGAAAGAGAATCGCTGAAACGCCACTGACGAGATATAATCACTTTTTTGTTTTTATAGTATTCCTTGTATAGTAACCGTAGCTATCAGCCTTTGATTTATTTAAATAATACGTTAACATTTTGCTAATATTAATAAGAAAATATTTCGTTTTTCTTATTATAATCATGTTTCTTTTATTATAGTCGGTAAAAGCTGCATTATCTAATTCTTTTGATAATTCTCCAATAATATTTTTAACAATGTTTTTAATACACGTAAAATACGAAGGGTAAATATATATTCTGTGTTTGATCTGTTCATACGTTAACATAATTGATTTTTGTTTTTAAATAAATATGATTCATGTTGTTTTATGAGTAATACCGTGATTGCATTTCTTAGGAAACACATTTAAAAAATAAATTATAAATTCATTGATATTGATTCAATGATATTCATTTGCGTAAAATTGATCAAATAATTGAGCTCTTTTGCTAAAACAAAACACAAATATTATTTATTATAGATTTCTATATTAAGAAGCATTTTAATATGCATCATTCGAAAAATTGATTATTGTAAGTAAAAGACTATAATATCGTAGACTGAAGCGATTATAACATACGTATTTCTTTTCATAACTTATTGTTAAGTTGACTACATAGTTATAGCTATATACATATACGTATGTATGCATAAATACATTTTATACATATGCGCACATACATATGTATATGCATACACTTTTGTGGCTCAATTAACAGCAACCATTCATCTGCAAACATCTGTTGTAATACAATACAAAAAGTAGATAATTTAAAAGTATCGACGAAGATAATTCGGTAAAATATTTATTACCGATATAAAAAGGAAATATAAGCGATTGGTTCAATTTCACTCCTTTTCTCGTGTTTGTGTGTAATTTTTAGAAAACATATTTTTACCCCTTACAAAGAATTCTCGAAAATATATTCTTTGCGTACAGTTTTTAACATATATGCTACAGTAAAGGAATACATTATGGTGACTAAAGCCGCTTCTTATAAAATGCAGACTCAATATATTCTTTCCTATTATATGTTGTCTGTATCAACTTCAGAATTTGTTAGTTCTTTCGTTTTGTTGTTGAATTTTCAAAATTCAATCAGCTGTAATCTGAATTCCTTCTTGGGAATCTCGAAGCACAATTTCAGCTGGTAATACACTTTTCACTTCATTCTGACGAGGAACTGGTTCTTCTTTTTTCATAGGTTGCGTGGCATGATGTTTTTTTTTGTGGCACATCATGGTCGATCTGGATACGAACGTTTTACCGCAAGCGTCGCATTCGTACGGTCGTTCTCCGGTATGCAGTCTTTTATGAATAGCCATAGGAGTAAACTGCGTGAACGTTTTTCCACAGATATCGCATCTGTACGGTCGTTCTCCTGTGTGCAATCTTCTGTGACATCGCAATGCGGCCCTTCTAGCGAACACCTTTCCACACATATCACATTTAAAGCTTTTCTCCCCGGTATGCATCGTTGAATGAATTTTGAGATCAACTCGTGTTAAAAAACCTTTCCCACAAACCTCGCATAAGTATGGTTTTTCTCCAGTGTGAATGCGCAGGTGTGTGTTAAGATAGCTTTTACTAACGAACATTTTATTGCATACTACACACGGATATTGTCGGTTATCCATTCCCGAATGTATTTTCTGATGACTTTTACAAAGTCCTTTAGTTATGAAACCTCTACCACAAATTTCACACACGTACGGTTTCACACCGAGATGTCTATTCTGATGATCCAATAAAGATTGTTTCGTTTTGAAATGTTGCCCACACGTGTTGCATGGAAACGGCTTCAAGTCTGAATGCACTCTTTGGTGAAGAACAAGGTAACTTTTCGACTGGAAACCTTTGCCGCATGTAGAACAATTGTAATCGAACTGCCCTGTGTGCGTAGCTGTGTGTTGTGCAAGTCCTATCTTACTTCTAAATGCTTTCTCACAGGTAACACACTGAAAAGGTTTTTCACCAGTATGTTTTCGCATATGTTCTTGCAGTTTATAGTTTGTTCTGTATTGTTTCCCACAATGGGTGCAAACTTTTGGAGTCCATCTCTGCCTTACCGGTGCTTGTTTCTTTTGTTCATTCGTGTCCACACCATTTTGAGGTAATGACAATTCTGATTCTTTGTCTTGTACTTCGCTAACGAGTGTTTTACTTTTATGTATATCACAACTTTCTTTATGTACATTCAACGCATCTATGTTTGTATAACTTAAACCACACGAACAGCAAACAAAGTACTGCTCGAAGTGTGCTACCATATTATTCGAACCTAAAATAGCTTCATTACAGAATGGACACACATACCAATGAGAACCTGTTTCGTCGATTGTTGGATTACTTAATGTAGATTCTAATAATGAATTCTTTGCACCTTTTGTATATTCTACTAATATTTCTGAATTTCCAGTTGTTACTTGACTCGTAGACGCTAAAGTCTCCTCTGTTTGAGTAGTCGAGTGTGTAGAAGTTTCAGTCTCCACAACACGTGTTTCTTCTATATCACTATCAGCTTCCGAATGAGTTGGAGGAAAATCACTGTGCGATGTCTGTAGATTAAAATTATTATATAAATTTCATTGTTTAAATCTATTTTTCTGCACAAGTTCATTATTATATCGACATATCTTACATTGTTTTCAAGTACATTTGTAGATTCTTCTGCATTTAATCTTTCTTGCAGTCTGTGATATTCTTCTTTTATCGGTACAGACTCAAATTTTACATTTTCACAGTAATGTACTATTTGTTCTCGATTTTGATCTTCAGGAGTTATCGAAGTCACATAGTTTATTCCTAACTGACCCAAATGATCGCTCACCGTTAAATTTCCAACTACAGTCATATCTCCTTCTAAATGTACAGCTATTTGATGATTGGAAACCTGAAATATCATTGTACAAATAAATTATAGATGCACAGAGTATAATGGGAGACATTATGTTCTTGCTTTAACAATTATTATAACAAACGAAATCTTGTTTATTCGAACGAACACGATATAGCCGAATAGAATTTATTGATGTATTTACTTCTCGTATGTGCTCGTTGACCATTCTAACTGTATCACCGTCTAAACAGTCGATACCTGTAACCTCGATACTAGTATCCTGTTGTCCTATTTCGTCTTGCGTAACAACCTGTTCACCACCTGCCAAGTCCATTTCATCCATAACTTGCATCGTGTGTATAGTAGTCTCAGATGTCTCGCGAGGATTTTGAACGTTGTCCATATTATTTTGTATTCTATCTATGTCCCTTTGAATTCTTTTCATTTCTTCAACTTCGTCCAAATCATGCTTCGTTATGTGAACAACCTCTTCTTTAGCAATTGCCTTCAACATTTCCATGAACATTCCTTCCGTATGTAAGCATTTCTCTCGAAAATCAAACAATTGATCCAATTTATATGCACATTCCTCACAGACCACTTTTGGCAACTGATCAGTCATAGACACCTGAAAACAATTAATTTAGCTAACAAACACAATATTCTTTTTCCGTTAAGATATCTACAAGCTAATAACATAGTCTTCGTTTAAACTGCATGTAGTCGAAACTAATAGCCATCCTGACCATTGTTACAAGATCATGAAACCTTGCACCAATTTTCTTTCTCTATTTATAGTTAAATTAGGAAGAGGGGGGTGAAGGCAGAGCACTAAAAGACTGCAGTGAAATCGGACCTCTGTCTTTACGCATGATTTTACCTGCACTGGCAAACACGCGGCTATTTTCTTGTCAATGTTACGCATTTGATCACCGGCTTCGAAGATCGGTAATCCCATTAGAATACCAGTCTTAGTCGCGCATAAACGACACAAATAATCAAATTCCTCGACGACCGCCATGTCAACAGAACAGGGAAGATCTGAGAGGTCTTGTTGCCAGACCGAACGAACGAACGGCCTAAGGCACGATCAAAATGTGTTTAGTTTCAAAAATCCTACAGGACAGTTCTTTCGTAGAATACAACGGATTCGTTATGCATTACGAGGTTTCCTAAGTCCGACGCCGGTAGATCTTTAGTTTAATATCTCTCCACTACGGAGATATGCATTGTCCAAAAATATTTATCAAGTAACTCTGCGTTCACAACATCCAGGATCCTCTTGCAATCAACCGTGGTATGTACATACCATACCCCTAGCGAAGGAAACAGCTTGCGCTGCTCTCTTTTCATCTAAAAAGTATACGTTTCGTAGGTGGCGCACTGAAATACACTTTTCATCGATTAACGAGATATCGAAGATCGAGAAATTTTTCAACGCTAATAAAACACTGAAATTCGAACGGTGTTCGTTTGATTATAAAAAAAAACTAATTGTATCGGTTTCGCATATTTCACAGTTTCCACGCACGTAATAAGCAATAACCTACAATAAATAATACCAGCAGCAATAACCTGCAATAACCCAATAGCATATTATCAAAGATTTGCCGAATAATATTTGGTAAATTATTGATAATTATTGCTCGTCTTATTTTTTACTGCTTCATCAGCGACGATGAGTATATAGACCAATCACTATATGCGGTTTCGTGTCGCACGATCTGAAATACCGACATTGTTCAAAATCAGTGGCACAGACTTAGAATACATTGCAGACATTGCATCTTATGGACATTTCTGTCTCTCAGCTTTGCTGGGCTCTAGATCGCTCTAGAGTGCTCTAGAGAGTCCTCTTACCGCTTCGGTGTCGCGCCCAGCGTTACCGACAGTTCACAAACTCGGGTACATTAGCAAGAAGCGAATATATTATATATCTCATTTCTACTACGAGTGTTGAATATTATATTTAGGCAATAAGTGTATTCGACGCGAACATTTGGATGGCGGAAAATCGTATTTATGAAACATGTGCCTCAGAAATATAATATAAAATGTAATTATTTTTATGGTCAGTTTTTATGGACTATATATTTTATGGATTATATATATGGTACATATGTAGCAACAGTTTTATACACGTTTCTACAGATAGATATTTACAACGTTAATTTTATAAGCTTTACAGTGTTATAGTATTACAAAAAAGCATTGCATGCAATGTCGGGCATAAAATGTAATGCCTGTAATGTTTGTGACCGTCGATAGAATTTGTCTGCGAGTTTGGAGGTTACACTATAGATGACGCAAGTCGAATAATATTCGAATAATATTATATACAGGTTTAGGCATTATAATAAGAAACGATGGTGGCTATAAACGTGGACGTTTTTGAAAAACGAGCCTATAAAAATAATATAAATAATAATATATATATATAATATATATATATATAAATAATAAATAATATAAATAATATAAACAAATGATACAGACAGGGATATAAATACGTGTTGACCCTTTTTCTTTTTTTAAATTTTGCTATTACTTGAAATGACGCGAAACAAAAGAAAATCCATGTTTTTTAACTTTTTCATCCAAACCTATAACTATCGTCGTTTGCGAGATGCAAGCACATTGAATAAACAAATAATATCATAAATTTCAACTTCTCATTTTAATTTGATCAAATACATTATTTACACTCACTATTGAATACATTAATACACACTCAACGATAAATGATGTAAATGGGTTAATTTTCATGAAACGTTTAACCATTGAAAAAACATTTAAAATTAAAAATTCTATATCTATCCATCGCATCGATTATTTGTAAAAGAAAAAAGGGGGGATGAGAACTTCTCTGTGAACCACTAAGATATTCG
Organism: Megalopta genalis; assembly: GCF_051020955.1. Classification (NCBI taxonomy): domain Eukaryota; kingdom Metazoa; phylum Arthropoda; class Insecta; order Hymenoptera; family Halictidae; genus Megalopta; species Megalopta genalis. Next base: position 18,648,876 of record NC_135021.1, read on the forward strand.
GCTGAAGAAAATATTTACAATTCGGTGAAAAATACGTGTTATACGTGTTACGAGGACCGACACGAGAACCGGCCCGGCGATTTTCCGGCGGAGAACTTTCACTTTTTCTTCGTTGGCGATGCGTCTAACCAAACGGCGATTCTTTATCCAAGGGAGGGAAAGCAGGCCGCCGGAAGAATTTACGTAGCACTTAATCTCACTACTTAGAGGCCTTGGGTCGGAATCACCCTACTCCGCATTTCTTGCTACCTATTCTTCTTCGCTTCGGTGTTCTCCCCCGCGCCACTCATCATCGCGAACCTCTTCGTTACATTCAAACACTTTTGTTGAAACTCTCAATTTCTAACGAAGGGAGGTTATGTAAACGTGCCGCACGATGATTTAATGGTTCACGCTGTGCCGGAAGACGGAAATGGCTCGTTCTCGCCGGAACTGTAACACGTTATTCAAAAGTTGTTCTCGCAATTGAAACGAATTTAGTCTAAAGAGATATTCAAATTAATTGATATATATTAATTAATTAATTACATTAGATTAGAATAGAATTAGAACAGTTCATTACGTCCGAAAACAAATCAAAAGCACAGCAATTAAATAATATTTTTACATGTTCGATCTGGTATTGTCAAGGTTAAATTATTAATGATATTATTTTGCTGTTAATTTTTAATGTTTCTTTAAACAAAAATGTGATTATTGAATGAAATTATTTTGTTATTAATTTTTAACGTTTCTGTAAACAAAACCAAATCTTCCAATGACCATTTCTATGCACTTAATACGTCGTTGTCAAAATAAAATCATTAACGATATTTATTTTGAGGTTACGGGTAACAATTAACGACAACTAACTAGGAAGAACGGAATTTATGATTCATAAAGACGGTGCCCCTAAGCAGTACAAAATCGAAAGCAATCGTATATTATACGAGGCGCAGGGAAAGGGCCGAGGGAAACCTCGAATCAGTCGTGAAACGAATCCTTTAATCGCTTGTACTAAAATATTATAAGGCGCGTAATCGCCGCGATTGCGCCGAAATCCAACGACTAATCTCCTAACCGTAAAAGCGGTTTCATTTACTCATTCGCCTGGCCCTTACTCGGGCACTTCACTCGCTGCTTTGCCAGATTTTAACGACAGTCTCGCGACTCGATGTCGCGATGTTGCTATGGCTGCGCGGAGTGAATTACGAGAAATATTGGGTTGGCAACTAAGTAATTGCCGATTTCAGTTATAGATGTCACTCATTCCCATTTTTATGATATCCGTAAATGTTATATATTATAAAATTATTATTATTATTATTATTATTATTATTATTATTATCTTATTTTTTATTATCCGTGAATGTTAGCAACTGGACAAATTGAATGCAGCGGTCAAGGAAAAGCGATCAGAATTGGTCGATCGTAAAGGTGTCATTTTCCAGCAGGACAATGCTAGGCCGCACACGTCTTTGTCCACTCGGCAAAAATTGATGGATATTGGTTGGGAATTGATGTTACACCCACCATATAGCCCTGATCCGCGCCATCGGATTACCACTTATTTCGATCCCTGGACAACTCCCTTCGTGGTAAAACTTTTAATGACGACGACACTGTAAAATCTCACTTAACTCAGTTTTTGGCCGAAAAGGATCCCCAGGATTCCTATAACAATTGCCATTAGAATATATATATTAATTAATATATAATATATATTATATTTATATATTTATTTATAAAAAAAAGCTAATGCCTATACAATCTAAAACCAGCGTTCGACCAGGTTCGACACGATTTCTCTTTCCGCCCGCAGAAATGAATGAAGCTGCCAGCCGGAAGGGAAGCCAGTAGAAGGGGCGCCAGTTCCCGGATAACCCGCAGCGGATGAGATAGGATTGAATGGACGTCGCGATGGCGCGGGAGTGGGGGAAGCGGCGGATGGTCTCGCTGGCGGCACATCCGCGCGCGCGGATGAGCGCGGCGGACGGACGACGCGACGAGACAGAAAGAAGACGAAGAAGAAACTGGCGAGGCAGGCGTGGATGGAAGCTGGTGGAAAAGCGGGCCTGTGGAGAAGGAACGTGGGGACACGAGCGAACTAGAAAAGAAAGAATCCGCCGCGCCGCGGAAAAGCGAACGCGGGAAGGAGACGCGGGAGAAAATGAAAAGTGTAGGGCGGGAAAAATCAGAGGGAAAAGGGCGTGAGGGGGAGGGGGACAGAAGAGCCGGTCGGACGGTACACGGGCGATGAGACGAGGCCGGATGAGATGAGATGAGATGAGATGATAGTGTTGCATGTAGCGCGTGCGCGTACCGACTCAATAAACATCCGTAGAAGCCTCGGTAAGACCCTGGTCCGCGCTCTGGATTACCGCCGCTACTTTCCTTTATTTTCCGGACGCAATGCCTCCCTCTTTCGACTCATCTTTACCGTGACTCTCTCTCTTTCTCTCTCGCCCTGTCGAAAGAAGAAACCGGACTTGTCATTCTTTATGTACTTCCTTCGGCCGGGCCTTGATCTTCTCTTCGCCGGAACTGGATTAGCAGGCGGCCAAAGTGTGTGCCCGCGAAATCGCTGCATGGCTCTCCGGTAATCGATTTTGTTTTTTGCTCGCAATTAAAGCCGTTTTAATTGGAGCCGCCGGTGCTTGGCTCGAAAAAGTGTTTTTTTTTTCGGTAGTCGGGAAATTAATCATCCCCTTCGCTGGATGGTCTAATAATAATAATAATAATTGTAATTAGTTGCGTCTGTGTGCATGATGACATTAGTTATATAACTCGTTAACGATGCCTCGGAGAACATTTCTGTAAAGGAGAAAGTTGCTTCGAATGAACTCAGGAACCTCATATTTTCTGGAAATGCCATAATTTTCGGACACCATGTATAAATGTCGAACTATAAAATAGAAAGGAATTTTCGTGCAGCGTAAGTGTTCGAACACCTAATAAAATTCAGTCGAAATGTTATAAAAATAAATTTCTTTTTTATTCATTTTTATTACTAATTTTAACCGAACTTAGGCCACTTTCGAAATAAATGGCTCGATTCTCCAAGTTTCACGCAAGATTTTCGAGAAAGGATCAGTTTCGAGCGGACTATAGTTGTTTCTGCGTTCGATACGAATGGAACAGTATCTTTTTTTGCATTAACTTTTGCATCAACACGCATTGGACTCGCCGACGACGTAGTTTCTGCAATTGATGCGAATTAATATTTCATTTTGCATAAGAATCTATTGTCTAGCCGTGACAACATTTTTGACTTTGATAAATATTTTTTGTCAACATTCGAACGACAACAATTGAATTTTCACGGCACCGAATCTTTCGGAATAATTTTATCCGCGACCGAACGAACGCGTCTCCACGAAACAATCCATTATCTCGCCGTCCGTAGTTTGTTCCCAGAAATGGCAGATTTTAAGCGGATAGATCCTCGGTAAGAAGCGGAACTTCATCCGTCACGTACTTCGGTCTCTTGTCCGCGTTTCTGGGGCGAATCGATATGCTTAAGGTTTCCCGAACATTCCATTTCTCAGCGTGCACTCGTGCCGTTTAATTCTTTCCAGGATCAAAGATCGCAACGCTTTTAAAATACGGTCGATAAAAAAATGATATATATATATAATAAAAAATAAAATTTTTTTTATTCATTTTTATTACTAATTTTATACCCCCATTATTATGTATTATATAGTATATATTATTATATATTATTATATTACTATTATATTACTATATATTACTATATATTATTATATATCATATAATATCATATAATATCGTATATATAATATGATATAATATCATATAATAATACTTATAATACTTAATACTATAAAAAATACTTTACGGTATATTACTTATTAATAATATTATAATATATTATAATATAACATTATATAATAATATTATTATAGTTATAATATAATATTATAATATAATTAATAATAATTACTTATTATATTATAGTATCATATAATAATATAATATAATAGCTAATTATATATAATATACCGTAAAGTATTTTTTCTCTTCGATTTATTCAAATATATATCCTTGAAGTCGTAAGATATGCTAGAAACGATACAATCTTCGATTCTCTGGAATCAATTTCGAGCTGAATGAATGAATTATCTGCTCAACTTCGTACTTGTTGCGAACGAAAAAAAGAAAAGAAAGAAACCGATTCGGTATAATGTAATCGTTTTCCGTTTAAATATTGGACGACTCGTGTGTGTATATTTCTTGCCAGAGATTGCATGAAAAGTGGCGTAAGTGCTGCGCAAATAACACCGGTCAAGCCAATTAAAACGATAGATACACCGCGCGTCTCTCATTACCCTTCGCGAATAGACGCGACGCGCGATACAACTGTCGCTTTGACTTTCGTATCTTTACAATAATCTCACATCATATGCGCTCTCGTTATCAATGAGTAAACTACCCTTTCGATGGGCCGGTCGAGCGCAGGTGTGTATATATGTGTGTGTTTCAATTCAAAATTTATCTTCATCGTGCGGCTTATGGTTGCAGGGCATTTATTAATATTTTCGTCATTTCATTACTTTTTACTCTATTTTCGTCATTTCATTACTTTTTACTCTATTTTCGTCATTTCATTACTTTTTACTCTATTTTCATTTTATTACTTATTATTTCATTCTCATCATTTCATTACTTTTTACTTTATTCTCGTCATTTTATTACTTTTTACTCTATTTTCGCCATTCTATAGCAATTGTTAGTAACGTCTCAGAGTCGCCACTGGAGTCCAAAGGGTTAAACATCATTTATTAATCGTAATGAATTATACGATTTTTAATTAATCTTGCAATTTTAACAATTGCAATTTCACATACTATTTTAGTCCGATACTATAACAATTATTTAGAAAAATACTATAGCAATTTTTACTAACGCCTCGGAGTCGCCACTCGAGTTCAAATTATAATAAAAAAAAAAACAGAGCAACCAATACCTTACAAATTTCCCCTAAATTAGTCCCCTAAATCAGTACCATCACGCTACCCTAAATTAGATAATAATAAATCAAGAATTATCTCTCGTGGAATTAATACAAACAGTAACCAATACCGCACAAATTTCCCCTAAATTGCCCGCATTTAGGTTCACGCGTTTCCAGTACCCTCTAAATTAGTTAATAATAAAACAAGAATAATCTATCCTCGAATTCTCGTTTCGCCAACAAATCAGAGAGCATCGCGAGCATCCCCTAAAAAATTAGGCTTCGGTTTCAACACCGGTGGCCCACGACTCCAACAGAACTAGCATAATCGCGAGTACGTTCGCGTAGCTCCGGCGACATCCACTCACCCCTCAATTAATCGAGAAAATCCGGCCTCTCGTTGCGTTCGGTTAGCAGGGAACCTTTGACCTTAAACGTGTATCCCTTAGCGTCTCCTTCCCTCCCAGATCGTTCTTTCTCGCTTCTTCTCTTCTTCCGGTCCCCGTCGGAGCGTACTTCAGCGTAGAAAATTAGAGAGAAGCGTAGAAGAGAACGACGTCGGACGACGACGACGACGACGACGACGAGTTCCTTTCTTTCATTCTCGCGTCCCCGGGAAGCTTCCTCGCTCCGTCCCTCTTATTCTCCGGCTCGATTCTCAGTTCTCCTGCTACTTTATGCCGGGAAGCCTCCATTAAATTCATTAGGCCATTAGTGGCTGCAACCCTCCAAGATGGCTCCCGTCGCCTGGCAACGCTCTCTGCTTCTCTCCACGCTCCTCTCTCGGCGACGGCCGAGGAGAGTCTCTCCCTCTCTCTCTCTCTCCCTCTTTCTCTCTCTCTCTCCTTCTTCGTCGTTCACCCCGTTCGCCATTCGACCGTCCCTCCCGCACCCCCCTCTCACCCCCTCGTCTTCCAGCCATCCACCTTTCCTGTGTCCCTCTTACCAGCAGCTTTAGGGGTAGTAAGAGGAGGGCTGGGTCTTCGCGGGTGTAATTAGATTCAACGAGCGAAAAGGGAAGGCGCCGGTGGTTCGTAGGTCGGAAAAGGCGGCGGCGGTGGCGGTGGCGGTGGCCTAGGAGGGTTGCTTCGCTCTCGAAGAGGGCGATGTTACTGAAGAGGGCCATTGCCTTCGGATGTCCAGGGTCTCTCCTCGTTTCTCTGCGACCGCCTCGTCTCCCTGAGTCGAGCTGTGCCTCGTCTCACCTCGCCTCGTCTCTCCTCGCCTCGCAGAGTCGAGCTGTGCTTCGCCTCGCCTCGCCTTGTCTCGCCTCGCCTCGCCTCGTCTGGCCTCGCAGAGTCGAGCTGTACCTCGCCTCGCCTCGCCTCGCCTCGTCTGGCCTCGCAGAGTCAAGCTGTGCCTCGCCTCGCCTCGTCTTGCCTCGCAGAGTCGAGCTGTGCCTCGCCTCGCCTCGTCTTGCCTCGCCTCGCAGAGTCAAGCTATGCCTCGCCTCGCCTCGCAGAGTCGAGCTGTGTCTCGCCTTGCCTCGTCTCGCCTCGTCTCGCCTCGCAGAGTCGAGCTGTGCCTCGCCTCGCCTCGCCTCGCAGAGTCGAGCCGCCCTTTTCTCGACCCAGGCTCACCCCCTCGCACCCCTTATTCGACTGCCTGCCTTTTCTCATTCTCGCGATACGTGTTCTTTTTTTTGACGTGCTTGCGCGCGCGGAACGTCGAGGAAGAAGTTTAGTGAGAGGATTATTGTTGTTCGAGGGAACCGGTTTTCGAAGATACAGACTGTCTTTCCGGTCGAATATTGGGCACGCGGGTTTATACCGACTTCCGAGGGAAGGGTAGTTTTGATGTATTATTTGGATGGAGAATGTTTCGGCGGTGGTTGGAGGAGTCTTTTTTGGTTGGAGAACGAGAGACCGATTGACGATTCGCGCGATCGTGGATGCTGTACGAAGAGGGCGAATTTTTAGAACATTTTTTGACACCCTTTGGAACGGCTTTTAGAACGTTTTTTTTTAGGCTTGGGCGAATTTGATTTCTTCTTTTTTGTGAAATAAGAAATAACTGTTGATGAGGTCGTTCGTTTGGAATTGTTTTTTCAATGGAAGGAGAAATGATATCGATTCGTTTTTGGTGACAGTGATTCGATAATAATGAATTATTTCGTTTAGTTTGCTTTTTATTCGAGTAGATGTGAAATAAAATATTATGCTGTTTAAAATGATATTTCAGGTAATGTCATTTCAAACGTGATTGAAATTGAGTGTTTCTGATTAAAATTGCTAGGTGAAATGTCAGATTGCGAACAAATAAAAAGATATTAAGAATGTTGATGTATTAATTTCAACTTTTATTAAAATTATTTTAAGTAGAAAGAAAATTCGCTTCGTTTACGAGTTATTAACGAAAAACACTGGCCAATGAGAGGCGAGCTCGGCTGTCGCACGGCGGCCGAGCCAACGAGCGCGCAACGCCCAGTTCCGCTCATTGGCTCGGCCGCCTAGCGCCGCCTAGCGCCGCCTGGCGCGCTAGGCAAGCACGCCTCTCATTGGTCGGCGTTTTTCCTCAATAACTCGTAAACGATGCCTCGTAGAAAATTTTCGTAAAGGAAAAAGTTGCTTCAAACGGGCTCAGGAACCCGACCTCACGAACATTTCCCGGAAATACCATAATTTTGGGACCGGTGTCACGAACATTCGTTTCCAAACGTTTTTCACCGAATCGTTCAGAAAACCGAAGATTCTTCGAGCACCGACGAAAATTTCGCGTAAAAACGGCGAATTCTCATAACGTTTCCCGGCAGATCAGACGAAACAGTCGAAAAAGAAAAGCGCTACTCGGCGGTCGCGAATCCGCTCGAATCGAACATTCTCTCTGAGAATATCCTGCAAACAAGGGACAAAGTATAACACGAGAGCCGGAGGGTGAAATACGTGTGTGCGTCTGTTCGTAAAAAAACGAGCAGATAGTCGAGTCGGAGGAGACGAGCACGCGCGCGGGCCACCGTTAAATGCAACTGACACATCATTCAACGTTCTGTCGTGGTAGAAGATCCGAAACGGAGAGCCCGCACCTGCAGGCCACTTTGAAGTAAGGGTAGGTAATTCCTGCTCGCACGACGGCAACTAAGCCTCCATGATTTAGACGCTCCACGGAGTATTTTAAGAGTCCCTTTTGCTCTGCCACCCCCGAAAACAGCCGGCGTACAAATACACGACGGACCTGCGACGGGAATGCAACAACGAAACCATCGCGTCGTTTCTGATTCCTTGATCCCCCCCACCCACCCCTCCCCACCCTCCACCAGCCCCGCGTTTGCTATCGGCGAGTTCGACGACAATCGTACGGCGCGGTTTCGGCAATTAAACGGAGGATTCGGAGAGGACCGGCGTTGCTGCTGTTTTTTAGGGGATGGTTTTATCTAAGGTGAACTAAGGTGAACTTGGTGAACATGGAAAATCTCGCGGCGTTTGTTTATATAATTGTATATATAATAATGATATATGATTATATAAAATAATATAATTATATATATTATAAGTATAATATTTATCATTATATGATGAATTTTCTCTTTTTTCTTTCTTTTTTCTTTTCTTCTTCTTTCTTTCCTTTTATGATGAATTAGTACGAATTTTCACACTTTAAGACAACAAATTAACGAAGAAATCTTTCGGACAAAAGTATATACTCAGTATTAGGCGCACAATAAATTGCCTTATAAAAATTATCTTATAAATAAGACAACCTAACAATAAATTGCCTTATAAAAATTATCTTATAAATAAGACAACCTAACAATAAATTGCCCTATAAAAATTATCTTATAAATAAGACAATCTAACAATAAATTATCTTATAAACTGTCTTATAAATCGTCTTAATGAAAATCCGCCAAAAAGTTTTCATTCGACAAAAGATAAAGCGGACAACAATTTTTCTCTTTCATATAAAAATCATATAATTTCTCTTTTTAGTGCGAACCAACGCATTTTCCTATTCTTCTCGACAAAAACCAATTCAGCAATTTCGCACGACAATCGATTATCTCAGAATTTATAATTTTCGTCGTCCGGAACGTCCGAATTTTCCGCGCCGGAAAATGTGCGCGTCGCTCGCGCGCGATTAAATCGGCGAAGGTAAAATCGTGAAACCGTGGAACAGGGGCAAGGTTGAATCTTCAATTCTATTATCCGGAGCCCCGGGGGCTTGCGTTACTGAAAATACTCAATTACCGGGACACCGAGGAATATACCGCACCGTTGAGGAACACGGGCCGGGATAGCGTAGGCGAGCGAGATTATGCGCGGCGGCAAATTCGAAAGCACGGATAGCGATTACCATGCGAATTAAAGGAGCCGTCCTCGTCCTCCTCCCCTCCCTCCTCCTCGCCCTCTCCCTCCTCCTCGAGCGCGCCGTACGAGCGACAGCGGCCATCTTGGAACGCGGCTCCCGGGCCCGCGTAATTTTATTTTCGAGGTTAACGAAGCCGCGGCGCGATGCGGCCGATTCTCTAACTTCCGGTCCTAAGCCCCTAATTTCACTGGAGTATGGCTGGACGAAGAACCTAATAAAACGGTTTCTTATTCCATATTGAAACTCGGCCACAAAGGGTGTCCGAACATTATTATACGTCCGGGAAATTCCTGAGAGAGATTCCCGACGTGATTCGAAGCAACTTTTTGCTTTACAAAATTTCTCTCCGAGGCTTCGTTTACGAGTTATCAACGAAAAACAGTGGCTAATGAGGGGCTGCGCTCGGCTGGCGCGTGGCGACCGAGCCAACGAGCGCGCGAAGCCCAGTCTCGCTGATTGGCGCGGCCGCCTCGCGCTAGCCGTGCGCTCGCCCCTCATTGGTCCAGCGTTTTTCGTTGATAACTCGTGAACGGTGCTTCGGAGAACATTTTCGTAAAGGAAAAAGTTGCTTCGAATCACCTCAGGAATCTCTCTCAGGAATTTCCCGGGCGTATGATAATTTTGGGACACTCTGTACACACGAAGGGATGCCGTGTATACGAAGGGACAGATACACACGTGAGCGCCGAACGGGGCGTTGCGGGGGGAGGGGCGCTGTTAGGGAGGCGTCGGCGATGCATTATGTAGCATCGCGCTGATCCTTATATGCATCTATGCATGGGGCTGCAAGGCGCGGGCAACTTTATGAACGACCTGTACCAGCACGTACGAACGATCCGAAAAGCGTTAATGCAGAAAACCGGCTTCATACCCCCACCCCGTTCCGGCATATTTCAACTGGCTCCTTCCCCCGAAAGTTTGCCCCGGTGTGCTCGAGATTAGTTTTATCGTCTTACTTCGGAGGATCGTCTCTCTCGACAAAAAAAAAGTTCCCGGTGAAATTATGCGAACGCCGGGGCCGCGCGTGTGCTCCGACCCGCAAGTGGCCTTTTTTAACTTTCTCCGTGAACGTACGGCGACCGGCTAAATTAATATCTACGCGCCCGGCATTCTGAGAGGGTGGATCTGCGTTTGGGAGTGGAGATGTTTTGTTATGGCGTACGATTTCGCGAGATGATCGGCTGATATGATGATCGGATATGCTCGGGTCAATGATGCAGAATCGTGCGAAGATGTTTAGAATTTTGTTCCATTGTTAACCCTTCGCGTTATGATTTTTCATTCGGCTGCGTTGATTAATAGCAATAATAATACTATTTAAATTTAATAATAATAATAATAATAATAATAATAATAATAATATATAAATTTAACAGTAATATAATATTTATATCATTTATAATCAATATATTTATATATTTATTATTATTCTTTTCATTATTAATATAATATTAATAACATAGTATTTAAATTTCTACAATTTTATTATTTAAATCTAAATTTAAAATTTAAAATACAAGTCTTATAAGTTTACATTAAACACCGAAATTTTATAAGCTACAAATGATTCAAAAATGCAGAAAAATCGTATTATTGTCCTAACATTTGATCCAAAATTGTTTCTTTTTTCATGAATCGAATTCGATTAAATTCTCAACAACCATAACAAACTCGAAGCGTGGAATCACCGCGGCTTCATTCGAGAAAAGTGCAGAGTTCAGTTTATATAATACTAACGCGCATGCGAAAGCGCTATCACGTTTTGCACTCACGTTGATTGCGTCTCGCAGGGACTTGCGTCGCGAGTGTATTAAACGGAGAACAATCGGCGGTGCACCGTAACAATCAGAAGAAATAGAACGGAGGACCCCACTCAGCATTATTTCGTCAAGTATTTATAATAAGTACGCCGCCGGACGTTTTCATGCAGATTGAAATTGTCCTAATCGAGTTGGGAGAGAACTGAAAAATTGATCGGAGTTCGAGTTTCTTGGTCGATGATTTCGGTATACTGAAAATAAAAGAAATTGTTCTTAATCGAGTTGGGAGAGACTGAAAAATTGATCAGAGTTCGTGTTTCTTAATTAATAATTTCAATATACCGAAAATAAAATAGTAAGAAATATATAAGCTGCTTCCTTATGCAAAATAAGAATTTTCCGAGTTAATTGTACGTACAGTCGCACGCGAAGGTATTCGAACACCTTTTAAAACGCGATAATTTTTCTTCAAACTGTACTGAATGACTTGAATTTTCTTTTTCGAAATTTCTTTTTAGAGAAATGAAATTCCCAAGAGAGATTCCCGATGTGATTCGAAGCAACTTTCTCCTTTACAAAATTTCTCTCCGCGGCTTCGTTTACGAGTTATCAACGAAAAACAGTGGCCAATGAGGGGGCGCGCTCGGCTGGCGCGTGGCGGCCGAGCCAACGACCGCGCGAAGCCCAGTCCCGTTGATTGGCGCGGCCGCCTCGCGCTAGCCGAGCGCTCGCCCCTCATTGGTCCAGCTTTTTTCGTTGATAACTCGTGAACGGTGCCTCGGAGAACATTTTCGTAAAGGAAAAAGTTGCTTCGAATCACCTCAGGAATCTCTCTCAGGAATTTCCCGGACGTATGATAATTTTGGGACATCCTGTACACACGAAGGGATGCCGTGTGTACGAAGAGACAGATACACACGTGAGCGCCAACGGGGCGTCGCGGGGGAGGGGCGCTGTTAGGGAGGCGATAATTTGTCTTCAAACTGTACTAAATGACTTGAATTTTCTTTTTAGAGGAATGCATTTTCTTAATTTTACTCTCACTTGGAATGACAAAAGAAAACAGTAAAAAAGTCTCATGCTTTAACTTTTTTATCCGACCTTACTCGTCCGAGACGTATTCACGAATTTAACTCGATTTATTTATGAATTTTCGTTAACGAAATTAATGAAAAAAATTTGATATTTCAAAAATCTGGTTCCGGTGATCTCCGCCCGTTTCGATCGATCCAATAACATAAGCCACAATGCTCGGTAATTATGCGATCAGTGTGATAAAAAAAATGACGGAACAACGGACCACAAAAATCTGTATTCCGTGATCGGTTATCCGGCGATATTTCACGAACGGTTCTTTCCGACCGCGTCTTGTTTTATTTTCGCTCATTCCTAATTTTGAAAACGTGACTGCCCCTATTAGTTTCTCGCAAGCAACTTCCAGCGAGCCAGCTGGTTTCGAATGTAATCCGAAGACGGAGTACGGTCCGTTGGTTTGGTTCGATTCAAGCCAGCGTACCGCCAATAAATAACCTGCTGCCGAGATCCACTCTATACGGTATATATATACGGGATCACCGTGGCATAATTCGTGCAGGAGTATCTGTGTGCGGGGGAGGAGGGAAAATATAAAGCAGCAAACATTCTGACGTACGAAATTATTGAATTTCGAGAACTGCTGGAACGACGATTATTTGGTCGACTTTAATTATTTACTAATCGTTTTACTTTTTTTAGAGAATTTTTACCAACGAGTCTGTCGTTGTTCTTTCGCAAAAATATTTGGAAGTAATAAATAAAGAATAAATATTGGGAATAGTTGATGAGATATTTTTGTTTGTGTGAAATTATATTCCACGATTTATTTGACGTCGTAGAGATAGAAAATAGTGTTATTTGGATTATTATTTATTTATATCTTTGTGGAAATAGTTGGAAAACTATTGGAAATAGTTAATGAAATATCTTACAATATATATTATGTAATTGTATTGATATAATGTAATGTAAATGTAATGTAATTGTAATGTAATTGTAATGTAATTGTAATGTAATTGTAATGTAATTGTAATATAATTGTAATGTAATTGTAATGTAATTGTAATGTAATTGTAATGTAATTGTAATGTAATTGTAATGTAATTGTAATGTAATTGTAATGTAATTGTAATGTAATTGTAATGTAATTGTAATGTAATTGTAATGTAATTGTAATGTAATTGTAATGTAATTGTAATGTAATTGTAATGTAATTGTAATGTAATTAATTGTAATGTAATTGTAATGTAATTGTAATGTAATTGTAATGTAATTGTAATGTAATTGTAATGTAATGTAATGTAAATGTAATGTAATGTAATGTAATGTAATGTAATGTAAATGTAATGTAATGTAATGTAATGTAATGTAATGTAATGTAATGTAGTATAATATAGTATAATATAGTATAATATAAATATAATATATATAAAAAATATGTGACAGTATTTCCTGCGGGAACAGATTCAAAAGAAATCGTTATTAAATCGCGCTATTTGAATAATACAAAGTAACGAAGAACGAATTAAGACCAGTAATCATCTTAATTATCCAAAACAACGAAAGTACCGCCGGTGCGGAGTTCAACAAAAAAAAAAAAGAAAAAAGAGAAAAGAAAATCAAAGCAAACCGTAATGAAATCGAATAAGTGAATTATAAGAAACGGAACACACACAGATTACAGCTTCGATTAAGTTGATTAAACTGGAATTAAATCGATTAAAGCGCGGCAGCGACTTGCTAACAAAGTTGATTGCGCTCGATTAAACGGAAATAACAGAAAGAGTTTCTCGGCGAAAGGGTCGCGTTTCGAACTTAAATCGTGAGTTATTTACGCGAAATACGTGAAACGAACCAAACCGCCGTCAGCTGAGAAATCTAAAAAAATCTCCAACCTCGTTTCGCGGCTTATCTTTCGCAGACCGCGTTTTGTTTTGAATTAGGCGAACTCGTTCGAACGCGCTCGCTCGGCAAATTACATGCATAATTATTCTGCGATCCGAAAATACAATAGAATCGTTCATTGAAATATCCGATTTGAACAGTCGAATGTTTAATAAATAAAATATATATATAAATATAATAAATAATCTCTATAATTAATCTATAATGAATAAATTAGAATTGTTGACTACACTGTCGATTAATCTGTGTAATTATTAATCAGTAATCTGTAATCGTGAACGAATGATTAATGTAACTGTTCTCGTCGCTATTGGGCCCGAGCCCAAGCGGGGCCCAAATGAGGGCCCGATGAGGGGCCCAAATAAAAAAAGGTCTGCCATCGAGTAACGGAATGCGCGCAGATTTTCTAAAAACTATGTAGAGAATTATTATTAAAAAAACGCAACATGAAATTTTTCAGTTGATTATAACCTGTAAAATAATCATCGCATGATTATTATTATTATTATTATTATTACTATTATATTATACTATTGTATTATTGTATTATTGAATTATTATATTATTATATTATTATAGTTTTGTTTTATTATATTATATTATATTATATTATATATTGAATAATAATAGTTATTATAATATTATTATTATTATTATTATTGCGTCAGTCATGATCAACAATTAAATTCGCTTCGATTGCACAAATGATTCGTCGATCATGAATCACTTGATCGCTCAGCGTAATCGTAATCATTAATCACGAACATGACATCACGTTAATCATAACCAATTAATCATCGATCAGATTACTTCTTGGCCAACACGGATTGCAATTGAAAAGAAAAAATGATCCCAGAAATTTCGCTCGAAACGCCTCTCAATCACCTCAAAAGAGATACGAATTATTCAAAGTCACTCGTTGCAAAGATAATCAAATTGATCTATTAACGCCTGTAAACAATAAAGACGACGAAACAACCGATAAGTCTCGACGCAGGGGAATCGTACGATCTTCCATCTTCGGCGGTGTGACGTCACCGAGTAAAAGTAAAGGTCGCGTGAAAATAATGAAAAATTCTGAAATGTCAACAATTGTCGAATTCGAAGGATTACCGTTCCTCGACGTAACTGATCTCGGACAAAGCGGGCTTGGTGAATCGCGAACGACGGCGTTTTCGGCGTGTGTGTGCAGGTGCGTGCGTGCGTGTGAACACGGATCGAAGGCTACGCCAATGGTCGCGCGGCGATGTCGGCGAAGATACGGGGCCGCCGGTATCTTTATTACCCTAAGCCGCGACACGTTGCTCAAGTTAATATTAATTGCCGTTTTATCTTGTTCAGACGACTGATATTTCGAACGGAGTAATCTTCGAGAATTTTACGACACGCGAGGACCAGTCGCGCCGCCGGCGACGTCGGCGGCGACGGCGGAACTAGACCTTCGAACTTCGGGAAGAAAGTTCGGGCGCGCCGCGCCGCGGTGCGGCGAGGCGCGGCGTTTTTCGCTTCCTTATTTGCCGGACTCCCGATTTCCATCGACAACCTATAGTCGCGTGCTCGCGCGCGCGCCTTAATTCAAACTGGCCGACGTAACCTCTTAAAAAGTTTTACGACTTAACGGAATTACTTTGACGTTATATTGCATTGGCTGTGTCGCGCGGTTCTCCGTGCCTCGCACTGCTGGATAAAACGCCTCCCTCGCCAAATTGAACGGTGAATAATTGCTTTACTCGGTTCAGTGTTTGTAAGAAGTTGTTCTGTTTTATGAACTGGTTACTTCGATGTTTATTCGTTCTCGGTCGGATAGATAAAATGGTCGTTAAAAGATTGTTGAAAAATTTTGTTGTGATTTGAAATTATATATAAATATATATAAATTATATATATTATATATATTTGTATAATATATAATAATAATAATAATATATATATTATATATTTATATAATAATATAATAAATACAATATATATAATAATAATATAATAATAATATATTTATATATATTATTATATATATATATATATAAATTATATATAATTTCAAATTACGGAATTATAATTGAATTATAATTGAATTATTCGGGGAATTGTAATTGCAGAGTAATTGGAATACATTGTGATTCCATTAAAAAATACTGGGTAATTTAATTTTATTAATTTTCGAATTACGATGTAATTGAGATGAAATTGCTAGCTGCGATGTAATTGAATTAAAATTAGATACTACGATGGAATTGAATTAGAATTATAATTGAATTATTCGAGGAATTGTAATTGCAAAGTAATTGGATTACATTGCGATTCCATGACAAAATACTGGGTAATTTAATTTTATTAACTTTCGAATTACGATGTAATCGAGGCGAAATTGCGAGGCTGCGACGTAATTGAATTAAAATTAGATACTACGATGGAATTGAATTATAATTATAATTGAATTATTCGAGGAATTGTAATTGCAAAGTAATTGGATTACATTGCGATTCCATTAAAAAATACTGGGTAATTTAATTTTATTAATTTTCGAATTACGATGTAATCGAGATGAAATTGCTAGCTGCGACGTAATTGAATTAAAATTAGATACTACTGTACTACTGTACGTCTCTGTCCAAGAAAAGAAAAAAAAACAATAGAAACAAATGAACGAAAATCTGCTCGCATTCAATTTTCTGGTCGCAGCTTACCGAGGCAGCCAGCCGGCAGCGGCTCGTCAGCTTTCCGATCACATTCCGGCATCGTGAAATAAATGACTTCGCCGGCTCGTTTGAGAAACTGTCTTCATGCTCGAAACGAGCTGCGATATTTGTTTCTCCCGTCGAACGTCAGCGATTCATGGGGGAGGAAAAAGAGCGTGTCGGGCGACACCATGGGGCAACGTATTCAACGCGCGCGAGGCTGCCTCGTGGATTTTATTTCTTTCCAGCTGTATCCCTGAAATCTCTGCGGGACCCGGGTACGTATTCTAAGACGTGTTTACACCTTCGCCGAGGGTTCTTCTCGTTTCGCAGTCGACGAAAAAAAAAAGAGAGAGAACTTTCGGCTGTTACGTTCATGCTTCGTAAAACAACGAGTGCGTACTTTCGGTGCTAGTTTCGCTGAAATGTCCAGACGATTTTATTTCGCGACGGTCGCGATAGTTCTCGTTTGCTTTCATGTGTACGGCGATTTAGGCGAACTGGAATTAGAGGGAAGTTTTTTTCAAAGTTCTCAGGGTCGATTGAACGATTAGGGGAGCCTGGGGGTGCTGATATACTGTTTCCGGCAGTTATTGTTCTTGTTCTAATATTATTATATATTATAGCTTATTATATTATAATAATAATATGTTATTATTTTATATTACATTATAATATAATATTATAATAATATATAGTAATATTATATTGTATTGAGTAATAGTAATAATATTATATAATAATATTATTAATAATTATAATATAGTATAATAATTCAATATAATATTATTAATAATTATAATATAGTATAATAATACAATATAATATTATTAATAATTATAATATAGTATAATAATTCAATATAATATTATTAATAATTATAATATAGTATAATAATACAATATAATATTATTAATAATTATAATATAGTATAATAATATAATATTATGTTATTTCCGTGAAATGACGGGTTCCTGTGCTAATTCGAAGCAACTTTCTCCTTTACAAAAATGTTCTCCGAGGCACCGTTTACGAGATATTAATGAAAAACACTGTACCAATGAGGGGCGAGCTTGCCTGGCGCGAGGCGACCGAGCCAATCAGCGGAACTGGGCTTCGTGCGCTGAGCTCGCCTCTCATTGGTCCCCGTTTTTCCTTAATAACTCGTAAACGAAGCGTCGGATTGCAATTTCGCTAAGGAAAAAGTTGCTTCGAATCACCCCAGGAACTCCTAATTTCCCGGAATTACCATAATAGAAAATGAAGTAAAAATAAATAGAAAATTTAAAAAAAATTAAAAATATCTCAATTCGGCCGCGAAAAATTATTTTCGTTTGTAAAAATTATGTTCATCTAAACGTAAGCCATAACGAACGAAGTATAGTTGCGAACGGTGCGCGCGTAATTTAAGAAGAAAAGAAATATTTTATCGCTGCGTATAAAAAAAAGAAATATTTATATCGATTGAAGTTTCGTAAAGCTGGAGATAAAGACATTTTCCGAAGAGCAATCGACGAATTTCCGGTATTCGATAATTTCGTCGGTTCTTTGGAAATCGAACGCCTTGTATGATACGATAGCTAGGGGGCACGTGCCGTTGTAAAGGAAATGCAACGAAGTTTAGTAGAATGTTTGTTTTACGCGGGCATTTTTTTCTCTTTTTCTTTTTGGTGTAAGTGTGTCGTGCGCCAGATAGGTGATAAGATTACGGAAGAAGATAAGTTACAGAGAGATAAAACGCTCTTTGTACATTGGACTTGTAATTAATAGGAGTTTCAAAGCGTCTCACGGAATCTCTCTGCGAAAATTAGCACGTTAACCATAGGACGCGCGCAATTTTCTGCGAATCTGTTCTATTTATAGCTTCTGCGCTCAAATAATGGTAGATTAAATCAATTAATAAGATTGGATAATAGATAGAATTAATTAATAGATTAATTAATATATTAAATATAATAGATAGAATTAATTAATCGATTAGTAAAGAAAATTTATTAAATAACATTTTAGAAAAGATCATTGAATATTTTTGAAGATAAACTATTTCTAGTGAAATTTATATTATTGTATTTATATTATTGTATGCATATTATTGCATTTTTATTATTATTTATATTTATACTATTGTATTTATATTATTATTTATATTTATACTATTGTATTTATATTATTATTTATATTTATATTATTGTATTCATATTATTTCATCTATATTATTATTTATATTTATATATTACTTACATTTACATTATTGCACGTACATTATTACTCACATAAACGTAACAAAGGTAAATGCAAAAAAGTGCAACACAAAAGATGCATGTCGCATTCCAGAAACGTGAATATAACCTCGCAAAACGAACGAACAAAATCTGAAAAAGGATTAAACTTTAAGTGCAGAATAAAGACGATTATATATATCATGGGTGAAGAATCGTAAGCAAACTTTCGACGACGATAAGAACGGATCGAGAAATAAAGCGCGTCGACCTAGCGCAATCGACCTAACTCGAACGCGCGAAATTTCGCCGTATTTGGCGGCAGTGTCGCATGTAATTGGAAACATACGGACTGTAATATCTTATGACTGCCGTTCCATTAACGGGCGCGACGATCATCGTAATATACGTTTAGTTTAGTTCAGCGGACGGAGGGGTGCCGAGCGAGCGACCCTTCGCGCGCCACCGGAGGGTGCATAATTTATCGCTTTCCCTCCGCTCCCCTAACCACGATAATGCAACACGTTACACGCTTGGTATGCATGTAGATTCCGAAGGTTATCGATGCTCCCTTAGCATCCGGGGGTATAATGGCTCGCCTAACTACCGATAAATAGCCTAATCATCGATCGGAATTCATTGCCGTGGGCTTTTCTCTTAATTCAATATCTTACGCGTAATTAAAGCGACGGCCCGGCGAACCACGGGAAAGATTATGCTCGCCTTGGACATGGACGGTGTCGTCGTCTTTAATTAATTAGGCTACGCGAAATTTATCAAGGGGATGTTTGTTAGGAACACTACTTCGAAGCGTCTATCTTTTTTTCTTGTCGCTTTCAACTCTTTGCACACTTGCAGCGCGAACATTTAGATTTTGTTTAACAGAATCGAATCGAATAGAATATTATCGTTTATTCAGCATAAATATTCTTGAGGTCTTGTGTTATGTAAGAAGAACAGGTCAAGTTTTAATTGATTATTTAGTACTTTGGATTTGCTGTGTAATTTGCGATAGAGCAACAAACTGACTGTGCCCTGTATTACTGTGCCCCGTATTACCGTGCCTCGTATTACTGTGCCATGTATTACTGTGCCCCGAATTACCGTGCCTCGTATTACTGTGTCCCGCATTACTGTGCCCCGTATTACTGTGTCCCGTACTACTGTGCCCCGAATTACCGTGTCCCGTATTACTGTGCCCTGTATTACTGTGACCCGTATTACCGTGCCTCGTATTACTGTGTCCCGCATTACTGTGCCCCGTATTACTGTGTCCCGTACTACTGTGCCCCGAATTACCGTGTCCCGTATTACTGTGCCCTGTATTACTGTGACCCGTATTACTGTGCCCTGTATTACTGTGCTCCGAATTGCCGTGCCTCGTATTACTGTGCCCCGTATTACTGTGCCCCGTATTATTGTACCTCGTATTACCGTGCCCCGTATTACCGTGCCCCGTATTACATTTCAATATATGAAAAATGTTTAATTACATTTCAATATATGAAAAATATTCAATTACACTTCAATACATAAAAAAATGTAATCCCTCCCCTTACACCCACACACCATGTCGGCAGTTAACCATGACGA
Source organism: Megalopta genalis (assembly GCF_051020955.1). NCBI lineage: Eukaryota > Metazoa > Arthropoda > Insecta > Hymenoptera > Halictidae > Megalopta > Megalopta genalis. Next base: position 18,669,328 of record NC_135021.1, read on the forward strand.
AAAAAAAGAAAAAACCAGCTCATCAATTGAAATGATTTTCCGCTATAATTTTTCTATAGATTTTTAAATCCAGGGGCACGGTGACTGGGGCATCCCGGCCGCCTCGCGCGTCCCACTGTCCTACAGTAGCGTGCTCGCGATGCCAGCGAGAAGCAGCGTCGTAAAAAACGTTAAGAAAACCGCTGCTAATCCTCTTGTACAAGACGGGATCTGATGGATCGAAGGAGTCGCTAAACAAACACCGAGAAACATAGGAAGGTGGCGGTGGTGGGGGGTGGTGGTGGGGGGAAGGGCAGCTGTGAAACAACGGAACGGCTTCGCTTAGAATAGAATTGGTTTTTTATTGTGACTAGATTACAAACGGGGCCTTTCGGCGCTCAATATCGCCCAGTAGGAACGTTTACACGTAGCGAGTGGAAACGACAACGGGAATGAGAAACATTCTATTGCGGGCATTTCACCGATCACTCGACGCGGGGAACTGGGATATGTGATTACGACGAACATTTGTACGACATCGGGATTCATACAAAATAGCGGTCGTTTCTTAGGTCTAGAACTTACGGCGATAGTTGATGTTAATAGCGTTTTAGGTCTAGATCGGCTTCCGAGGTTGCCTCCGTCGACTCTGCCTCGTCGAGAATACTCTTTGGTGTCGCGGCGTTCTTCTTCTTCTCGAGTCTCTCTCTCGCGCGCATTTTTTGTTTTGTTTTGTTTCTATGCGAGCATTCGATATATAGCAATGTCTCTCTAATTGACGCGAAAATTGTACACCGGAATTGTCCAGAAAAATGGACAATTTGGGGGGAGCAGGTGCAGATTGCTCGAACCTCGAGGCTCGTTTGTTATAGTTATGAATTGTCAAGAATTCTAGAAGAACGAGTTACAAGGTTCTGATAATCGCATCTTGTTTCCCTAATTGTCCATTTTTGTGCACAACGTGAGCGTCGATCGGGGAGACATTTACCGTACGTTTTTCTTGTTTCTGTTTCGTTGCTCGACAGATTACTCTTGTCTCTCTCTCTCTCTCTCTCGTTCTCTCTCTTCTCGATACATCAATAAAAAAAGAAGAAAAAAATCACATAATCGCGGAACGAGTCGACTTGCACCTCGGAAGATCGACTTGCACGCGGTCTGCAAGGGTATCGAATACAGTTTTATAATTACTCAATAATGTTAATAATATTTATAACGTACGCTTAGCCGATAAAATGATTTCTCTCTCTCTCTCTCGCTCTCTCTCTCTCTCTCTCTCTCTCGTACACACTATACAAAGCGCCGCCGTAAATCGACGGCCAATATTCTTCGTTTAGTTACAGAGCCCGTAATACAATTTCCTTTTTTTCGCTTTTCCTCAAATTTGGTATCCTGCCGTATTACATAATAATGTATTATTTATCATCATTACAATATAACAATTCTTTTTTTTTGTTGTTTTCGTTCCGTTAGATATTTCGGAATCGCGTGAAATCAGCGTCTACTATACATGTATCTACAGAATAGTGAGTACGTGGATCCGGGATCCTTTTTTTTTTATTAAGCATACTCCTCCACCATTTCGGTTCCTAACAATCGCAACTGAAAACTCTCTCTCCTTCCATTCCACCGATCGTTCGAGTCTCGAGGGACAGCATGGGAAAATTCTTTTCTTTCTTTTTTTAATCTTGAAACGCGCGGAATTCCTGTGTCACGAGCGACGCAAGCGAAGTAAACGTTTAAGAAAATAAAGCTCGTCTTCTCTCTCTCTCTCTCTTTTTTTCTCGTCGTTCGCACCTCTGTCATCTCTGTTTCGCGATTTCGGTTACTCTCGGAGCAGCGAGCATTATAATATTGCACTATATGGGGCTCGAGTATTTGTCAAGAACGGAGACGAAACGCGCGCGCGCGCGCGTCCAATCGGATGGCAAACTGAAGCATAATCGATCCGCGGGCAACTTAGGATTTCTTGGAACGTTACTATCTCTCTCTTTCTCTCTCTCTCTTTCTTTCTTCGCCGTTCTCTCGCTCTCACGCATACACGCATACACACACACGCACACACATACGGTCTTTGTGAACGTTACAGAAGAAGCATGCACCTCGAAACATGATAAATATACACCAATATAATCGATTCGATCGTCCGTGAGTTTACAATCGTATGTACAACGCTGTTGTGTCCGTTTCGTTCGGCTGGAAACACCGTGAATTCGGTCCCCGACGAATTCGATTCGACGAAGAACGCGCACGGTCGTTTTTTGTTTCTTCTAAACAGGATGACGTTGTTGTTGTTGTCGTCGTCCGAGATCGTTCGCTAATTGCTCGATATCGGAGATCGCGAGACGAATCCTTGTGTTGCTGTAGTTTGCGAGAGTTCCGTCGAAAAGTTCTCGGAATTTTCTAATTTCGCGGATATATATAATTTTAGGACACCCTGTATATATATTATAATTTTGGGACACCCTGTATATATATACATATATATATATTATAATTTTGGGACACCCTGTATATATATATATATATACATATATATATATAATAATTTTGGGACACCCTGTATATATATGCAGGGTATCCCAAAATTATGGTGTTTCTAGGAAATAATAGATTCCCGAGGCGACTCGAAGCAACTTTTTCCTTTGCAAAAATCTTCTCCGAGGCATCGTTAACGAATTATCAACGAAAAACGGTGACCAATCGGAGAGCAATTGCGACCGGCGCTCCGCCCTTGCCGCGTCGCGCCGGCCGTCTGACTCACCAGCAGTGGTCACTTGGGCGTGGGGCGACGATCATACGCGACCTCCCATTGGCCAGCGTTTCTCCTGAATAACTCGTGAACGAAGCCTCGTAGAGCATTTTCGCAAAGGAAAAAGTTGCTCGAAATCGCCCGAGGAACCCCTCAGTTCCCGCAAACACCATAATTCCAAGACACCCTGTATACACGACTCAAAAAATCTCCAAAACGAACGAAAACTCCGACAACCTTTCAACCAAACTCACCCGGTGCAGCAACAGCAGCTCGACCGCGACACGCGAATGAAATAAAGTTAAGGATACTCAGTCTCTCTCCGTGTTGCAACCGACCCGTTCTGATCGCTGTTCAAGGACATCCGGGCGACCTCAGTTCTCGTCCCGCGGCAGAGAGAGCGTCTGCGAGCCGAAAGCGATCGGCGGCATGGCCCAGCAGTCGAGAAACGAGGGACAATGCGGCAGGGGCGCGCTGGTGGCGTGTTGCCAGTATCCGGCCAAACCGGCGCCGCCCGCCCCTGCGGCCCCGGAACCGCCGATCCCGATCCCGACGCCCACGCCAATGCCCCCGGTGGCCGCGACGACTTGCTCGCCGCCGATGCCGTCCGTCTCCATCGCGTTTCTATCGTCGTCGATCTTCTGGTCCGCCGTGGTCCCGTCGTCGTCGTACATGAGGTAAAGCGGGTGCGAAATGGTCGACGAGGGGCTCGACGACAACGTTGGCGAGGCGGCGGACCTAGGCCTGGGTCACTCTTGCGATCTCAGCTGATTGTCGGGCTGCTGGTTGCCGGAGACGCCCGGCGCGGCGCCGACCGGCACCACCTGGCCGCCTCCCGACGCCAATGATCTACCGGAGGAGCCTTGCATAGATCCTCCGGAATTCCCGGTGACGGCGTGCTGATGGGGGCTAGTGGTAGCCCCCGCTTCACCTCAGACTTGGGCCCTGGCTGTGACGTTCACGTGGGCCTCTGTGCTGCCGGGCGAGTGCGGGTTACCACCGTCGCCGCCCGACGCCAATGCGTACTGGCACGCGCTCAGCCCGCCGCCGCCGCCCACCGAGGACGCTCGCGAGCTCACCGGGCTGCCGGCCGCCGACACCGGCGTGCTGTCTATGCTGAACGAGCTGCCGCTCAGGCCGCTGTAACCGCTGCTGTGCTGCCGCGCCTTCAGCCGCAGCGACGCGATGCTGCTCGACGTCATCTCCGGCGCCACCGTCGTTCTGTGGTGGGGCGTGTACACCGGCGGCCCGTACGGGTGGTGGGGCGCGGCCGGCGTCGCGTACGGACACGCGGCGCCAGATGCCGCCACCGGCGAGCCGGCTACGCCTAGCCCGGAGCCCATTCCCGGCAGCATAGACGTGGCTGCCTGGCCGACCGACACCGACATGCCACCCATGTGACTGCCCGCGACCGACGTCGCCGCGTTGAAACAGTTCACCGGGCTCACCTGCGTGTGGTGATGATGGTGCGACGCCGTCGGTACCACCGAACCCAGTGTGTTCACCCACGGGAAGTTTTTCGTCGCCAACGGCGACGGCACCTTCGCCGCCCAGTTGTTGTACGTGCTGTACGAACTGTACAGCGCGTCCGGATCCGCGAACGGCTGACCGATGAACCCGTTCAGGCTGGTCGTGCCGAAGCTGGCCTTGAACTCGCCCGCGGCTGCCGCCGCAGCGTTCAACGCGTTCCGCTCTTTCTTCCGCCATTTTGCTCTTCTGTTCTTGAACCATACCTGAAACAGAGGAGAGAGGGCGCTGTTAGAGTGGTGGGATTGTGGGGGCTTGTAGAGTTCGCGTCGATTAGGAGATTTCAGGGTTTTTAGAGTGTTGATGGCGATGGTTCTCTAAGTGACGCGGTGATTGTGTTGATAAATGAGGATTTGGGGAGAGGAGATTAAGATTGTTCGAGCCTTGTGGCTGGTTTTTATAATAATTTTATAATAATCGTATCTCCTGTTTCTAAACTGTCCATTTTTTGGGGACAATCTGAGCGTCAGTTAGGGAGACATTACTGTAGTCAGTGATGTCTCTCTAAGTGACGCGAAAATTGTGCAGAAAAATGGAGGATTTGGAGAGAGGAGAGCCTTGTGGCTCGTTTTTTATGGTTATCTATTGTTAATAATTGTGAAAATGAGTTGCGAGGCTCGGATAATTGTGTATCCTCTTTCGAAATTGTCGATTTTTATGCGCAGTCTGAGTATTAGTATATATATAGTATAATATATAACGAATATATATATTAGTATCAGTATATATATAATATATAGTATATAATAAATAATATATAGTATATATACTACAGTATATTAAAATAGAGTATATAAATGTCAAAATATGCAAGAAACTTTCGATTCAGCGTAAAACATCATCTACATAATTAAAAAACTATCAAAATGAACATCGTATTTTCGCAGGACATAATTATTCGAACGCCTTAATAAAATTCAATGGAAAAGTAATAAAAATAAATCTTTTCATTAACTTTCATTACCGATCACGAGCTTTTCGTTTTCGAATTCCATATCGTTACGGTCAACCATAATCGATATCCAAAAGTAAAATTAGCAATTAGCAACATTCATGTTCGCGAGCGAAGTCGCAAATGTTACGTAATAATAATTGCAAGCAAACGGAATATTTCCGAAGAACGAAAGTGCGAGACAACTTTATATATATTTTTGTTCCCCGCAGGAAATTCTGGTACACAAAATGCTGAAAGAATGTTCACGAATACATCAATTAGCGGCAGTTATCTTATCTTATCTGCCACGAAATAATTATGACCCGTTGGAGAAGAAAATTACATCGTGTTAAACATACTCCCGCAATTTAAAACGTTTGTTATTTCTTTCTTCTCAGTTGCACGCTTCAATTTGACATTATTATTATTATTATTATTATTATTATTATTATTATTATTACTACTTTTTCTTCCATTATTATATATTTACTTCCATTTTACGCGATCAAATGCAATTTATGCGCATGAAATTCAGCGCATCGACGAGTACAATGCAGTTGCAATTGCAACAATTTGTAAAATATAAACAAATCCGTCGCAAAATTATTTCTACAATTATTACAACAATTTTCAGCGGCGCCCCAGATTCGCCGCTCCACTGCCAAGGCATAATAACTAAATTATAATTAATATACAATAGTAATAGTATTAATATATAATAACTATTATAATTAATATATAACAGTAATAGTATTAACATATAATAACCATTATAATTAATAACTATTTACAATAACATCTATTAAATAATAATTTCTAACAATAACATCGTTTCCCCATAACTGTCCCCCAGAAACCAGCCACCTACATCATAACCGTCTCGAATCGCTCGAGAACGTCGGCCAATTCACGGAAACGAAACCAAGCAAGACATACAACGCTGTTTCTATTTTCCCGACGAGATTTCGCGACGGCCCATCGCCTCGCCGTCGATGTTACTCGTACAGCAAAAGGGGAGAAGCGAAGACGGAAAACGAAGGCGAAGGCGGTTTCGCTCGGCGGACGGCGCTCGCGAGTCCCCGAGACAAATGGCAAGAAAACCGGCGGCGTGCTCCACCATCCTGAAATATGATGGCGTTAATTCAAGGCGGCCCTTTCCCGCGCGCTCGATACTATACGAGGGTCGTGGGCGTTAGAGGGTGGCCCGGAGGAAGGGAGGCGAGCCTCGTCAGCCGTTTCCACCCTCTTCCCGTTTCCCATTCGCCCTTCAAACCTCGACGCCGTCCCGCCGCCGCCGCCGCCGCCGCCGCCGCCGCCGCCGCCGTCGCCGCCGTCGTCTCGCGTTCTCCTACGCGTTGCTCTTCCCCCACCACGACGCCCGACCCGCTCTCGTCCCCGACAATTATACGGCTGGTTGCACTCAGGATACACGCGCGCCGGTCTCGCGCCCGCGGTAACTGTAAGGAAAAGGCAACGAGCGGCGCGGAATGCTTCGGGAGGGTTCGTTCGCCGCTGGGAACCGTATCCGCTGTTGCCTTTAGACGACGAAAAGAACGACGCGGTAGGAAGACACGGAGGGAAGCAAGATGCTAGGGGGAGAAGAAACAATGACGAAGGTGGGGTGGGGGGAGGGGGTGGTTCGAGGATTCCACGCAAGATGGATGGGCCCACGATCACGCCGTGGAAATGCTAAGAGGCGCGACGAATCATTGAAAGAGGGGAAGTAGACTGGCTAATGAAGAATAATGTAGTTCCTATCGCGATCGACGTCGAAAGGTTCGTATAGAAGCGCGCGTATACGATACGCGTTATACGTGTCGTTCTGACGCGGTCGCGTCAAAAGAATTATTTGGGCTTCGTTACGCGTGTTTAGGACGACCCGTAAGTTACGACCGGTTTATGTTTGGATTAACGCGTTGTGGACATTGCGCTGAGGCCGTGCATCGATGGATATTTGTAACGTAGATTGTCGTGGCGTTATTAACACGTTCCGTGCCGAGCTTTTTTTACTCGAATCTTCACACTTTGATATTTTACTAAAACTTGATGTATTACGTGGAATTATTAATTCTCGTACACATAACAACGTAACAAAAACTTATCAACGCCCATTCTTGCGGTGGAAATTGATTCTTCGGTTCTAAATTTCTTGTAAACAATTTGTTCAGTTCACTAAGTAAACATGCAAGCGTGTACCATCGATGGTACACGTGGCACGGAACGTGTTAATAATGCACGGTGTAGAATAGATGGTACGATGACTTTGTAATTGATGCGAGGATTATTGGGCACGAAAGTGGAATATTTTGGAAGTGGATGATATAATTGAATAATATGAAATATTGTAAAAAGGAATCGTGAGGATCGTATAATCGTATCTATTCTCTTCCGAAATTGTCTGTTTTTGGGGACAATGTGAGTGACATTTAGAGCGACGATGAGAGCGATACATTAGAGATACATTACTGTACACCGAGTTCTCTCTGATTGAGTATCGCGGAGAGAGGGAGAGATAGAGGAAGAGGAAGAGAGAGAGAGTATCGTGAAAACAGAGAGAGAGAGAGAGAGAGAGAGCATCGCGAGGAGAGAACGAAAGAGAGCAAGAGAGAGAGAGAGAGAGAGAGTATCACGAAGACAGTATCGCGAACAGAGTGAGAGAGAGAGAGAGAGAGAGAGAGAAAGAGAGTGAGAAATGCATCGCTTCATAGAAAGACAGAAATGCATCGCTTTATAGAGAGAGAGAGAGAGAGAGAGAGGGAGAGAGAGAGAGTATCGCGAAGACAGTATGGCGAAGAGAGGAACTATCGCGAAGAGAGAGAGAGAGAGAGTTCCACGATGAAAGACAGAGAGAATATCGCGATGATAGAGCGAGAGAGAGAGTTTTGCGAAGAGGGAGAGAAAGAGAGAGAGAGAGAGAGAGTATCGCGAAGACAGCATCGCGCAGAGAGAGAGAGAGAGTGAGAGAGAGAGAGAAATGCATCGCTTCATAGAGAAGCAGAAATGCATCACTTTATAGAGAAAGAGAGAGAGAGAGAGAGAGAGAGAGAGTTTTTCGAAGAGAGACAGGGAGAGAATATCGCGACGAGAGACTCTTTTGCGAAGAGAGAGAGAGAGAGAGAGAGAGAGAGAGTATCGCGAAGACAGCATCGCGCAGAGAGAGAGGGAGTGAGAGAGAGAGAGAGAGAGAAATGCATCGCTTCATAGAGAGGCAGAAATGCATCACTTTATAGAGAAAGAGAGAGAGAGAGAGAGAGAGAGAGAGTTTTTCAAAGAGAGACAGGGAAAGAATATCGCGACGAGAGACTCTTTTGCGAAGAGAGAGAGAGAGAGAGAGATGCATCGCTTTATAGAGAGAGTGAGAGAGACAGAAAGACGAATAGAGAGCGAGAGAGAATATCGGCGGAAGCGGAAGATAGAGAGACAGAGTATCATAAAGAAGAAATCCGGTACAGCCCGATACCAGGAAAAAATATTTCCCGTCCGTTCCCGGGCCGTATAACCAAACTTTTCCTCGCGAGGAACATCATTGGATTTCACGAAGCAACCCCGTAGACATGACACGGGGGGGGGGGCGTCGGTAAGCCAAGAGAAGAGGGGGAGGTAAACTCGATAGGGCAGAACGGCAGTACGGCGGGCGAAAGATGCCGTGGCTCGAGAATCAATAAACTCTCGGAAGGCGCGCGCGGGTCGTTGGTATACACACAAGGCCGCGCCCATAAACTTTAACAGCATCGCAGAATCGCGGCGCCCGAAGACAAGCCTGTCGGGAACCAGCCTCGTGCCCGATTCGTGGCTTAGAAACTTGATCAGCGAAGTTTCGACCACGGATACCGGATACCGAGACGCGGCACTGTCGCGCGCGCGCCTCGCCCATCGTACTCGATGACGAAAGTCATCCACATGGTCATTCGACGAAATCTCTTCTTTTTTTTTCACAACTTCGAACCTCGTGGGTCCCCGAACTTCTTAATCGTTCGACAGGGTTGCGATGTCAAGAAAAGTGTTACAAGATCTGGTTTTTTTCGGATTATAATTTTAATTTTATTATTATATATTAATTATATTATTATTATAAATAATAACGCGAAATAATTATATTATTAATTATATTATTTAATCATTATAATTTTAACTATTAACTGATTCAGTTAGGCTCGTGATTAATCGCTACATAATAATAAACGGCTCGTGTAAAAAATTGTTGACCGGTCACGATCGATTACTGACGGCAATAATTATTAATTCGTCGTCTAATTTCTCTAATTCGTGGTCCCCATTGCCTCAATATTATACTAGTATTATACTAGTATAGTTACACTAGTATAGCTTCGACTTTTATGGCATATATTTAAATAAATATAGATTGAAGGGAAAAATACTCTCTTTACTACAGTATATATAATATATACATAATATATATAATATATAGTACATAATATAGTGTATATATAATATAATATATATATATATATATATAATATAGTACATAATATAGTGTATATATAATACACAATATATAGTATATAATGTAGTATATATAATATATAATATATAATATAGTATATATATATATATATAATATATATAAATGGACTTGGAGGGCCACTTTCAAAATAAAACGGCTAATTCTTCCAAAGATGGCTACTGGATGTAGAAAGCAGCAGCAGCAGCAGCAGCCAGCGAGATGTTCCTTTTGCTCGAGGAAAGAGGGACGGTAGACGCGATAAATCGAATCCAATGTTTTCCGCTCGACAACCGCTTGAACAATGGCTCCCGTCACGTCATCCAAGCAATAAAACCTCATCAAATCACGACCCCTCGCCACCGCGTAAGCCTCCGCGCACGGCTCAATCTACGAAAGCTTATATAAATGTAATGAGACCGTGACCAGGGCTACCTCATCAATCAACTCCCCCCCACCCCTCTCCCACCATCCACACGGACCAACTTCTACGTCCCCTTCTGCACGCCGCGCGCCGCGCATCGTTTTCCCCGGGTTTCCTTTACCGCGCTATATATATATATATATACGTGTACGTTTCGACGCCGTTATACATACATATAGAAGAGAGACACCCTAAAAAAAAAGGAAGAAGAAGAAAGAAACGCTGCCTCATACGAGGTAATCCGGCGACTTAACAACGGGCCCCGGAACAATCGGATGAACGCGATTCGTTTCGTTTTCGACTGTTAACGAAACGGCTGTTACAACGCTCTTTGCTTCGCTTCACGACGACGGTGAGTCGCCGATTATTGCCGCGTTACCGAGGGTGCGATACCCGGGTCAAAATGACCCGGAACCTTTCTTTATTCGTTTGCTTAATTATTCTGTTTTTTGTTGTTGTGATTGAATAAAATGAGATGATCAGTGGTTAGGTTACGAGCGAGGAAGTATCGAAGAAGGTTTGCTGCTCGGAATTAGAATATTATATTGTTATATAATATTACCGTAATAATATTGTATCATTATTTTATTATTATATAATATTACTGTAATAATATTATATCATTATTATATTCTCATATAATATTATTACAGTAATATTCAGTATTATATTATTATATAATATCACTGTAATAATATTGTATCATTATTATATTATTATATATTACTGTAATAATATTATATCATTATTATATTCTCATATAATATTATTACAGTAATATTCAGTATTATATTATTATATAATATCATTGTAATAATATTGTATCATTATTATATTATTATATAATATCACTGTAATAATATTGTATCATTATTATATTATTATATAATATCACTGTAATAATATTATATCAATATTATAATATCACGTAATATTATTTCGTTAATTTTGTTTCTCTTTTTTTTAATATACAGGGTGTGTTTTAAGCAAAGGAGACGAGATACAGTGCTGCGAGTAATTACGAATTCAAGGTAGTTTTTGCATTTTTACTGATATATTTTACATAAAAAATCAAGAGAAAACTATGTTTGGAAAAATATATTTTTGTTACTTACTTAATATAGAAATACACAGATACAATGTCTTGTCAAGTTTTTATTTAAATATCGCTAAAAATGTACAAGTTTACAAGTTAGTTTGACCATAGAGGCAAAGCAACTTGCAGAAAACACTGTGGCGGCCACGTAGGCGATCCATCGTTCCTCGGAACGGTTCCGTCGATTACAAAAGGACCCGTTGTCCGTGATCGACGAATCACCGGCCTCTCTCCCCGGCATGATAAACAATCCGCGCGCTCCGACGCGCGATAGAGACGCGCGCGTCGAATCAAGCGCATCGAGGAGGCATCGCGTTGGACGCAGCAATTCGATTCCTAGGAAGACGTCGGAGGGAGGGGGCGGGGGAGACGTTGCTGAAATAGAGAGAGAGAAAGAGAGAGAGAGAGATGCGTCGCTTTATAGAGAGGCGAGAGAAGCATCGCTTTTTATATATATATATATATATAGAGAGAGAGAGAGAGAGAAGCATCGCTTTATAGAGAGGAAGAGAGACGAGAGAAGCATTGTTTTATAGATAGAGCGAGAGAAAGAGGGAGAGGAAGAGAGAGAGACGGACAAAAAGAGAAATAGAGAGAAGAAGGTAAAACTAGAGAGAGAGAGAGAAAGAGAGAGAGAGGAAAAGAGAGACAGTCCATATTGCGAAGAGAGAGGGAGAGTTTTGCGAAGAGTGAGAGAGAGAGGGAGAGAGAGTTTTGCAAAGAGGGAGAGATGGAGAGAGGAAGAGAGAGAGTATCGTGAAGAGAGAGAGAGAGAGAAAGAGAATTTTGCGAAGAGAAAGAAAGAGAGAGAGAGTTTTGTGACGAGAAAAAAAGTTTTGCGAAGGGTGAGAGAGAGTATAGCGAAGGGTGAGAGAGGGAGAGAGGAAGAGAGAGAGAGAATCGTGAAGAGAGAGAGAGACAGAGAGAGAATTTTGCGACGAGAGAGAGAGAGAGAGAGTTTTGCGAAGAGAGAGAGGGAGAGGGGAAGAGGGAGAGAGAGTATCGTGAAGAGAAAGAGAGAGAATTTTACGAAGAGAGTGAGAGAGTTTTGGGACGAGAGAGAGAGAGAGAGTGAATTTTGCGAAGGGAAAGGGAGATAGAGAGAGAGAGAGAGAGGAAGAGAGGCGAATATCAAGAGAGCAACGGACACAAAGAAAAGAGAGACGGCCGCCAAGTAAACGAGAGTGAGAGAGAGAGAGAGAGAGAGAGAGAGTCAGAGAGACAAATATCAAGAGAGCGACGGACACAAAGAAAAATACAGAGAAAGCAATAAAACTAAAGAGACGGAGAGAAAGAGAGACGTCCGCCAAGTAAACGAGAGAGAGAGAGAGAGAGAGAGAACGAGAGAGCGAGAGAGAGAGAGAGAACGAGAGAGCGAGAGAGAGAGAGAGAACGAGAGAGCGAGAGAGAGAGAGAGAGAGAACGAGAGAGCGAGAGAGAGAGCGAGGGGCGGGAGAGAAGGTCGGCGGCGCAGGGTGGAGACGACGATGGCGATGGAGAACCGGAGGAGGACCGAGGGGAACAGCCGTGGGAAGGCTGCTAGACGCCGCGGGGAGGGCGAGCGAGGAGGAGAGCCGAGGTAGAGGTGGAGGAGGATAATATTGATCCCCTCGTAGCCCCGCCCCTCCTTTCCAAGCCGACGCCATCATTATATTATCCACCATCCCTCCGTCTATCCGACATATGCGCACACCTACGACCTCGAAATCTACGGGATCTCTCTGGTCCACGCACATCTGCTTGTCACTCTGCTCTCGAAACGGGTCCTCCACGAGGGAAAGAATTCGTTTTATCTTCCTTCTTCTCCTTCTTCTTCTTATTCGTCTTGCTCCGCTAGCCATCTTCCTTACGGCATGTTTCACGCATAAATGGGCATATTCGTTGTTCATTTGGGCTATTCGGATAGTTCATGTGATGATCAGAGATTGACGTAATTTCGATGTAGAGATTTATTTTGTCTCGTTTAATGTTCATCTGTGATGATAGTTTCGTTTGTACGGTCTTTTTGGATCGTTTCATGTTAAATATTATATTACAGTGATTATTCGGATGCAGAATGGGACTTTGATAGGTCGAGGATATGGGCTGATGCTTTTTTATAGCGAAGGATGGTTGCTGTCGAATTTGAGTTGTTGAAGTTGTTGGGACGTGTAATAGTTCGACTGTCGTATTGATTATAATATTATAGAACGTGTATTATATGTATAATATAATATATCGTAAATATTGTATACTACATCATATATATCATATAGTATATCAATATACCATATACTGTATCATGTAACATAATATATCATATACTGTATCATGTAACATATAATATATCATATACTGTATCATGTAACATATAATATATCATATACTGTATCATGTAACATATAATATATCATATACTGTATCATGTAACATATAATATATCATATACTGTATCATGTAACATATAATATATCATAAAATGTATCATATAACATATAATATATTATGTATTGTATCATATAACATATAATATATCATATAACACATAATATATCGTATACTGTATCATATAACATGTAATATATCGTATACTGTATTATATAAAATTATAAATTCATATACTGTCTTATATAACATATAATATATCATATAATGTATAATATAACATGTAATATATCATATACTGTATCATATGACATATAATATATGATATATATATATATATATATATATATATATATATATGAGTAACACATTTAACATTCTACAGGTGAAGAAGGTTAAAGGTTAAATGAAGTAACATAACTCGTAACATAACTGATTCCATTATGCTACATAGCGGTATACTGATCGACCTATGACAATTCGGTGGCCATTTTATTCTAGATATATTTACTATTTCACGTTCCGAAGAAACATATTAACTAAACTTTTCTTTCTATATATTTATACTTTTCCTCCACAAATTTCAATTATTCCCCTTTTTTAAAATTTTATTGTTTCACAGCTTTGTAATCTCAAGCACAATAACTAAAAACTCAAAAATATTTTCGCACGTAAATACAAATATCATTATACTATTTTTTAATGAAACACTATTTAATAAAAAAAATACCGATAGCACATGCATATATTTACATATGTGTATATAGAACGTGTATAGAATAAATATTGTTAAATATTGTTTAATCTGTCGAACGAAGAAGACGGAGTCGAGATACATTGTCAATATTGTCAATAATTCCTTGAGTTTGTCGAGTCATACTATCCATATCAGTAGCATAAACTTGAGCGTGTATTTACGTTGATTGCGACAAACAGTTTTGTTACGTCGATCTTTGCTGTTTGCATGTGAAAAATCATGCGATTAAGAAATTAAATAACGCAGTATAAAAGAGCTTTCTTTCTAATCATGAACAAGCGTAAGGAATTCTCTTAAAAAAATATATATATATATATATAGTATATCTAAGTTTTCGAACGTGTATCTACCTTTAATAAAAGTGTTTTTTTAACCGAAAATTGTGATTTAAAAAAAAAAGAGAATGGTTCCCGTATTACGCGCCATTACGTTATATAATATATATTATTATATAATTAATATTATAATATATATTATTGTACAATTATTATTATTATAATATATATTATTGTATAATTATTATTATAATATATATTATTGTACAATTATTATTATTATAATATATATTATTGTATAATTATTATTATAATATATATTATTGTACAATTATTATTATAATATATATTATTGTACAATTATTATTATTATAATATATATTATTGTATAATTATTATTATAATATATATTATTGTACAATTATTATTATAATATATATTATTGTACAATTATTATTATAATATATATTATTATACAATTATTATTATTGTAATATATATATATTATTACACAATTATTATTATTGTAATATATATATATTATTACACAATTATTATTATTGCAATATATTATTATACAATTATTATTACTATAATATACATAATTCGGAGCGAAATTTTGATCGAATTTTTGATCGCGAACACAGTATATCCCGCCGGGTAGAAAACGGTTGTTCGCGCGGCAGCCCCAAAAACTGCGCGCGGAGACAAGCACTTCATTAAAAATAAATTCCCGCGAAAGAGTCCCGCCCGCCCGGATATCCGGGCGGCTTCGCGAGGATTTCGCGGCCGCGGAACTTGCTCCCCTTTTCTTTCCACGGATCGCCGCGGAACGCCGCCTTTTTAACTCTATACATCTTCGACGAGCCCGTTTCTAGACGATTACCGGCCCCCTTCTTCGCTTCTCCCCGCTTCTCCCCTCGCTTGCCGTCGTTTACATCGTCACGGATGCTAGCCGTGGCGGAATTGTGGAAGAACCGTTTCGCCAGTGGGATTTATGAAAGAGGCTGTACCGCGCGACGCGACGCGTCGTTTTCTGTTCTTGTCGTTGAGCTTCCGGATGGAATGCGCTGACAGAGAATTAGCCTCGGCCGGTCCTCGGTCCTCGCGGAAGAGCGAAAGAGTACGCGCGGAAGATAAAGCGGAACGACCGCGTGAATTAGCGTCGCACGATTCCTATGACATTTCTATGACATTTGACCCCTCCGTTCATTGCACAAATTGATTGACTTGACTTTTTGAAGAATCTTAAATTTTAGTGTCGAAACATTTATTATAAGCAATATTATTATAAGCAATTATTTATTATAAGCAATATTATTATAAGCAATATTATATTATATTATATTAGTCTCTATATTTTATACTTTATATTTTTATACTTTTTTTACTTTTTTATACTATTTTTATATTTTTATACCTTTTTTTAAAACTGTTTCATACTATTTTTATATTTTTAGACCTTTATACTTTATACTTTTTATATTTATAGCAACTTTCTACAGTGTCCCAATATTGTGGTATTTACGGCAAATGAGAGATTCCCGTGGTTATTCGAAGCAACTTTTTCCTTTACAAAAATGTTCTCCGAGTCACCGTTCACGAGTTATCAACGGAAAACACTGACCAATGAGAAGCGAGCTCGGCTCAGTGCTAGGCGGCCGAGCCAATGAGCGGAACTGGGCCTCGCGCGCTCGTTGACTGGGCCGCGTCGCGCCAGCCGAGGCGCTCGCCTCTCATTGGTCACTGTTTTTCGTAAATAACTCGTGAACGAAGCCTCGTAGAACATTTTCGCCAAGGAAAAAGTTGTTTCAAACGACCTCAGCTATCCCTTGCTTCCCGGAAATACCATAATTTTTGGTTTCGTCTTTCTCATTTTCTTCTTTCGCTTACTGTTTTTTAAAATTGCAAACAAGATCTGACACATCTTGAATAACATAAATATATATTCTTCAATTTTTCCAAGACTCTTACGAGTGTGTATTAATTGTTCGAATAACCAAAAAAGAAAGTTATTCACCTGTTTAAAATAAAAGTACAAATAACAAAACGGAGAATATCTGTCCGAGAATATCTGCATTATTATCGTTGTCTCAGCGTATGGCTGTATATGCACGGGGCTGCCTATTTTTCCGCGACACTTTCTTTTTACTCTGTTTGCTCCGCCCCCTCCCCTCCGCTCCCCCTCCCACTGTGCAGCGAGGCAGTCTAAGTTTCTAGCAGCACCGTCTCCATAAATCTTACTATAACGGCGAGATGGATCAGGGAGAATGGCCACGTACAACCGCGCGTAGAGGAGCCGGCTCGTGCTTGTATCGTATTTCCGTGAATGTGTGCGCGCGAGCGCGCGCTCCATATCCTCGAGGATTGCTATGAATATGCGACTGCATGCGGAGAAATCGAGCTGTCGCGACTGGATACGCGCATATCACAGGGGAGATCGTCCTTAGGCGACGGATTTCAGAGGGGTAATTAACGGAAATTTCGCGGGCACACGTGAAGAATTAACGCGCTGAGATTTATGACCTTTAATTACCACTCTCGAGACGAGGAAATTAGTTCGTTGAATAATTATAATTATTTCGTACGCGTATACGGTGATGAGAATAATAATTATAATAGACTCGGAGTAACTTTTACGTTTTTTGCGATATTTAAACTTAACAAAACAATATATTTCTATGTTAATATATATATATAATTATAATATAAATAATAATAATTTATTATAATAATATATATTATAACGTTTATTTTATTTAAACTTAACAAAACAATATATTTCTATATTAATATACATATTATTATTATCATCATTATTATTATCATTATACTATATTAATATAATTATAATATATAATAATTATAATAATTTATTATAATAATATACATTATAACGTTTATTTTGCATAGAGATCCGCAGTCTAGAATATAACTGTTGGGCGATTATTACGCGGGAGTTTAACCCTTTGCACTCGGATGTCGCCGATACGGCGACACAATATACAAAGTGTCCCAAAAAATGGGAGAAGCTTTTAGAAAAGCAGACAAAATTCGCGTTTCACATGCGACGTACGCTAATCAAATAAATTGAGAGCGCGACGTAAGAGAGGAAGAGAGAGAGAGAGAGAGAGAGAGAGAATGTGTGAGAGTTAATTAATCAGTTATAACGAAGGGTCCACCTGTCCGTGGAATCGCGCGACATTGCCGGAAATCTTGAGATCTAGCGGACAACGCGAAGACTTCCATGTCGTCGGCTGGATCACCGCCAAGACGAGCAAACAATTTTCTGGAATGTGACGCCGGGTAGACGGCGGTTTAGCGAACGTTCCGTAGGTGATTTTCACGTAATCGTGGAAACGCGACGTCATCGGAAGAGGAGTTTCAGATAAATTCGCGAGAATTTACTATTGCAATTCCGTCGAGAATAGATGGCGGAGACATTAATATGTGCTCCGTTGATATGCTAATAATAATAATATAATAATATAATAATATAATATATAATATATGATATATAATATATAATATATAATATATAATATATAATATATAATATATAATATATAATATATAATATATAATATATAATATATAATATATAATATATAATATATAATATATAATATATAATATAATAATATAATAATAATAATAATATAATAATATAATAATATAATAATAATAATAATATAATAATATAATAATAATAATAATAATAATAATATAATAATATAATATAACAATTTATTCGATTTCTACAAGTTAGAAAAATGATTTTACGCGTACAGTTAAAAAATAGCCTCGAGCGCAAAGGATTAAACGCAACTTCGTCGTTTCATCCCCCCTCCCCCCGAGGACGAGCTCCGTCCGAGGCAATTAATAATCGCGGCAATTAAAACGAGGAGAAAAATCGAGTGTGTATCGGGCCCGCGTAGACGAATTCCTGAGGACCGGTTGCGCGGGTGGAAGGGTTACGACACGACAACCCCTTCGAAGGGGGTTGGTCGAAACGAGGAGAGCGCGAGTATTATCGTTTGTATTAAAGTGGTCCGGAGGGCGAACGCTGAACGATACAAACGGCATATGAGCGTACAACGTGGAGAGCGCGGCGGGGGGAGGGGGGGGTGGCTAGCACCCCGGTGTGTGCAATTTTATGGATTTTTTTTTATCGTTGTGGTAGTGCGGACCGTACAGCTGCAGCCAGTGGGATTCGGATATTCAATGTCGGAGTACCTGTATGGATATTAAATTAACACCCGTAAGCCGCGAGTATTAACAACTTTGCAAAAGATTATACGAGATTATGAGCTCAAGCGGAACACGTGATTTTTAATGCCGTCCCGCCTAGCTCTCTCTCTCTATCTCTCTCTCTTTTTCTCTCGCGCGGCCGCCTCTTCCATTCTTTTGTAATTTATAAATAGTTATGGCTCATTGCGCTCTCGCCCGGCCGCCGCCGGCCGCGCGCTATATCGATTCCCATCGAATTGAAAGCGCTCTCTTTTTTCGCCTTCTTTTTCGTCGGCCCGTCTATTTTTTTTCTCTTTTTCTGTTTTTCCTTGTTTTGTTTTGTTTTTATTTTAACGGAACTCGCTTCAAAGATTCGATCGAACGCCGATCACGGAGTTTACGAGACCACCACGCGGCGGGATAAAATTACTCTATTTCGGAGCATTTTTATATTGTTTTTCTTTTTTAATGTTTATTGGTTTTAACTAGCGCGTGCTCGATGATCGCGTTTTTTTAAGTTCTTTTTTGATTTCTAGAGAGGAAGATCGAGAGAGAGAGAAGAAGATTATTTTTGGGCAACCGCGACGATATAGCTATATTATATTATAGCTATATTATTATTATAGCTATGTTACAGCTATATTAATAGCTATATTATATTATAGCTATGTTATAGCTATATTAATAGCTATATTAATAGCTATATTATATTATAGCTATGTTATAGCTATATTAATAGCTATATTATATTATAGCTATGTTATAGCTATATTAATAGCTATATTATATTATAGCTATGTTATAGCTATATTAATAGCTATATTATATTATAGCTATGTTATAGCTATATTAATAGCTATATTAATAGCTATATTATATTATAGCTATGTTATAGCTATGTTATAGCTATATTAATAGCTATATTAATAGCTATATTATAGCTATATTATAGCTATATTATAGTTATATTATATTAATAGCTATATTATAGCTATATTTTATTAATAGCAATAGTAATAGTTTTCAGTGAAAAACCCGTAAAAAGTCTTGCCAGTCCGAATGAAAAATTTTGACGCACGTCTTATAGCCTAGCTCGGGGCACGGAATTAACCGGCACGCAACATTCGGACGGCGAGAGCAACGCCTCCCGACTCCAGTCTATAATAATAATAATAATTACCCCCGTAAATAAAGTTAATTGTGCCAAAAAACAAACGAAAGGCACAGTAAATCGCCAAAATAATAATAAAATAAGAAAATAAGAAAATAAAATAAGAAAATAAGAAAATAAGAAAATATCGCTCCGTCATGAATAATTGAATATGTTCTAATCGATGGTCTGCAATCGCCGCGCAATCATCTCGACATCTCCGCGATAAGTTTCTAGATCAGCAAGGTTCGATCGTTACCGGAAGAGGAATTGATTGACTTTTTGTATACACGTAGAATTATCAAAGGCTCGCGGCAGAAATGAACTTTGAATCTAAACTACAGATAAGAATCAATTGCACGACGATAATACCTTTTTCTTTTCTTCTTTTTACTTTTATTTTTCTATCGGCACATTTTATCTCCGTCCCGTTTCACGATTTATCTGTGCTGCAGATTGTATTCAACCCTTTGCACTCGAAGCTATTTTAATTATATTTTTGAAACGTATTTTCCGATCTACAATGTTTCTGGTTTGATATGATTTATTGCAAATTATGCGTATGAAAGATTATTGGCAAGTAAAAATAACAAAATAATAATAAAATAAAATAATAAAATAAAATAGTAAAATAATAGAATAATAAAATAATAGAGTAATAATAAAATGAAATAATAAAATAAAATAATAAAATAAGATAATAAAATAATAGAGTAATAATAAAAGAAAATAATAAAACAATAGAGTAATAATAAAATAAAATAAATAAATAATAAAATAATAAAATGTACTCACAGAATTCTAATGAATCAGATAATAATTGTGAACGAAGTATAATTTCAGTTGGCACCTGGTTACTAAATTGTCCGAAATTTATTCCGGGATCAATGAGAACGAATGTCGCACGTCTTCTTTCACACGTGTCAATCGTGTAATTTATACTGTAATGCGTTATTCCACGGCGATTCTGCAGATAACGTTATTGGAAATAAATCTGAAAATTCGATCGGTTTGCTAGCGGAGCTACAATTCACCGTAAAAGGTTAATATTCGGTGCCGGTAATCCAGCAACGAAATATCGCAGATCACGCGTACACCACCGGCCTTCGACGTTTTCCAAGCCCGTCCCGCGGCGGTATTAACTTCGCGCGCGATTTACAGTCCGCGGCCGGTTCGCCACCGTTTCGCTGAAACTCTCGAAATCTCCGATAGGAACCGTCATATCGTTTCATGAATGAATGCGTTCGCGTTCGGGCTTAACATCCTCGAGTTGCGACTTCTGATCCCAGGCAGCGTTCGCGCGAAAACTTCGCGCTTCGAACGAACCCGAAAAAAAAGGAAAAAAGAAGAGAAAAAAAACACGCCAGGCTATTTCCGCGTCGCGTGATTCCGCTGCGGAGATAATTTAACGTTGAATTGTTAACCCTTCGCAGCGGAGACGTTTTACGTCGAAATTCAAGATTTTAGTTTCTTTGACTTTCGTTTTAATAACATAATATATAACAATGTAGTTTAATATACAGGGCGTTCCAAAAATGTCTCGCAATCCGAAAGTGGCGGGTTCCTCGGGTCATTTGAAGCAACTTTTTCCTTTGCGAAAATGTTCTCCGACGCACCGTTAACGAGTTATTGACGAAAAACAGTGACCAATGAGAGGCGAGCTCGGCTGGCGCGAGGCGACCGAGCCAATGAGCGGAACTGGGCTTCGTGCGCTGGTTGGCTGGGCCGCCTCGCGTTAGCCGTACTCGATTCTTATTGGTCACAGTTTTTCGTTAATAACTCGTTAACGGTGCCTCGGAGAACATTTTTGTAAAGGAAGAAGTTGCTACAAAAGACCTCAGAAACCTTTTTGGGACAACCTGTATGTATTAAATAATATTAACATTATCAATTCGGTTTAAGTGTAAAATTTGCTAAAGTCGTAACTATTGCGCGAGTCGCGAAAATCTAATTACATATGTAAAAAATGCATTTTAACTTATATATGTGTATTATTTATATTATAGTATAATAATACTATAGTATGGTATAATAATAGTACTATAATATATAGTATAATAATACTATAACAATACTATACTATATAGTATAATAATACTATAATATACCAATAAAATTCTGCGATCAATATTTAATTAACATAACAATTCTGCTATAATAAATAAAACAACCGAAGACACAGAGCAGCGGAGCAGGTTACTGTGTGGAATAACCAATTGCTGTGCCTTTAGTAAAATATAAATAATATAAAAATA
Organism: Megalopta genalis; assembly: GCF_051020955.1. Classification (NCBI taxonomy): domain Eukaryota; kingdom Metazoa; phylum Arthropoda; class Insecta; order Hymenoptera; family Halictidae; genus Megalopta; species Megalopta genalis. Next base: position 18,691,530 of record NC_135021.1, read on the forward strand.
ATATAAATATAAATATATATTAAATAAATAAAATAATATACATAAATAATAAAATAATAAAATACATAATATATAAATAATATAAAGATATGAAATATAAAAAATATTAAACATTTTAATTCAAAGATAAACAGACCAAAAGACTGACAAAAATAGAATCCGTCTTCTTCGATAACTATAAAATGAATTTAAAAGAACGAGCCAAAGAGGCACAGTAATTGGTACATGCACACAGTAACTGGCACCACGATTCTGTGAGAACTTAAAAAATCGCCTCGTTCTCGCAACTGAAATAAATAAACAAACTCGCCATGATTAAAATAGCAAATAGCACCACGCAAAGCGACAGGAAATGAATATCCCGCGAGGAAAATTGATACGACAATTACCAGAAGACGGTAACATCGTCTCGAATCGTCGCGGAACACGCTCGCGGATCGGCGCCGGGGATAAAAGGCCCAAAGACAATCCCCGGAATCAAACGAAGCAGCTCGTAACGCTTATCCCCGAATCCCGTGCATCACCGTAACAGATATCTACGTCGTCGCGGGCTCAATCAGAGCAGTCCCGTTAATTTCGAGCCTATGGCCGCGTCGGGGATGCTTCATAATGCGCGGCGCGGATCCGCTGCGCGGCGACCGCCGGCGGCGCCGCCGCCGCTGCCGCGCGCCGCCTAAAATCCCGAAGACAGCCGAGTTGAGCCTTTGTGCACACGAGAACTTACGAGCTGGCAAGTGCGGCCCCGGCGATCCGACGCTAAACCCCGCGCGTAACTGGAATGCTGGAGCGAGAGGGTCGCCCGTGGAAAAAGATTAACCGGACGGAGAGATAGAAAAGCGAGGTGAATATACGAGAGAGAGAGAGAGAGAGAGAGAGAGAGAGAGAGAGAGAGATAAATGTGCTGTTGAAAGAGAGAGAGAGAGAGAGAGAGAGAGAGAGAGAGAGAGAGAGAGAGAGAGAAGCGCTCGCATACTAGATGCAAATCGGCCTACGGAAGAGATATGCACCGGGCGACCGCAGCGCAGCGCAGTGCAGCAACGCGTGCATCGAAATGCAACCGGCCGCTGCAATGGCAAAGGTAATAATTGATATATAGCGATGGCATTGGCCGCTGACAGCCGCTAACCCGGCCGAATACGGATGACACTCGGTAATCCTCACTCTCATACCGGTTAGTGTCCACCTATATTCCGCGGCGTCCCATTTCCCATTCCCATGGCGTGTAAGCTCGGTCCTCTCTCCCCCCCCCCTCCCCTCCCCACGTCACTAGCGCTCGACCAAACCCACTCTGTCCTCTCTCTCGAGAGAGAGAGAGAGCGGGAGAGAGAGGGAGAGAGAGAGAGAGAGCGCGAGCTCACTGTTGTCCACCCTCGCTCCGCGCATTACATATACGTAACTTTCCCCCCCCTCCTTGCTTTTGGACTCGTCCCTCCTCCCACTAACAGATACATATACCAACACGGATCAGCGACGTGTGTCCACGTTGCGAAGGGAAAGAGACTTTCGGGGCGAGAGAGACGCTGATACTGGGACGAACGATGTGGAGAGGGATGGAGAGGATGCAGCTGGTCGGAGAGAGAGAGAGAGAGAGAGAGACAGAGAGTTTCGCGAAGAGAGAGCGAGAGAGTTTGGCGAAGAGAGAGAGAGAGTATCGCGAAGAGAAGGAGAGAGAGTGAGTTTTGTGAAGAGAGAGAGAGAGAGAGAGAGTATCGCGAAGAGAGGGAGAGAGAGAGAGTTTTGTGAAGAGAGAGAGAGAGAGAGAGTATCGCAATGAGAGAGCGAGAGAGAGAGAGTTTTGCAAAGAAAGAGAGCGAGAGAGTTTCGCGAAAAGAGAGCGAAAGAGAGAGAGAGAGAATATCGCGATGAGAGAGCGAGAGAGAAAGTATCGCGAAGAGAGAGAGTTTTGCGAAGAAAGAGAGAGAGAGAGAGAGAGAGAGAGAGACATCACTTTGTAGAAAGACAGAAATGCATTGCTTTATAGAGAGCGAGAGAGAGAGAGAGAGAGAGAGAGGACAGAAATGCATCGCTTAATAGAGAGAGAGAGAGAGAGAGAGAGAGAGAGAGAGAGAGAGCGAAGCATCGTTGCATACAAAGAGGGAGGGGGGCGAGAGAAGCATCGCAGCGCAGAGAGTCCCGAGCACCGACGCCACCACGCGGTATGCGATGCAACCATACTAATCCGTCGATGGATTTATGGTCTTAATCACCGGCGGATTATCTCGGACGGCCGCGCTCTGCTGCCACCGACCGAAACATACGCCTGCCTCTTTGCAGATAACTGTACCTAGGCATCCCTGCTTCTCCCTGTCGCCCCCCTCCTCTCTCTCTCTCTCTCTCTCTCTCTCTCTCTCTCTCGTCTCTCTAGTCGCTTCGTGTTTCCCGCTTTTCTACGACCCTCGCGCGAGTTACCACCTTCTCCTCTTCTTCCTCTTTCTCCATTTTCCTCGAGCATATTCGTTCCCTATGCCACGTCCGGATATCTTTTATCTGTCACCAGGCTGCTGCAGTCCGATGATCATGAATTGATAGAGAGAGAGAGAGAGAGAGAGAGAAACCCAACCGTGTGTGTGTGTGTGTGTGCAAGGACATCGATTCTCTAGCGAGATTCCCTATTTTTCGCGACCAAACGCAAGTATAAAACAGCGATCTGTAGGTGCTGGTACGGTTTTGTCAAGGTTAAATTGGTTGGATGGTTTGTAAATTTGTTGGGAACACTGTGAAAAGCTTCTGGAATTCTGTAAATTCACTTCGAAGTATCGGTTGACTCTCTCTAACTGACGCGAAGATCGCGCACGAAAATGGACAATTTGGGGAGCGGAGATACGATTATTCGAGCCTTGTGGATCGTGTATTATAATTAAGAATGGTCAATAACTATAAAAACGAGCTACAATAATAATCTCGATATAATAAAAGCTCGAACAATCGTATCTCCTCTTCCGTAACTGTCCATTTCTGGAGACAATTTAAGCGTCAATTAGAGAGACATTACTGTACCTCTTATGTAAGGCAAAAGCACCTATTATGGAACACTTTTCAGGTGGTATTGTATTATCACCGATTTTATTACAATTTAAATGAGACGATGTCGAATGATTATCTTATTGTTCGGTAGATTAATGTTTGTAGAGAACGTAATGAATTTCGAAATATTTATTTAACGATAAAAATAAAAAGTTGTATGAATAAAATAGCGTTTCATATTCAATGCTCCAAAGAAAAAAAAAATACAAAAGGTCCTACCATTCCAACAAGATGAAAAATATCGTTTAGGATTTAAACAAAATAATAAAAATGAAGTAAAATAAAGTGTGAAAGTTTAAATAATAATAAAGTTTGAATAAAGTGTGAAAGTGAGTCTGTAAGTGTTTGATATTTTATCAAGTAACTTTCACGTTGTGACGAAACAGAAAAATAGCAACAAATTCACTGTTGCCTTGTATGCTTCTTTTCACAATAGAAAAACTTTTGTTCGCGATATTTTTATAATAGAGCATATAGTTTAAAAGAGAAAGTAAGGTGAAAGAGGTTGGCTGAGATTCACCTTTCCATCCAAGAGAAAGCGAAAACCATTTTGGAATCCGTTGGAAACCATAAAACTATAAAACTTTCTATTCCGATTCCTCGTGCCATAGTTATGGTTTCGTGCCATAACTATGACACGAGGGAATTGGATTGTGGAAAAATTATTATTGCATCCTCGGCGAAACAATTGACAATCGTTTTATTTCAAAAATAAGAAATAAATAATGTACAAAAATTTGTTTCATAGAGAACTGCATAAAGATTTGTTTCATAGAAAACTGTATTAAAATTTATTTCACAGAAAACTCTATAAAAATGTATTTCCTAAAAACCCACAAAAATTTCGCAGAACTTTTTTAATTTTCGAATAAACTTTGCATACGCGTACTTCACTTTTTCATCACTCTATCTATGAATAATAATTTCTGAAGCCTCCAACCATATTCTAAATTCCCAAATGAAAATAATAACAGCCGAAAATATAACTTTTCCATTCCTTGGAAATTCTATTGAATTGCACACACACAAAATTATACAAGCTTCGCATTAAAAAATCAACGTTCTTCGAAAGAAAGATCGAACTTTCCGATTCGAGCCCATCCACTGTTTAGTGCACTGGTTGTTGAATCGCTATTCCGGTTTTATCCGCAATTCCGTTAAATCCGAGGACAAAATAGATAAGCTTTGACGCGTTTATCGGCGAGCATTAAATGTTGCATCCCGATTAATTAAGCGTATATCGGAACGACTAGAACTGAGTAAATGCGGCGCACAATCGCGGCCCGTAAATTCGTAAATTCCAGTATCTCGAAGTTCGTGTAACACAGAAATTTCGGCCGAAGAATCAGCTCACGGTTCAACGAGTCGAACAACGGCCGTGGCACGTACCGGGGATGATTATGGTACAAGCAGGACGGCTTCATTGACAGCAACATCGGCAACACTGTCCGTGATGTTCGGCAAACCTCGAACCTCGCGAATAATCGCGATTAATTCGACGTTATTGAACACCTTTTTTTTTTAAGCGAAGAACTCGAAAGGCTAATTTTTTAAAGGTTAAATTCGATGCTTCCCAATAATTCCTTATTCGAACAATTCTGTATTCGAATAATTCTTTATTCAAACAACTTCTTATTCGAATAATTCGGTATTCGAATATTTCTGTATTCGAATAATTCTTTATTCCAATAATTCCTTATTCGAATAATTCTTTATTCAAACAATTCTGTATTCAAATAATTCTTTATTGAAACAATTCCTTATTCGAATAATTCTGTATTCAAATAATTCCTTATTCGAATAATTCTGTATTCGAGTAATTCTGCATTCGAATAATTCTGTATTCGAATAATGCTTTATTCAATCAATTCCTTATTCGAATAATTCTTTATTCCAATAATTCCTTATTCGAATAATTCTGTATTCCAATAATTCTTTATTCGAATAATTCTGCATTCGAATATAATTCTTCATTCCAATAATTCCTTATTCAATCAATTCCTTATACGAGTAATTTTGCATTCGAATATAATTCTTCATTCCAATAATTCCTTATTCGAGTAATTCTGTATTCGAACGATTCTTCATTCAAACAATTCCTTATTCGAATAATTCTGTATTCGAGTAACTCTTTATTCAAACAATTCCTCATTCGGATAATTCTGTATTCGAATACTTCCTTATTCGAATAATTCTGTGTCTGAATAATTCTGTATTCGAATAATGCTTTATACAAACAATTCCGTATTCGAATAATTTTGTATTCGAATAATTCTTTATTCAAATAATTCTGTATTCGAGTAACTCTTTATTCAAACAATTCCTCATTCGAATAATTCTTTATCACGCATTATTACTATTTCATTTTATTTTTTATCATTTATATTATTTCTTTCTTGTTTCCATACTCATTTCTTGTTTAAAAGTCCCATTCGCTTGGATCAATTTCCTAAATTTTTTCCTAAAATACGCTTTCGCAATAAATTTCCGCAGTCCAATTAGAACCACATGATCGTTCGCTTTTCAAATTTTCGTTCGAATTTCGCTTTGATCGCGTTCAAAGAACGGTTCTTTCATCCTCTGAATCGCGACTCGGAATTGATAATCGTCAGTGAGGCAGAACAGTTGACTGACCCGTCGCGGAACAAAACAAACGATCCCCGAAATTAACCCGTTGGGAAGGCAAACTTTAATCCGCCGCGATCTCCTCGCTTTTATGGGTCTTAAAATATGGCCGGACGAGAGCGGCAGGGAAATAGAAGGAAAAAGACGAAGAATGCCGGCTGTGGGAACGTTACGATTCGCGGACGCCGTCCGTGGTTTCGCGATAGTTGGGATCCGCAGCATTTTGGTACATGGCGTATAGCACCGTGGCGGGAACACCGTGCCATGCTCTGTGTGGTTCTATAAATCCAGGAGGGCTTACCGGCGCAAAGCTTCCCTTGTGAGCTGCGCAACCCCACGTGACCCCGTGCCAGCCCACCTCCGTGTACCCGTTTCTCTTCCGCGCCGATCCCGACGTTTCGTCCGAGCTCTCTCTCTCTCTCTCTCTCTCTCTCTCTCTCTCGCTCTCTATTGCCGTGTATCTCATGATATGATCATTTCGAGATGTCTCGCTGAAACGCGCGACGGAACCGCGAGAGTTGTCAAGCCAAGAAAGACATGGCCCGCCGGTTGATCCGACTGGAAACTGTCGGATAAACTATGGGATAAACTGTGGGCAAACCGTGGACACGGATACTGTTTGCTAGCCGCAACCGAATCGGAAACTTCAATGCGAGCAATTTATTTTTAAAGTTATTGCTACGAGCTTTTCGATCGTGAGTTATGGTAATGTCTGTTTAATTGATGCGAAGATGGTAATTCTGTATTCGAATAATTCCTTATTCAAATAATTCTGTATTCGAATAATTCTGGGTTCAAATAATTCTGTATTCGAATAATTATGGGTTCAAATAATTCTGTATTCGAATAATTCCTTACTCAAATAATTCTGTATTCGAATAATTCTGGGTTCAAATAATTCTGTATTCGAATAATTCTGGGTTCAAATAATTCTGTATTCGAATAATTCCTTATTCAAATAATTCTGTATTCGAATAATTCCTTATTCAAATAATTCTGTATTCGAATAATTCCTTATTCAAATAATTCTGTATTCGAATAATTCCTTATTCAAATAATTCTGTATTCGAATAATTCCTTATTCAAATAATTCTGTATTCGAATAATTCTGTGTTCAAATAATTCTGTATTCGAATAATTCTGTGTTCAAATAATGCTTTCTTCAAACAATTCCTTATTCGAATAATTCTCTATTCGAATAATTCTGTATTCGAACAATTCTGTATTGGAATAATGCTTTATTCAAACAATTCTGTATTCGAATAATTCCTTATTCCAATAATTCCCTATTCGAATAATTCCTTATTCCAATAATTCCCTATTCGAATAATTCTTTATTCAAGCAATTCCTTGTTCGAATATTTCTGTATTCGAATAATTCTTTATTGAAACAATTCCTTATTCGAATAATTCTGTGTTCGAATAATGATTTATTCAAACAATTCGTTATTAGAATAATTCTGTATTCGAATAATTCTGTGCTCAAATAATGCTTTATTCAAACAATTCTCTATTCGAATAATGTTTCATTCAAGCAATTCCTTATTCGAATAATGCTTTATTCAAACAATTCCTTATTGGAATACTTCTGTATTCGAATAATCCTACTTTCCAATAATTCTATTTTCCAATAATCCTACTTCTTCTCGATATGTTTCAGCCTCTCTATGGATCTCAAAAAGTTTAAATCAACCCTTTTCACTCGACTTGCGTCTCCGACGCGCCACTAAAATTGTTCTCCCACGTTTCAAGATAAGTTTTACGCGATCGAAGCTCAGATATAAAAGAAATTGTCAAAAGTCTAACTGTTGTATGAGAGTCAATTTCAGACTCTCACACGCATAAGACTCAATTTCGTACGCATAAAGTGGACATTTTCGTATAAAATGGAAACACCATAAGTCGGAAAAGTTACTTTAGATTTACAGAGTGAAAATTGCCTTCGAGTGTTAAAAGTAAATGAAAATTATTAGCACCGTCAGGCAGAAATGCCATTTTCCAGAAGCGAGCCATGCCCTCGGGCACAACACCTCGAGGTATCAGAACGCGGACCAGCATGAATTGTTGCCATTGTAATCGATACTTCATGGTATCAATGCGTCCATTGTGGCTCGCCGGTTCGATCGAGCGGCATCGAAGTTGCTCGCGCTCGGAGTTCGGCAGCAGACGTAGAAATTCACGAATGAATGAATGTGTGTGTGTGTGTGTACGTTCGGTAAGTCATTTGCAACAGGAGGACGCGCGATACACGCCGATTAAAATAGATAGTAACGTTTCCGCCGGGCGCAGAATTGTTTGTCCAGAATAAGAAATATGATCGATAGAGGCTCGATCGGCCGATAACGCGGGAAGAAAACCGATAGCGGTGCTTTTCGACGGAAAAAAAAAGAAAGAAGAAATAAAGAACCGCGTGTGTCGACTCATTTAATCGAGAAGCAATTAGTCACGAGGCAACGTGTGACTCATTTCAGCTTGTAGCCGACGACGAATCTCTCGTTCGCGCAATCTTCGATGGAAAAATGCCTTCGCGATTATTATTGGCGCGGCTCGACGAGGAAATTATATTATATATTATTATAATAATATTAATATATAATATATTAATTATTATAATATAATATTATAATAATATATATTAATATACATATAATAATATATATAAGTAAACTAATCACTCTAGCTCCCCCTAATCACTCCCCCCCGCCGAAAAACTGTAGGCCTCTTGGCCCAATTATAATTAATAATAATAATATTATTAATATAATAACAATAATATAATAAAATTATAATAATATTATTACGTTTTAAAAAAGCTATACGAATATTTTCTACAACCATTGTAGAAAGCCGCCATTGAAATTTCATATATTCAGGATGTCTCCCACCCCCTTGCACCCCCTTGGCACTTTCTAAAAATTCCAGCCGATAATTCTGCGACAGCCTTGCCGCGCTAAAGTTTACGAGAAGAGACGAAGGAGACGAAGGATTGTAAATTTGTTAAAGTATTGTTACTTACTCTGACACGTGACTCAGCAAGCCGCAGATACTGACCCATCTCTTCTCTGCTCGGCATGTCCGGGTAACGATTCGTCGCGAAAAACCGCTCGAGCTCCTGAAGTTGCTGCGACGTGAAATGCGTCCTCTGCCGCCTTTGCCGTTTGTTCTTCTTCCCGTCCTTATCGTCCGCGTCGTTCACGCCGACAACGCCAACGGGGGAAACCACCCCTCCGCCAGCGCCCAATTCGTGTTTCACTTCTGTCGGTGTCCGAACACCTGAAACGTGTTAAGATATCAAATTCTCAACGGAGACAGCGATTATTATGTCCTGGCAAACGCGTAGCCTATCGCGATTAGCGACGACGTCTCGCTCGTATTGCTCCGAATAACTATGAAATTAACCCTTTTCGTACTTGAGCAGCGTTAAAAATTGTTACAGCACATTTCGAAATAATTTTGTTAATCGAATTTCTTTGTATTTACAGAACTGTTGAAGGCGTGACTGTTGCATGAGTTGATATACACAGTGTGCGAAAATTATAGTATTTCCTGGAAACGTGGGATTCTTAAGGTGATTCGAAGCAACTTCTTCCTGTGCGAAAATTTTCTACGAGGCATCGTTTACGAGTTATTAACGAAAAATGCTGACCAATGAGAGGCGAGCTCGAGCGGCGCGAGGCGGCCCAGCCAACGAGCGCGCGGCGCCCAGTTCCGCTCATTGGCTCGGCCGCCTAGCACCGCCTAGCGCCAAGCGAGCTCGCCATTCATTGGTCGGCGTTTTTCCGCAATAACTCGTAAACGAAGCCTCGGAGAACTTTTTTGTAAAGGAAAAAGTTGCTTCAAATCACCTCGGGAACTTTAGGAAGCTTGGAACATTTCCGGCGGCTGCGACCGCTTCTTTGGAACGATCGACGCGCGACGATATTTGCTCGTGTTTCAACATCGACGAGAAACTTGTTCAGGGAGAACTGTTATAACTTTGCTGTTTATCAACGGATCGAATGAAAGTTTATACCGTCGGAAAGAGGAATGTCGCAGCTTTCAAACGCCGGTCTAAAACCGTAGATAGCGCTGTTAATTACCGAGATATGCTCCGAGTCTCGGAACATATTCGTCGCACCGTGTGTACGGAAACGCGTGCGTCGGCATACGATGGGAAGATCCTGGATCGTTTAGATCGTTCCTATAGTTATCTCTGCGGTACCACGGTGCTAGATCCCGTTGTTCAGAAGCTACCACGACTATGTTTGCCATGATAGCGACAGGTGAGGGGGTATTCCGCCCCTGGTCCCCGCAACAAATCACCAACCACCCTTCCTCGCATTGACAACCGCGTGATCGATTGCTTACTTTCTCAAAGACCGCCGCTGGCCAGGCGTCTGATGATGCCGCTAACTATCTTTTAGGACCCTGCCTGTTTACAGAGGTACCTAACCGACATAAGGTCGCGCTGATATCGCGCCGTATCGAGATCGTTCGATTCCTCTATCGCTGCATTCGAATTTATTTAGTATTATTTACCGCCGGGCTTGCACCGATCGTAAGTATCATCGAGAACGTTACGTTACGTTTTCATTGTTTAAAACTACTCTATCCAATCATTGTTAAAGTTGATTAGATAATTGTTTAATTCTTGCGCTACTAAATTAGCCTGAGATTTTTAACGATTTATCGTTATTTTTATCGGTTCGAAGAATAACAAATCTTCCTTTGAAATGTCATCTAAATACGTTAAGTAATTGTATTATAAAATAAGTAATTGTATTATTAATAAATGTATATTTATTTAAATAAATGTAAACACAGTGTGTCCCGAAAATGTCTCGCAATACGGAAATGAGTTCACGAGGTGATTTGAAGCAACTTTTCCCTTTGCGAAAATGCTCTCCGCGGCTTCGTTTACGAGTTATTAGCGAAAAACAGTGACCAATGAGAGGCGTGGTCATCTAGCGCTCGCCTAACACTAGGCGGCGCTAGGCAGCCGAGCCAATGTGCGGAACCGGGCGCCGCGCGCTCGTTGGCTCGGCCGCTACGCGCCAGCCGAGCGCTCGCCTCTCATTGGCCAGCGTTTCTCCTGAATAACTCGTGAACGAAGCCTCGTAGAAAATTTTCGCAAAGGAAAAAGTTGCTTAGAATCACCTCAGGTATCTCTGATTTTAGAATTGCGAGACATTGTTGGGTCATCCTACATTGTATATTATATAATAAATATATTACTATAAATAAACGTATATTTATTTATATGCTTGCACACTGGCCGACAAAGAGAAGCAGCGTCTGTTTATTAAATTATTTCGAATAACGAGGATTCTCGGCGCAGGGTTGCGGGGTGCAGGGCGGCGCAGGGTGCTCGGTGCGCCACGGAAGCAGTTCGACGATAAGGAGTTTTGAATCCAGACACACTAGCGAGCTTTACCGGTTAACAAGAGGGTACGTGCTGGACTCGCGTAAGGAGTACGAGAGGCTTCCGCCCTCGTCTCGGGATTACAACGAGTGAAGTGAGATCCGTCCCCGGGGTTTGTTGTTAACCAAGAGACCGTAAGACTCGGAGAGAGATATTTCAATTTGCGGGGATTTGGTGGGGCTGCGAGAGCGTCGGCTAAGTGCCGAACAAACGTGCAAACAAACGACGCCGGCAGCATTTTCCTCACCTTTCTCGCGCGTCCCGCACGCCTCGCCGCGATGGCTACGACACTCTCTCTCTCTCTCTCTCTCTCTCTTTCTCTCTCTCTTTCTCTCTATTATCATTTGATAGCACCGCCCGTGAGAATTGTCGGGGATGATCATAAGGAATTTCCTTATGCTACCGAATTTCATTAGAGCGAATTTTAACGAGCTCGATCGATTCTGGATTCTGTTTCGACTGGATTCCTGTTGATGAAACCGATTCGTTCGCGTAATATATACCGTGATATTACATGTATTACATGATTATAGACTGAAAGCAACTTTTATCACTCTCGGTGATATTTATATAGAGGGTATCCCAAAAATATGGTATTTTCGGGAACTGTGGGATTGCTGAGGTGATTTGAAGCTACTTTTTCCTTTGCGAAAATGTTCTACGAGGCTTCGTTTACGAGTTATCGAGGAAAAACAGTGACCAATGGGAGGCGAGCTCGCTCGGCGCTAGGCGACACCGGGCCAATGAGCGGAACTGGGCTTCGCGCGCTCGTTGGCTGGGCCGCCGCGCGCTAGCCGAGTGCTCGCCTCTCATTGATCAGCGTTTTTCGTTGATAACTCGTTAACGACGACTCGGAGAACATTTTTGTAAAGGAAAAAGTTACTTCAAATAATCTTGCGAACCCCTCAGTTCCCGGAGATACAATAATTTTAGGACAAATGTAGATTATTTTCTTGGTTTGAGTTTGTAGAGAGAGAGAGAGAGAGAGAGAGAGAGAGAGAGAGAAAGAGAGAGAGAAAGAGAGCAAGAGAGAGAGAGAGAGAATATCGCGATGAGATAGCGAGAGAGAGAGAGAGAGAGAGAGAGTATCGCGAGGAGAGGTTTGAGAGAGAGAGTTTTGCGAAAAGAGAGAGAGAGATGGAGGGAGAGAGAGAGAGAGAGAGAGAGAACAATAAAACAAAAAAGGCTAGGCCTACCTTTTCGTATATCCGGCCTGTGCGTCGTGTTCGTGCGGGACCTGGGCGGCGCGGTAGAAAATCCGCCGGAGGATGCTGTGGGTGTCGCGCCCTGCTTACTTGGATTGCTGCCGCCGGGCGTGTGAGATCCGTGGCCGGTCGAATCGAGCCTCGCTAAACTCTCGTTCGTCTCGTCCCGGAATTCACCCTGTGTCCATACTGCAAAACGCATTACACCCTCTTGCAACGTTGTCTAACTTCGCTATTATCTCACCGCTACGCTAATGTCTCCCTAATTGTCGCCCAAATTGTGCACTAAAGTAGACAATTTCGGGAGAGGAGATACGATTATTCGAGCCTTGCGGCTCGTTTTTTATAATATTAATAGCTAATTATAATATTTGTATGTATAATTAGCTATTAATATAGTTATATTAATATAGCAAAATTAATATAGTTATGTTAATATAGCTATATTATCGCTAAATTATTATTATAGCTATATTGTCGTTATATTATTATTATTATAACTATATTATAGCTATATTAATAGCTATGTTATAACTATATTAGTAGCTATATTATAGCTATATTAATATAGCAATATTAATAGCTATATTATAACTATATTATATATATATATTATACTATACTATTCTATATATACTATACTATACTATACTATTATATATAATGGAAAATGCTTGACCAATAAAAGTTAATTTCTCGCATCGAAAAAAAATTACCTTCCATTTCCCATCGAGATACCAAAATTGCTTTCCTACCAATCCGATAAATTGCTCTAACTTCACGAGAATGTTAGCGAGGTCGATGGTGGTCGCTGTACGCGTTAATCTTCCGAACACGTGACACGCGTCCTAAGCAACGTTTCCATTATTTTCTGGAACCGCTCGCGGATCCGGCAAGTCTGACGAACGGTGTCTCACCTTTTCGTCATAAACTAATTCGTTCGTTGTTTCGCCGACAAGACACGTCGCCGTGTCCGAAACCGTCAAATCATCCGGGCACCGCTCGGTCCCGCCCCGCGCCGCCCCGCCGGCGCACAATCCCTCTCTGTCTCTCGGGTAATTATTTATCCACCGCGCGGGTATTCCGGCGAGAATAAAAAAAGAAAGAGAGAAGGAAGCGGAAAGTAGAGTCGAGAATAGGGCAGGCTGGTGTGCGCGCGAGGCTGTCAGTGGCAGAGTCGGACAGCGGAGAAGTTAATCGGGCCGGTCGTTTAGTTTCGCTCCGTTTAGTTATATTTGGTTCTCCACGGGGGCGGCAAAGGGGAGGGGCGTGGTTCACAATTAGTCGGCGCGTAACTCCGGCTGATTTAGTGGCGTGCTGCCGGCTACGCACGAGATGAGGAGATACACGCGTGTCACTCTTTCTCCCTTTTACAGCGTATATCGCCGATTCTGGTACAACCATAAGCGCGCGCGCGCGTTGTTGGAACCTACGAAGGAACCGGATTCGGAAGATAAGGAGCACCCGGTATATATATTCAGAATTGGTACTTATTGATTTCTACGATAAATCGTGTCGCATATAAAAATCGTGCGTTGCCCAGAAAAGTGTGAGTACGTCTTTTAAAATATCATAACTTTTTGCAAAGTGGCCTAAGTGACCTGAACTTTTTCTTAGACAGTTTCTCTTAGGTATAGTTTTAGCGTGTGCACATGGCTTAGAGTGAGTGCGAAATAAATATGAGGCGCCGCTAAATATTGCTATATAATATTTATATATATAATTAGCTATATTAATAGCTATATTAACAGCTATATTATATTATAACTATATTATAGCTATATTAACAGCTATATTATATTATAACTATATTATAGCTATATTATTATTATAGCTATATTATATTATAGCTATATTATTATTATAGCTATATTATATTATAGCTATATTATATTATAGCTATATTATTATTATAGCTATATTATATTATAGCTATATTATTATTATAGCTATATTATATTATAGCTATATTATTATTATAGTTATATTATATTATAGCTATATTATTATTATAGCTATATTATACAGGGTGTTCCACAAAATACACCGATTGGCATGCGCGCAATATCCGAAGCCTGAGGAAGGACAAACGTTTCGAAACCCACAAAAAGATACCGGTCGCGTCGTTTAAATACAAAACGTCTCATTCCACCGTATATCGGTGATCGGTTTCGCGGATAATCCTGATCCCATTGTATCTCGACCGCGTCCGGCATTGTCCGGTAAACTTTCTCCAGTAAGTAATTACAATATCGCTGATAACGCCCCGCCCGGCCTTAAGTACACCGCGCGCGGAATAGTTTCTTAATCTCTACGATGGGCAAACAGATCGGTTACCTATTTGATGTGCTAACCGTGGAACACGTGTAAAGATCTACCCACGGACGGCGGCCATACAAGGATAAGCCGTGTTGCCGAAGAGGGTGGCCGAGAGTGGTTTGTTTGCCAGGGCCAGCCCCTAAGGAAAAGCGTGCACGCCGCGCCGATGCCCCGTTATCGGCGATGCCTCCTCGGCAAACAACAATCCTCTCCGGCGAGAGCTCGGAACATGAGCTCCGTGCAATTTGTCACGGATGCAACGTAAACGAGGAGAATGTGAGGAACGACGTCTCGACCTAAATAAGCGTTGCGAGGACGCGATCGGAGGACCATTATCGTCGCCTCTCTTAACCCGTTCGATCGTATTTAGAAACGCCTCAGTCGCGTATTTTTGAAACACCGTGCAAGTACACAGCGCGACAAATAAGTTTATTTTATTGTAATATAATTTTATTAAGCAAATTTGTTTGTATTTACAGAACTGTCGAAGGCGTGACTGTCGCATGAGTTGATATACATAGTGTGCGAAAATTATGGTATTTCCTGGAAATGAGGGGTTCCTGAGGTGATTCGAAGTAACTTTTTCCTTTGCGAAAATTTTCTACGAGGCATCGTTTACGAGTTATTAATGAAAAACGCTGACCAATGAGAGGCAAGCCAACGAGCGCGCGGCGCCCAGTTCCGCTCATTGGCTCGGCCGTCTAGCACCGCCTAGCGCCAAATGAGCTCGCCATTCATTGGTCGGCGTTTTTCCGCAATAACTCGTAAACGAAGCCTCGGAGAACTTTTTTGTAAAGAAAAAAGTTGCTTCGAATCACCTCGGGAACTTTAGGAAGCTTGGAACATTTCCGGCGGCTGCGACCGCTTCTTTGGAACGATCGACGCGCGACGATATTTGCTCGTGTTTCAACATCGACGAGAAACTTGTTCAGGGAGAACTGTTATAACTTTGCTGTTTATCAACGGATCGAACCAAAGTTTATACCGTCGGAAAGAGGAATGTCGCAGCTTTCAAACGCCGGTCTAAAACCGTAGATAGCGCTGTTAATTACCGAGATATGCTCCGAGTCTCGGAACATATTCGTCGCACCGTGTGTACGAGGCGTTCGTGTCTGTTGTACAAGTTTTTATCTCTGTTTATTCTGTTATACAAGTACCGCACACGTGCTACAGTACACACGTAGCCCACAGCACACACACGTAGCCTTAACCCGCGCGTATAATAGCTGCAGCATGATTTTTCAAACATAAATACGCGTCGCTCCGCGCGTACGAAACGTACGGAAACGGTGGAGCACGCTTCTCTTTCACCTGCGCAAGTTTTATAGATAAATCGCGCACGTTGCATCGCGATTTCCATGATATTCGACGTTCAAAAAAAAGAAAGAGAGAGAGAGAGCTTCGGAAATATACATATAATAGTACCGAATAATAATACTTAATAATAAATACTGAAATCGCCGCGGAGAGGTGCCAGTCTATTCTTTTTTTTTTCAATCGGTGAAAGATTCAGCCGATTCGAGAATCCCGCGTCGGAAATCACAAATATATGCATAAATATACGACGCGATAAATACCGGGCACGGCTTTTGTTCACACGTGTCACCGCTTTTATTCTTTCTGAACGTAAATATACGTTCGGTAATCCCGCGCATGTCGCCGCAGCCGAGCTTGAATTGTAGGTGTAGAACGATGAAACACGATGATCGGCGCACTAAAAATGTGCTTCTCGATGATGTTTTGATAAAAGCGGCGTGTTACAACGGCCGAACTTCATCGTTCCGACGCCTCGCGTATTATTTCAAGATTAGAGTTAATCTTATAATCCACATCCAGATCCGACACCCGCTGTTAAAGCGGCTTGCCCAACCGGATGAGATTTATAGGCCGCCATCTTACACGTTTCAATATATAAAATCGAAAGCTGTCCCTTCCGCGAATGCCTGAGCCACTCCTCACCCCCTCTCACCCCCCTTCAGTCTTCTCGCGGTTGTTTGAAACTATATTTACCTCATGGTTCTAGAAATACTTTTTAAAATTATTTAATTCAATGTCAAATTTGTTTCCAAGCTTAATGCTAGAAGGGATTTTATTTATTTATTTTATTGTTATTTATTTGATTTATTTTTTCGGATATATTTGTTTTAAATGTATTCGAGCGTGCTTGAAATCACTTGGAATATTATTTAGCAATTTTTTAAATATGTTTTTTAAGTTATTTCTGCTAGATACGTCAATGGTTAATAACGAATAGTCGAATGAACAATATATATGCTCTCGGTCAAAGTAGACCCGAGCCTCGCTGCTTCTATTGACCTTTTTCTCAATTTATTGTAACGAAAGTTAAATTAAGTCTATATAATTTGTTTCTATATTAAAAATTTCCTATTTTCTACAGATTTTCTAAAAATTGTTTACTATATCCATACAAATTTTGTATAATCCTATATTATTTAACTATAATAATAATAATAATAACAATAATATTTAATAATAATTTCTGTAATTAAAGATATTATTATAACTCAAGTCAATATAATAATAATTTCCGTAATTAAAGATTGGTGCCTCAGAGTCACCACTCGGGTGCAAAGGGTTGAATCTTATATGTTTTTCTTTCATTTTAATATCTCCTCTATTCCGATAGCAGACGGTTGATTGTCAGAAACGGTTACAGAAACGGTCTTCCACTCGGAAAAGCGGCGAGGAAAGCATCGTCGCGTCGAACAAGTAAAGGATATTCGAAGAAAGGGGCCGCCGTTGCGACGGTTTCCTATTCTATCTGACATAAAATCGAATGCAGTTTTCACGAGCTGCCCCGCAGAGTTCTTGGACGCTTAAAATGTCGTATTCGTTTGACTGTTGCGCCGTTCTCCGCTTCGGATCGACGCTCGAGTTATAATACACGATATAAAAAAGACACCGGAAGCTCCGCGAAGGACGGAGAAATAAGGGTTATTGTATCATATATACAATATAATATCATAACCAAAATTATTAGAATTATTAGAATTATTATTATATATATATTCTTAAGAATACATATAATAATAATATAATAATTCTAATAATTTCTTAGAAGATAAATAAATACAGATTACAGTGTTTATTGTGAATTATTGCTGAAATTCATATCTATGAGTAGAGAAACGGATTTCGTTTCGACTTAAAAGAACGAGTTTAATATATTATATTTATATATATTAATAATATATTATACTAATACTATATTATATATATATTATACTATATTATATACGTATATTACTATTATATATTAATATTATATTATACTAATACTATATTATATATATAATATAGTATTATTATTAGTATATAATATAATATTAATATTAATATAATATATATATATATTCTTAAGTGACACCCAATATTGAGCGAGCACTTTCTAAAACGCAATAACATTTTTAAAACCGTACTAAGACATTACTGTATTTCAGATCCCTGCAATGAACAATGTGTACACGCGAGGATGTCAACTCAGAGACGGATCGATGACGAAATAAAGAAACGAGAAAGAGAGAGAGAGAGGATCAGAGAGAAAGGGAAATAGAGAGAGAGAGAGAGAAAGAAAGAGAGAGAGTGTGGCAAAGGACGGCAGCAGAGGGTCGCCGAGACGGGCAGTAACTCACAAATTTATTACTTTTCCCCGCGGCTTCGAGTTATTTTATGTCAAAGACAAACCGGCCATGTACGAGCCCGAGGGGGGAAGGCGACGAAACGAATATCTCAGCTGCTTCGTCGCATTTTTACACCCGCGGGATATATTAGTGGACCGCTAATCCGCACGGATTTTACGGGGCGGCTGTGCATGCGACCGGGCGTCGTCGCTCCCGGCCAAGACGACGAGGCGTCGCGACGCCGAGGACACCCGATGTACTGTTTTTTTTCGTTTTCGACTCGAATAAACTCCATCGATTCCCGGCGGAATCGAATGAAATCGAACGGAATCCGATTTACGTTTCTGTTGACAAGATAACGGCAGTAATCATTTATTTACCGGAGTTACAAAATTTTCTGATAATTCCATTAATTTCTTAGAAGGTAAATAAATACAGATTACAGTGTTTATATTGTGAATTATTGTTGAAATTCGTATCTATGAGTAGAGAAGAGGATTTCGTTTCGACTTAAAAGAACGAGATTAATATTATATTTATATATATATTAATAATATATTATACTATATTATATACGTATATTATTATTATATATTAATATTATATTATACTAATACTATATTATATACATATATTACTATTATATTATATTACTATTATACTATACTACAATATAGTATTAGTATGATATATAGAATATACTATAGTATAACTATCATATTATATCTAATATATAATAATCTAATATATCACTATATATATATTATTATTATATATTATATATTAATATTATATTTATACATAACCAGATAGCTGTTTATTTACAAGTATACCATTAAGTATTCCATAAGTCTGTGCGCTTTTAATTTCAATTTAAATTTCCACATTCACTTACAACGAAAGAAATTATTATTATTATAATTTAAAAGGTGTACAAACACTTTTGTGGGCCACTGTACACGTGTATAGGGTGACCTGTACAGCGAATGACCACTTAAGCTGCGCTAATAAAATTGTAAGTTCATATAAAATTCATTTAAACTATATCCTCGTGCTAGTCAAGATCAACCGTCGCATAAATTGTTCACGAACAATAAATCTTCGGAATTTGTGAAAGGACCCCCCCGTTGCATTATTATTAACTGCCAGCATTTACAGAAGTTGTGCCCAGGAGTCAAGTGTGCAAGAGAATTTCACGGGAATGACTAATTTCGTGCGACTCTCGATGGACCCCACAGCTGCGGGATACGATTATTTTAGCGACCCTCGCCAACCCTCTTCGTTGTTGAGTTACAATCGCGACACGGTCCACTAAACACCCACAATTTTTACAGAACGCGCCCGTTTTATCCGTTTTGTCCGCGTACAACCGTATCATTGCCGGACGATTATCGACGAATTGTTATCGTACCGCGTACACTAATTTTTTCTTCTTTCTTTTTGTTCTACGAAGCACTTTTTCAGAACGACGCATATTAATTGCGCCAGCTGCGGATTCACTGTTAACGCGTGATCAGGGTTCGTACTTGCGAGGATGATATATTATAATTATATTATTATTATATATATATATATATCATAATATAATTTATTATTATTATAGTATATTATTATATTATAGTATTATAGTATATTAATAATATTAATAATATATATTATACATATTAATACTATAATAATATAGTATTATAATAATAATATACTATAATTAGTATATTATTATAGTATATTATTATACTATATTATTATAGTATTTATTATTATTATTATTATTACTATTTTATATTATTTTAAATTTGGTATAAATTATAATAATATTTTATAAATATATATATATGCATAATAAAAGCAAGGTTAAAGATTGATTAATTGCAACAACAGTAGTTGAAATAAAAATGAAAATAATCGTTATCCGCCAATTGGTTAACTAATTATCATAGCTAATAATAAATTACGTTACCCACTATTACAGCTAATAATAATTAACAGCGCTATCTTCGAACATGTCGATGAAATCGAACGAATTAGCTTCTTTCTGTTAAGAAAATAATGATCTAAGGCGATTAAAGGTTAAATTCGCAGCTGTTCGATTTTGCGAACCGATTTGCAAACCGGCCAAGATCCTAATGAATTCAATCTATCAGAGTTATAAAACCCTCCCCGGGGGAGGGGAGGAGGAGGGGGGGGGGAGAGGAGGATTATAACGAGAGAACCACTGCGCCCGTAATCTCCGATATAAAATTATCGATGGAAGCGTTATTTCGGTCCTGCTTTCATTACCCGGAAATTTTACCAGCCCGGCAATAAAGCTTGTACCAATATCCGCGGCATCGATCAAGAGATATTTGACGAGGACTGACATTTACCGTTAACGGATTTACCATTACCGTAATATTTTCTTTCCCAACAGATTCATCTAATCGTTTTATCAACGAACGACGTTAAATTGTTTTCGCGGAAGCCTGTCTTCACCGTGCCGATGAGAGATGACCGTGTGTTTTATTATGGCTTCGAGCATGAAATACCATCGCTTTTTTCTTTCTTTTTAGAACAATCACGAATTGTACGTGGCAAAATGATTATTACAGTTTAGAATGTTGTTTCGTTGTTGTTTCTGGAGAGTAATGTTTATTACGGAGATATTTTTGAACGGAAATGGAAATCGCCTATTATTTATATTTGTACCATACTGTACTATAATACTATATATAATACTGTAATATAATAATATGCTATAATAATGTACTAATTATAGTATATTATTAATATTATAATACTATATTATTATAGTATTAATGTATATAAATGGTAATACTATATATTATTAATATTATTAATATACTATAATAATATACTGTAATAATATATACTATAATACTATATTATTATAGTATTAATATGTATAAATAGTAATACTATATATTATTAAGATTATTAATATAATATAATACTATAACATAATAATATACTATAGTAATATACTAATTATAGTATATTATTACAGTATCAATATATATATATAAATATTAATAATATATATATTATCAATATTATCAATATACTATAACACTACAACATAATAATAATAAAATACCTAAATTTATACTAAATCAGCAGGTGTCCTAATACTTTCGTAATGGGAATACCGTGAAAATTCTCACGAGACAGACACGTCAAGAAAATCGAGACCAGCAATTTAGTTGGCCCGCCTCCTAAACATCGACGCGTTCGAACCATATACTGCAACCGCACGGATTTCCTGTATCCGTGTTCCTCGAGTGACCCCTTCGAAAAGTCACGAATGCGTCACGTAGAAAAGCGACAGGATCGTCGTCGAACCGATCTTGGAATGACGGACGAGCGCAGTCGGCCACTTGATAATCACCGAGCTGGCTGGCATCCCTTCGGCGAAGGAAAAACCATCGCCCGTCAGGGGTTGAAGTACGACCGCGTGGCAGTAGCACCTGCGAGCGCAGGCTGCTTACGATCACCTAATCTCGTAAGCCTTAGCTTCCTTAGGAAGTCGTTTATTAGTGAACCGTGCCGATCCGCCGCGCGCGCGTCGACGACCGAGCAGCGGAATCCCTGCGCTTTTAAAAAAAAAATGTCCGCGCATTCGGAAACACTGCGGTCGATCGACGATATTTTTGGTCCGTGCTTTCTCGGAGACGAACGAACCGGTCCCTTGTTTCAGCTCCTCGCCCCGGGACGAGTGATCTTAAAATTGTCAAAGCGTCGTTTTTGTTTATTTAACGTTTATTTATTTATTTAACCACCGGGGTTTCGTTTTTATACTAACTCAGAATTGAATTTTGCCGGTCTAAGCAATTTTGATTCGACGGAGAACGAATTTTCGATAGAATGTAACGAAATTGTTTAACGTTTATTTATTTATTTAACGACCGAGGTTTCGTTGTTATACTAACTCGCGATATAAATATATACGAATAGAGTAGAATTGAATTTTGCCGGTCTAAACGATTTGATTCGACGAAAAACGAATTTTCGATATAATATAACAAAATAATAGCACGTTTTTTATACGATTTTATTTTCTACTCGGATAAACAAAGCTAAATTTTCTACTAAATTCTCTACCATTGATCTACTAAATTTTCGTTATAATAAAAATCTATAAGTTTTCGCTCAGATAAAGAAAGGTTAAAGAACGAGAGATTTTTATTCTTTTTTTGCTACTGCAAGTAATATCAAAATTAATAAAAAAAAGTCATCATCTAGTAGATTAGTCGCTCTATCATCTAAAAAAGAATAAATCCAGTCATTTAGTTCGGTTCTAAAAATATTATTGCCTTTTAAGCGAATACACTTTCGCGGACCACCGTAGCTTTGTTTATCCAAAATTGTCCGGCACCGTGCCGGACAATTTCACGGACAGGGTCCTGGTTAACCAATTTGTTTAGTTTGAACGTGACACGAGTGCGAGCACATGGGACCGATAATGTAACTCGAGAAGCAATGCGTCTTTCCAGTTTAACTGCGCGCGTTGCGAGACGTTTTTCGGAAAACCGTTCGGATAGAATGTCTTGGCGGGGAGAGTTTTAGACAGCTTGGCGCTACACACATAGGAAAAACCCCCTGCGGCCTTCTGGGCGTCGGAGGGAGCTAATTAATTAGGCTGGAAGCGATGCTTCCTGGTGTCTTGGAAGTAAAACATGTGTTCGCGTCAAGGTTTCACTGTTTTATGAGTTCCTTTATGGATGTTGTAGCTTCGTGAGCGATGGCATTCGGATACGAAAACGTACGACAGAAGTTAAATAATATATTTAGCTAAATAATATTAATTAAGTATATGTAAATATTATACAAATAATGTAAATTAAGTATATATAGATATTAGCTAAATAATATAAATTAAATATACATATATATAAATTTTACCCAAATAATATAAATTAAATACTATATAAATATTACTCAAATAATATGAATTGAATAATATATAAATATTACCTATATAATATAAATTAAATATATATATAAATTTTACCCAAATAATATAAATTAAATACTATATAAATATTACCCAAATAATATGAATTAAATAATGTATAAATATTACCTAAATATAATATAAATTAAATAATATATGAGTATTACCTAAATAATATAAATTGAATAATGTATAAATATTACCCAAATAATATAAATTAAATATGTACAAATATTACCAAAATAATATAAACTAAATACATATAAATTTAACCCAAATAATATAAATTAACTAATATACATTATACTTACAATAAAAGGCAAGAAGTTAAAAATTACGAGACTATTTAACAATCGTATTAAAAAACGTTAATAATCGCCTTAAATTAACTAATATATATTATATTGATAATAAACGGCAAGAAGTTAAAAATCAGAAGAATTTAACGATCGTATTAAAAAATTCTAATAATCGCCACAGATCGCCATCGATTCTAAAAATGTTCTGAAAAATTCGACTAGTGAATCGCGTTAGTTATTTTTTTGTGGGGGGGAGAGGAGGTGGAGGTAACCTGCTATGTTGTGAGACAGTTCTAGAATTACAGCTCTCGAATTCGACGAGGTTTCGCGCGACGGTTTTTCTCATGGCCGCCTCCTCTGGCTCGGGTGTCCTCGGTTCTCCCACGTTCGGGCACGCACAGAAATTTACCCCAAAGCGAAACGACGACCCCCAACGACCGACCGACCGACCGACCCCTGCGCCCACTTCAATCGAAACCCACTCTTGTGAGCACAGTCTACGCAAACCTCGTTTCCGAGCAAGACGGGCCGGGTCGGGCCGGGCCGGCCCGACCCGGCCCGGGGCTTTCACCTTGCCACGGCAGCTGAGATAATGGGAAGGAAATCAGTTCATTTCTATGTTGATCCCACCGGCTTGGTTCCTGTCGCGCTTAGAAGACCGCCCACGATTGCCTCGGTGATCGAGAAATTCGAGCCGGAAAATCGACTTGATAGCCCCGGCTCATCGGGAGATTTAACTAGCCGCGGCCGAGACTCTATAATATTCGTACTATGGATCGGGAAAGCTAGTTGTCTATGATATTGGACGGGGAATATGGACGTCTCGAGGGTTTCTAGAAAAATAAAATGGTCCGTCATTTGCAGCGATAATATGGTTAATGGTGAAATTCCGCTTGAATTCTTTGTAGAATTTCGCGCGCGTTCGTCGCATTTTTCTCGTTCTGATTTCGATTTATTTTCTGGATTTTTGTGAAGGTCTTCTTCTTTTTATTTAAATAATTACGTTTAACAATTAGTCGCATTGACGTCTGAGTAAGTCGTTAGCGACATGTTGCTGGATGTTGGGTAACCCTTTAACTATTATTGCCGGTCATAATTCTTATTCGTTAATATATATATATATATATATATATATATATATATATATATATACATATATATTTATTTATTTATATTATATTTATATTATATTATTATATATATAATAAATTGTAAAAATTTAGAATTTCACTATTGCCACGAAATCTCGTTCACTCGGCTTATGTCAATCTAATGTCAAGTATAATAAATTGTAAAAATTTAGAATTTCACTATTGCCACGAAATCTCGTTCACTCGGCTTACTCTGTTTCACAGTTGCACACAGCACATGAATTCTAATGAAAAGGGTGTCACCGTCTTAAATTTCAGGAGCGCATTGATCCGAGAGATCGCACGTCGAAACGGCAAACAGAGAGAGAGAGAGAGAGAGAGAGAGAGAGAGAGAGAGAGAGAGAGAGAGAGAGAGAGTCTGCGGCGAGAGAAGAGTTTCAGCGTGGCCACCCTGGGGAGAGCTAGCGGCTAGCCGAGCAATTTGTCAACACCATTAGAGGAAGGCAACAAGGGTTGACTTTGGCGCATCTGCCAGACTCGATCACAGAGGCATCGCCATAATAAAGGGGTAGTTAATGACTGCCGTGGGGGGTGAGGGACTCGATCGGAAAGCCTGTCGAAGCCGTATGCCACCCTGTTGACAAAATATTGGGATATTGGCATTGACCGAACGGGATAAAAGATTTTACGAAGGGTTCCTTCATCCTGATTTGACCGCGAGAAAATCGCAGTCGGATTTAGACGTAGGATAAACGTGCTGTCACTGATCCGTTTTCCGACGAGTAACTTATTAAGCTGCACACGTTTCTCTCGGTGTTCTAATCTAGAACTGTCAACAAATGACGACGATCTCTCGAATAACTCGTAAAATATTTGTCGTATGAAAAAATGTTTCGGGTGGAAGTTGCATGGTTTCTAGGGAGGGATATAGTGTTGCAATCAGTTTTATGTTATTTTGTTTTTTCATCAAGATACGAAGGTCACCTTCAATTTTTTCAATGGAACAGTTAATATTTCCTCCCGAATTCGGATAAATCGTTAAATTCTACGTAAAAAAGTATTACACCAAACGGAGCCTAAGATACATAGTTTGTGAGATATTAACGCAAGTAAATTACGGTCAGGGTGAGTCTCGTGACGCGACGACCTTGAATAACTCGTAAAATATTTGTCGTATGACAAAATGTTTCACAAAATATCCTAATCAATTTTATGTAACTTAGCACATTTCTATAATCTCTGACAATCGGTAACTATAAAAAAACAAACCGCGAAACTCAATAAATAATGAAATAATCGTATCTCCTCTTCCAAAAATTCTCCATTTTTCAGCAGAATCTTCGCGTCAATTAGAGAGACATTACCGTAATTCCGACTAAAACGTTGCACAAAGATGGCGGCAGCAATCCCGAATCATCGGAAATCCCGATTCACTCAGCCAATCAAGATGGCGGCGCATTGAACGGGTCTCGAATTAATCGGATCGCATGGAGCAGGGACCCTCTCTCTCTCTCTCTCTCTCTCTCTCGCTCGCTCTCGAGAGAGGGGTTGCACGATTCCAGTGAACAGTTAAGGGAGAAAAGTGCTCGATTTTGCAAAGAGCAGAACCGGGTGGCTGCGGTCTCGAAAGTGGTAGCCGCCGCGGCGGCGGCGGCATGGCACCGGGACTGAAACTGAAACGGGGGGGGGGGGGATAGGTGGGATGCCATTGGAATAAGATCGGGTTTAGCCGCAGTGTCGGGTTCGAGCCCCGGATAAGTCTGCCTTATCCCGATAAGCCGGTGAGTTAATGAATCACAAAACAGGTGGTGGCGCCACTGAGAGATTGTCTTTTCCGTCCTCGACTTGCCCGGTACGTACGCGCGCATCCGAATTCTTTTCCGCGCGGCCCGATGAAGAATTTACTCTCATTTACTTTCTTCTTCTTCTATTTTTTTTCTCTCAGACCCCGCGGACTGATAGCAGAAAAATTCGGCTTCGGTGTTTGTTCACCGCGTTCTTTATCTACGAGGCGAGGCGCGTCGGCTCTCCTTCGCGGAGCATTTCACTCTCCGAATGGAAGGCCGCCTCGAAACGCCTGGAATCTGGCAACGATAAGCGCCGAACGGAATCCTACTTGATTCTGTTAGGTTTGTTCTGTAGGGAATGACGGATTTTTAAGTGAATACATCGGGTTGAGAACTACGGTTGAAATGGGGGGAATGAAATGGTTGCTGAGGCGATTTGAAGCAACTTTTTCCTTTGCGAAAATGTTCTACGAGGCTCCGTTTACGAGTTATTAACGAAAAACGGGGACCAATCGGAGGGCGAGGGCGGCCAATGCCGCGTCGCGCTGGCCGTCCGACTCGTAGAACAGTTTTGCTGAGTAGAAAGTTGCTTGAAATGATCTCAGGAACATCTCAGTGTCGGTTAGCATTTTTTAACATTTTTTTAGACACCCTGTATAGTGCAGAGAACGAGAGCAGATTATTTCCTAGCCGCAGATGATTATGATAAGCTGCGGATTTTATTAATAGCGCTCTTCGTTCGATAGAATTTGATCCAATTGTTTAATTTTTTAATGACTTTAATTTTTAATGTGTTATTATTACGATCGAGTTGCGAAGAAGCTGATCACTTTAATCTAAAAATTCCAAAATATTCATTTAATAATCGCCTGAACATTGCAAGAATAAAATAATATTCCATATCGTTGACATAATTTCTGAATGATACTACTTTATCGTAGGTACCATATGTTTTATAGTTCACAATTGTTTGGTAAAAAAAAAGAGATTCACGACTAGTTCAGCTTGATATCTTTGGAAATGTTTGAATACGCCGCGGCAAGATAGCGAAATTATTTCTAGCTCGAGATACGAAATCAAAAATAAATTAAATAATAAATAAATAAATAAAACCATAAAAATTGCGACAGACAAAATGAAAAATATAACGGCTATAAATTAAAAGCGGCTAAACATAAAATAAATAAAATAATAAATAAATAAATAAAAACACAAAAATTGCGACAGATAAAATAAATTTTTCGTTAAACGATCGTTTTATCAACGAGCCGATAAATTTCAACGTCAACTTCCTAAAAAAGAGAGAAGAGAAAGAATAAAAAGAAGAAAAAGGTTTGCAATGATCTCTGAATCATTCTCTGAAATTTCGAAAATTCGCTTCGAATAATTCCGCATAAATTCGTCCCACAATCTAAGCATTCCTTCTAACCACGTGCACTAATCAAGCCGTGTCTCGAGATCCGTTCGATTCGATTAAAACACCCGACTCAAGAACAAATCAGCAGATAAGTCGCCGAAAGAGCTGTGTATCTTCTCGTAGCATCTTCAAGTTTTCGCTGGGCTCGCGCCGGCGAAACGATACCGACGAAGAACGCTCGTCAAATCGACGAACCTGATCACGCTATTTCGACGAGCCTAATCGCGATATTTCGACGAGCCTAATTACGATATTTTCGGCAAAATTGCCATAGCTCGATTAGGCGCATCCGACGCGATTCGTCGAACAGTCTCGCAGTCTCTTGTTTTTCGACGTGGACGAAATTTCGCGATTTGAAACGTAAACGTAAACGCGTCCGAAAATTTTCGTTCGTCACGCGTCGTATCGGCGCTGGAATAACACGATGGGCGCGGTGCTTATCAACGCTATTCGTACTAATGTTTTATCTGTGCTCTCGGCTGGCACCTGACAAGAACCGACACCGACGCACAATGTTGCTTTATCGGACGAAAATGAAACGAAAATGTTCAACGATACTGCAACGAAATCGTCGCGCGACGACTCTCTTATTAATATTCGGACGTCCTGCTATTCGTCGTACAACGAATGTATCGTATTATTAATCAATATTATCAACCCTTTGCACTCGAATTTTAACTGTAAATCTAAGATCATTTTTCTCAAATTATGGTATTTTTATTTCACACGACGAAGCACATAGTTTCTAATAACAATTTTTATTTATTCATTGCAAATACTTTCCACGCGATTAAATTTGACTTGAAGGAACGCCGGGCGTTTTTCCATTTCAGGCGATTCTTCCATCGGAAAATCGGATTCCATAGAACGTTCATTATAGTTTGCAATAACATAAAATTTATTTATTTATCGCGCATGCTTCCCACGCGATTAAATTTGATTCGAGGGAACGCCGGGCGTTTTTCCATTTCAGGCGATTCTTCCGCCGGAAAATCGGATTGCATAGAACGTTCATTATAGTACACAATAACATGAAATTTATTTATTTATCGCGCATGCTTCCCACGCGATTAAATTTGATTCGAAGGAACGCCGGGCGTTTTTCCATTTTATTCCTCCGCCGGAAAACCGGAACAAAGAAGTTCAACCACCCGAATTATCGCGAGAATTATCACAAAAATTATGGCGATTTACTAAAAATTATCGCGATAATTCTTAAATTAAAATTGCCTCTATAATAGTTATAGCAATTGCGTTCAAAAGTTCGCGAGATCACTCAAATCTCGATTTTCCATGAGCGCGCGAAGAATTGCAGACCGAAAAATCGTGCACCGTGAAAGAAAACGGAGCATGCAGTAATGTCTTCCTTACTGACGCTCAGATTGTCCACTAAAATTGACAATTTGAGAAGAGGAGATACGATTATTCGAGCCTTGCGGCTCGTTTTTATAGTTATTGACAATCGCGTATATATTGACAATCGCTATATTATAGCTATATTAATATATCTATAATATAGCTATAATATAGTTATTAATATATCTATAATATAGCTATAATATAGTTATTAATATATCTATAATATAGCTATAATATAGTTATTAATATAGCTATATTAATATATCTATACTATAGCTACTAATATAGCTATTAATATTGCTATATTAATATAGCTATAATATAGCTTCTAATATAGCTATATTAATATATCTATAATATAGCTATAATATAGTTATTAATATATCTATGATATAGCTATAACATAGTTATTAATATAGCTATATTAATATATCTATACTATAGCTACTAATATAGCTATTAATATTGCTATATTAATATAGCTACAATATAGCTTCTAATACAGCTATATTAATATATCTATAATATAGCTATAATATAGTTATTAATATATCTATAATATAGCTATAATATAGTTATTAATATATCTATAATATAGCTATAATATAGTTATTAATATAGCTATAATATAGCTATTAATATAGCAATAATATAGCCATGAATATAATTTATTTATTATAGTTACATTTATTTTTACAGTTATAAATTGTCCACGATTATAAAAATGAGCCGCAAGGCTCGAATAATCGTATCTCCTCTTCCTAAATTGTCCGTTTTTCCGGTCAATCTGGGCGTCAATTAGAGAGACATCACTGTACCCGCGATTAGGTTCGCGTTATATGCAAAAATTCGTCGCGTCGGACGGCAAAAGATTTTCTGAAATGACGCGCGCGATAACGAGGAAACGACGCGTCGCATGATTTCAGCGATGGAATTCGCGCGCGAGTATTTTTTGTGTCGGCCGAATCGACGACGTTCGATAATGTCGCAAATAATGAAATCACACGAATCGACAAGCCTCGTACAAGCGCGATTATGTATCGCGATAGACGAGCGATGAGGAGAAAGCGACGCGAATCGCGCGCGTATCTGCCTTTCGAATCGACACGCGGATAAAAGCAATTACGCTTGTGACACCTGTAAAGCCTCGTTATAATATAAACAATTCCCCGCGAACTTGCTCGCGCGTTTCTTCTGTCCCGATCGATCGGACAATAGTAATTAATAGTAATTAATTTGATGCACATTAAAGTGAATTTTGGTGACGCGAATTTTGCAACGGCGACACGTTCCACCGTTTTTATTTAATACGAAGAAATTTCGCAATGTTCGAATCACTTCGAAACGTGACAATTGATATAATAAAAATATATATAATAATAGATATAATAATATAATAATAGATTGAGATAATTAATAGAGAGATTTAGATCGTGATCGAGGCATGATCTAGAGATTGCGCAGATGCGCGGAGTTTTCGCTGTTTGGATTTTTTAACCCTTTGCGATCGAGAGGCGACTCTGAGGCGCCGAATATTATTGTATTTATTATTATATTATTATAATAATATTCGGCGCCTTAGAGTCGCAACTCGAATGCAATATTATTATATCTATTATTATGTTATTATAATAATATTCGGCGCCTTAGGAGTCGCAACTCGAGCGCAAAGGTTTACAAAATCCAAATACCGAAAACTCCGCGCATTTGCGCGATCTCTAGATCACGCCTCGACGATCTCAATCTATTATTATGTTATTATATCAATTATTATATTATTATATCTATTATTATGTTATTATATCTATTATTATATTATTATATTATTACATTTATTGTCACGTTTCAAAGTGATCTTAACATTATTAAATATCTTTGTATCAAATAAAAATTGTGAAACGCGTAGCTGTTGCAAAATTGGCGTCACAAAATTCAATTTTATGTAAATATAAAATGCATCAAGTTGCATAAAATGTAAATATTATACTATACGTCGGAAGAACTATTTCGAATCTCGAGTTCAAATTGTCTCCGACCGCAAAAAGGGTTAAATGCTTCGGTGTAAACGTTGCTGTTTTAGTTTCGGTGATTTGCGAATTTTTAAATGGAAATTATCAGCGATAAAAATTTGAAATTTAATATAATAATAATAATTTTGCGACTTGGACACTGAATTGTTCGCGAACGCGGCGTTCAATTCGAATGAAACGGGAAGTAAAAAATTATGTACATCGTCATTTGACTTTGCAAGCATTCTAAACAAATTCTCGGTAGAATTTATTCCGTGATTCTCCCTGCTCTTCCCTGCCGAATCTCATGGGATAACATAAGAAGTTTAATCAGGGGTTAAACAACGTGTTAACCCTTTGCAGTCGGAGCAATTCTAATTCGAAATGCAGAAGATATTTTCCGATCTACAATGTTTCCATTTCATACGATTCCAATGCACTTTTATGCACAGGGAAGTGCATAATGCTTGCAGCTTCAACAGTTTCTTTTCTTTTTAAAAATATGACAACAATATATAACAATTTATTATTTAAAAGTAGTGTAACAATTTTTAAGTGGCGTCACGGACTCGCCAACTCGAGTACAAAGGGTTAAAAATCACGGATGTCGTCGCTCCGCGTCGCACAGAATGCGCCGAAACAACGGAGTCTAAATTATAGCTGTCCTCTGACACGAATTTACTATAATTATAGTACTTTATAATCTATAATTTATCTCACGTTTTTCTATATCTATATAATAATCTTTTCTATATTCTATATATAATAATCTTTTTCTATATCTATATAATTTATCTCCCTCGATCAACTGGATCGCAATTTAGGGGATGACGGGACGGCATTTCTTAACCCTTTCCACTCGAATGCCGTCTCCAAGGCGCCACTAAAAATTGTCGCGTTTCGCAATAATTATATCAATCGAATTTCTTCATATTTGGAAGAACTATTGAAAGGAAACCGTTGTTGCAACAATCACACAATTCAATTTCATACGTATTTAAATTATATTTATTATATAAAATGGAAATAAAGCGGATTAGAAGAATTATATCAGATTTTCCGTTGATTTAGCTCCGAGTGCAAAGGGTTAACCTCGAAGTAACCTCAATTCGACGGACTCTGAAAAATACAGTAAAATTCTCCCCAATTGATGCTCGGATCGCGCACAAAAAAAGTATTATATAATTATTATATAATATTATTATATATAAATTATATATACATATATTATATATAAATTATATAATTTGAGAAAAGAAGACGCGATTATTCGAGCCTCGCGACTCCTTTTTAATAGTCGTCGACAATCGACAACCATAAAAAAACGAGCTACAAGCATCTCTAACAATCACATCTCCTCCCAAATCATGCCGCAATTGTCCCAAACTCGTTTCCCGAAATTTTCGCTTCCAAGCGTCAATTACGGAGAAAAATGCACCGTACATCATGTCCCGTTGACGAAACGTCATGGCGACCGTTTCGAGTCGTCGAAAGATGGCCGAAACGTTCAAAAAAAAGAAGCCCGCCGAAAATCTCTAAAATCGTCGCGCGCGATTGATCATCGATCGAAAGGATCATCGCCCATCAAAGGATCATCGATCCCCCGAAGAAAATATCGATCGCGGCGCGGCTTAAATCGAAACGAAAAAAACAAGGAAGCCGCGTGGGTCCTTTGGTATTGTGACCGACTCACCACGTTTCAGTTTTTCCAACGGTTCGTGCAACTGATGAATAGAATTGTGCACCATGGTGGTGTCGTGATGCGAGTTCCCATGGAGATCGGTATGGTGCATCGTCCCTTGGAAATGATCGCCGTGTAGGCCGGCCATGGCCGAGGCCGCGGACGCGTGCTGATGATGCTGGACCGATAGACCGCCGGTCGTCGATCCGGTAACGAGATCCTGGAGCAACAAATCCGCGTTCCCGCCGCCGCCGACTCCACCCCCGGCGAGTTCGAGGCTGCCCCCGCCCCCGCCGCCCCGCTCCATGCTATAGAAGGTTAACGTCGTGTTGACTGATCTGCGGAACGCGCGACGCAGGATCCAAGCTCCCTTCGCGTTCGCGTCGAGAGTCAAGATGAACGAACGAGAAGGCGGACGCTTTAAAGGCGGCTTTTCGTTCACACCGGATCGCAGTCGCGACGACGTCCGAAAACGACGGCTGCTCGGTAAGACGGGGACACTTTACACTTGGCGACGGCCGTCGGCGATGAACGCTGCGCACGGGTTACATGGATGAGAACGCGGGCGGCCTTCTCAACGAATCCGCTCGGCCCGAGCGTGTTCCGCCGGCGACTCGACCGATCGCGACTCGAAGGTAGACTCCTCTGTCTGTCCGACTGTCTGTCCGTTGCGTTCACTCGTCACAGGTTCCGTTGACATCAGTGCTATCTTGATGGGCGACTCGTCAAAAGGTTAGCTCGCCGATCCGACGTTCACCGTCGCTGCTGCGCGTCGATTTATCTTGTTGTTCAGCGAACGATTTCACGCGGATCTTCGACGTGCACGCGCTAAGGATTCGTCGTCCTGCGGCAACTGTTTCCATGGATCGGTTTATTGATTTTAGTTGCGCTTTTTTTTCACCCTGATTCCCGTCCCGATTCCGCTCCTCTCCGAAGGACTCGGCGCGACGCACGTGTGCACCAGCGCTCTCTCGGATACAAGCAAACTAAGAAATCAGATAACCGCGACGGCCCGCGACGGCCCGCGACGCGTTACGTAAGGATCGAGAGACGCGACGGGAATAGTGGGAGACTTTGAGACACCCGCGACGGAAAGTAGGTTAAACGGTGCCGCACTGTGTAACCGAGTTCGACGTGTTTCGCACAATTCTTTTTTCAAGATCCGATTTTCTCGCTCCGATCGAGTCGAGCAATGTCTTGGCAATCTCAGTGTCAATAATCACAGAGCATTCTTCCAACTGACGGAGGAGGAGGAGGAGGAGGGGGACGTTGATCGACGCAGCAGAATTCAGCGTCGCATTCCGGTGCACAGGAAATGTTGTATCCCCACGTCAAGTCCACGGCGAACGATTTTCAACGATTTCCACAGAAGATCCCGCGCGGCACCGCACTTCGTGTTTCGTTTCGGCCGCCGGAACAATATACACTTGCGTTAAATCACCACCGAACGAACGCGCCACCCGAAGACACCCGAGAGCCCGGAACAAACCGGCCGACACTTTCCGACGGAGTACGTATATTGGTCACTGGGACGCGGCGATCGTTCGCGAACGTCACCGGTAGACGACTACTTATCCAGGCAGCGTCGCGGCACAAGACCGGTAGCAGTATCCCTCCGTGAAAAGTCACCACGAGGACCGGCCCCGACACCACGGACACCGTCGATGCTTGACGACGACGACGACGACGACGGTGCGTTCGTCGTCGCTCGCTCTTCTTACCTTCGCGAGCACGCGGACGTTAAGGAACAACGGAGAACCGATAGAGAAAGAGGGACAGACAGAGGAAACGTAAGAAAGCGCGAGTGGTGCCGCAGGTCGCGGTAGTATAGTCGGTTTTCGTAGTAGATGGAACGTGTAGTGGCCGCGCGTCGGTAGTAGGTGGGTCCGCCAGGCTTAGCCGGTTGAGCCTTTCGGACTGCCTGCCGGCTTAAGTCTCTAAGTCGGTAAGCCGAGCGGATCTAGTGGTCTTGGCTGGTGCACTGGCTGCCTGCTATCCTGCCTGCCTGCCTTCCTTGCTTGCCGGGCGGCCTGCCTGACTGTCTGACTGCGCCTCTCTCCCTGGCTCGCTCGCTCTTACTCCCCACCATCCGCTCCTTCTCTCTTCCGCTACTCCCACTCTGCCTCCCGTTATCTCGCTCGGACCTACGCTCCCCCTTCCTACGATCCCCCTTCCTGCGCCGCGCGATTTCTCACGTCCTCGCGCTCCCTTCCTCGTTCCGTGTGCCGCCGCGCGCCGTCCTCTTTCCTCCCGCGCGCGCCCGCTCGCTCCCCCACTCTTCCGCTCCAGTTTTCGCTCCGACTCTGTTCAACGTCCCGGCGTCTTCCTCTC
Organism: Megalopta genalis; assembly: GCF_051020955.1. Taxonomy (NCBI): domain Eukaryota; kingdom Metazoa; phylum Arthropoda; class Insecta; order Hymenoptera; family Halictidae; genus Megalopta; species Megalopta genalis. The sequence goes on from NC_135021.1 coordinate 18,726,670, forward strand.
TAGATTTTCGTGCCGCTGCGTTCCCCTCGCGCGCTCGCGGACCACCGACGCGCGATCTCTCACGCATGTATCTCCTCGCTTCGTCCCCCGATCGCTTCCTCCCCTCCCTCTCCGACAGGTTCGACCCGTACCAGCCGACCGGCGGCGCTGTCTCTCTCGCGCAACCGCGTGATCTCTCGCACCGCCGCTTCTTCTCTTCTCGTCCCGCCGCAGCGCGCGCGAACCAGCCGCCGATTCGCCTGCGCTCGCTAACCTCGTCGACGCGCCTCACTTCCTCCATCCCCACCACGCTCGCCTGTTACCCCGCCAACGTCCTCGCCCCTCCTACGTACACAGCGAAGCGAAGAGACTCGAACGAAATGCACGCACACCACGCACCCTCTCTCTCTCGCTCTCCACCAGTATATTTCTCCCTTTTCCTTTCCATACTCTCTTTTCCATACTCCGTCTACCTTCTGATTATTGTTTGTTTCTTCTTCGCGACGTTTGTCTTGGTTCCTCGCCGCGCGGGCTTAATCTTTAACGCGTCGTCCCGCCCCGTCGGGAGAACGCAAATAGACGCGCAACCCCTTCGGTTCGGCACTCGAACGTCGAACCACACAGTGACTTCTTTGTTCGGCGAACGCCATTTTCGACGGCCGGTTCAACGAGATCGTTCCGTGGCGGACAGATTCGCGAATCGGCACCGCCATTCGTCGGACAAATTTTTCTGTACCGGCTAGAAGATTCTCTCTCGAGATATCGAGTCGAGTAGAGTGCATAACGTTATCGCTTGTCTTATCTATCGGAGCAAACATCTATCTTGGCGGACTAGAGCACTCCTGTGCTGGGCGTTTCGAATTGACCGAGAGGTGTGTCGTCGCGTGTTACGTACCGCTTGTCAAAATGGGGTCTTCTCGCCGCGCTATCGAATCGTCTGCCCCGCGCTGCTCCGCGTAATTGCTGCGCCAATGCGCTCCTCCCGCGGATGATGATACGGTTAGATCTTTATCCGTATCATTTTCATCGTAATTGAATCTTTTTTTTTACGAAGAAAAATCGGCACTCGACCATTATCGTCGGATTTTATTTTTTTCTTCTTCTCTTTCTTTTTTTTCCATTCGCTGCAGATTATTTCGACGAGTATATTGGAGAGCGCGCGCGCGCGCGCACCGATAAACGCCTCCTTTTCTTCGCCCTCGCCGATTATCGGAGGCGGCGATCGTCATGGTAATCAGATCGAAAAAAATTCCATGTGTCGAATATTCATTCGACAATTTCTAATCGGTATTTTATCTGCCCGCCTTATCGCCTTTCGATGACATTGCGCCGCGTCTCGACCGATGAATTATGTGCCGCGCATAAACCAGACAGATCTCGATTTCGAATCGATTAGTATCGAATTTTGGAACTTCGTTAACTGTGCTGTTCTATTTTGTATCCAAGAAATGTTCAAGCAATTGTCCTTCAAAAATCGTCGAAAAATTCTCGAATCGTAAATTTTATAACACGCCGCCCAAATTCGCGCATAGTAAATCGATGCGTTCGCTATGGCGCGGACGATATCAGCGATTTTTATATTTACGATTGGTTTCGCGAATTTTTTTTTATTGTTATTTCACGCTTTGCGCTCAAAGCTGCTTTCACTTCTGAGTTTGCAAGTTTAACCCTTTTAGCTAGGTGTTATTTTGACTCGAGAACCGAGACGTTTTTTTCGGCCTAGAATACGTTAATGTTGTATCATTTATTGCATTTTATGCATATGAAATTGCGAGTGGTGAAATATTTTAGCAATGTATTAAAGACGAGATTGATAATGCAGAAATATAATAATAATAATAATAATAATATAATAATATAATACAATAATATAATAAGAAGAAATATAATAATATAGTAATATAATATAATAATATAATAAGAAGATAATGCAGATTGAAATTGGCCGCTGACAACAATAATTCGGGCGAAATATTCAAGGAAAAATATTCAACGCAAGAATTCTCAAGATAGAAAACAATTTTGCTTCCGTTGTAAAGAGAATTCAATCGCGCGATACTACGTATTATTATTACTATTACAATATTATTATAATAATTTTATTACTATTACAATATTATTACAATAATATTAATGCTGTTACAATATTACTGTTACAATATTTTTGTAATAATATTATTATTATTACAATATTATTGCAATAATATTATTACTGTTACAATATTATTGTAATAATATTATTACTGTTACAATATTATTGTAATAATATTATTACTATTACAATATTATTATAATTACATTATTACAATATAAACAATATTATTACGACAACATTATTATAATATATACAATACAATACATATTATTATTAAATAACTGCTCCGTACCGCAACACCACGTGACTAGAACACGATCGTACAACGCGCTAATTCGCCAGAACCGAAGAAAAAAGAAACATTCGCCCGACTATTGTCTGTCCGTCTTCAAGCTACTTACACCAATCGACACTAGCACTATCCACGGCAGCACTAGCCTATCACGGCGTCGCCATTCGAGCGTAAAGAGTTAAACAGATAAGGACAACGAGAACGGGAAACGTAGGTGTCGGAAGAGCGAGAGGAGGGCGCGTGTGCATCGGCTACACCGTGTGGCGACGCGTTGAAGTTCATCAACGCTCGCGACGGCCGAGCGGAAAGCGGGAATCGCGGCGGCAAGAGTGCGATGCGGCGGGGCGGGGAGGGGTGGGGAGGGGAGAACGCGGGCCCGTAGGGCACACGAAGGAAAGATAAACGCGGCGAATGACAAACCGGATCATTCCGTGCTCGAAAGGGGGGAAAAAGAGAAACGTAGGGAAGCCCTTGGAGACGGTGTTCAAGGAAGAGGGCATCCTCGGAAGAGGCAGAGAGAGAGAGGAGCGGTGGCCCGGTCGGCGATGAAGAGCCTCGCCGTAGGGAAGACGGTTGGAACGCGTCGCCAGAGCGAGGAGGAAGCGAGAGCGCGCTGCGGGCCGTCGGGGGAAGGAGGCTGTAGCGACAGTACATACGTCAAGCTAGGAACAGACCGCCATCCCCGGGATCCCCTAACGCCTCGGCAAAAGTAGAGGAAACAAATGACAAGGTAGCCACGCCTACCGCCGCGTCGCGGCGTGGGCGTCGCGTGCCTGTGTGTGCCTGCGTGTGTGACTTCGAGCCGGCCGGAGTGGGAGCAGCGACAGCGGTGCTCCGGTGGGATCCGTGATATCCGTGGAACGCGGAGAGAGAGCGAGAGAGAGAGGAGAGACGTGTCCAGGCTGTTTCCTGATTTTTGAAGCGACCGACCGAGTTACATGGACGTCCTTGCCTGCTGACGTACCGCCTGCTGACAATTAATACGACGATATCGTTAATACACCAGCGAGGACGACGCGGAAGCTTCGAGGTTTCGGAAACGGAACGCGAAACGGAGCAACGGAAATCGGAATATTTGATCGAAATCGGTCGACGTTGTTGCAACGAATTAAACGATGCCGAGAATCGCAGGTTTTCGTCATGCGATTTTGATCGATCTGAACGCGAATTTGGGAGAAATTACTGTAATTAAATTACTGTAGTTTACACTGGCATGGACGTAATTCGGTGAAATGGACGATTTGGAAATAGAAGATACGATTATTCGGAGCCTCGCAATTGGACAGAATTTATTGCACTGATATGACCGTCTTACGCCAGTATTGAAACCGATTTCCCAATCGGCGCTCTTTTTTGGTAAATATAATTATCTATATATATGGGGAGTCCCAAGATTATGGTACTTATGGGAAATATGGGGTTCCCGAGGTCATTTCAAGCAACTTTTTCCTTTGCAAAAACTTTCCCCGAAGCATCGTTTACGAGTTATTAACGAAAAACGCTGACCAATGAGAAGCGAGCTCGAGCGGCGCGAGGCGGCTCAGCCAACGAGCGCGCGGCCGCCCGGTTCCGCCTCGCGCCAGCCGAGTGCTCGCCTCTTATTGGTCAGTGTTTTTCGTGAATAACTCGTGAACGATGCCTCGGAGAACATTTTTGTAAAGAAGAAAGTTGCTTCGAATCACTTCAGGAATCTCTAATTTCCCGGAAGTACCATAATTGTGGCACACCCTGTATTTATACCAGTATTTCACATAGCGGTATGACGGCGCACCAGTATTTTGATGTTTTGGTGCAAGTCACCGCGACCATTCATGCGATTACCAACTGATTTAGGCGAATGTAGCAATATTAATACATTCACTCGAATAGGACAGCATGCCGATATTTCGATATTTCGTTTTCTGAGAGGTTGTGTCAAGGTACAACCGAATAATACTGGCATAATAATAGTTAATAATATAGCATAATAATTTCGTGTGTTGATATGAGTCACTGTATACAAGTAAACATACTATTTTCACATACCGGTACGACGTCATATCGGCATCATTCGCCTACATTAATGTTTACAGTCTTCCTATTTCATTAAAATTGTCAAGATATTGTTAAACAAGCATGTGATACTTGCAAAACCGATATACATATAACGATACATACACGATAACGATATATCCTTGCAACACCAAAACTGCAGCAACATCTATAATACATTTGCAAGCGAAGAACTATGCGATAATGCGATTTACATTTATCGGAATTCGCTGAGGAGCGCGGCGCCGCCTCTTTTAACTGCGGCGATGCTGCTTGTTGTTCCTTTTGAGAAAGTCGTGTCGCGACTCGCGGGAAAAGTAGAAGTGGAAGTGGAATTTAAACGGCTCTCTGTACTGAACTATATTGCAACAGCGGGAAGTAAACGAAGGACAGAGAAACCGAAAAATGCCGGTCATTTTATTTCGGTCACCGGTATTAAGTGCCTGGACTTTCTTACCGCGAGCATGGTTCTTACGTTGCAGAGCAACGATACGATGCTGTGAAATTATTTCTCCGTTTTTTTCAGCTTCTTATTTTTTACGCGCTGCGGCAAATCCTTGCGTTTTATCCGGAGAGTCCTCCTGCACGATCGGTGCCATTTGTTTTCAGTATTTCACAGGGAATTATAAAAGTCGTCCGTCCATATGCTGGGATGTGCATCCCCTCGTACAATGACACGGGATTCCGTGGGCTGCGACGACATAGTCCTTGATAAGTTAAGGATGCAACCGGAATCTAGGAGAGTCGCGAATCGTCGCGTCGCGCGTCGGCGACGATGACGGATCGCCGTCTCCAATTTTCACTTCCTCGACCAAAGGAACAAATGGAACCGCGCTGCGATACTTCTCTAACCTGTGTGTGTGTGTGTGTGTGTGTGTGTGTGTGAGAGAGAGAGAAAAGAAAGTATGTATTCGTATGTATATTCTTTCGAAATTCTCAAACATTTCTTTCTATACAAGAATGAGCCGTTTATTTTGAAAGTGGCATAAGTCACTTTACCGTAATGAAAAGTGGTGATTTTTTAATGTTTATACGAAATTATTTATACTGAGAAAAATATTCAGTATCCTGAGATAACAAATACAAGTAAATCTTCTCGAAAGTTAGCATGCATATTTTTAAGCGTGTTAAAACGCAAACCCTTAGAATTTAAGGGTTTATATTTAATATATCGACTTAAAAACAAAGTGACCTATGCCACTTTCAAAATAAACGGCTCAAATGAACTTCAATCGAATATTCGCCGTTCGATAACCTCTTTCTGGTAACTTCGTGATTCCTCGTAAAGCGTCTGCTCCCTGTCAGCAAAAAAAAACTCAATCAAGCGCGAGTCCAGGCTATCGTTATTATTGTTGAAATGTTTACCGTTTGAACAGTTTCGTGAACTTCGAGATAAATGATAATCCGATGGTGTAAAAATAGTTCATATGTTAACCTTGACAGCGAACTATCGGATGTGAACGAAGCTAAATTTGTTTCTACAGTAAGCTAAACCAGCGTGTCGACCGGCAAAACCGAAGACAAAAAGATTATAACCTTAACGAAAGAATGACAATGCAAACACGATGCTATCTATTGGTGCAAGCCGAAATTACTTTCTTGTCAACCGAACACATTCGTTTAACACTAGGGCAAGTTTGTACGAAGTTGTTTATACATTTTAGTTAAGGTTATAGTACGAGTTGCTGCCACTTGCTTAGTCACAGCGTTTCGCTTTTGTGACGTAACCGTGTAATGCAACGCTTCTCTTTTAAGCCGTGCGTGAGTACTTCGTTTGCACTTCAAAATAATACTTTGCCTTTTAAAAAAATTATCGCGATTTCGTGTCGCGAAACGAATTCGGATCTTCATTTGTTTGATCAATTCAGTGCCAAAATATCGTGCTGATTTGAAAGATATCGAACCGATACTGTTTGACGAGGTTTCAACGAGACAAAAAGAATTGTTGACATTTTTAGTGCTGTTCAAGAAAGTGGTATATCTAGTCTAACCATATATATTTAACGACGCATTTATCGCAAATGTAGCAACAACGACGTATATTTGTACTGCCTTTTGCGGGTTAATTTTGGCGAACGTAGAAACTTGTTTATACAGTCTTGTTGCTCGTGCAATGTTTGAGGTTAGTATGCACGCGTGCTCGTTCTTAATATTTTGTTCCTGCGACTAAAATCTTAACGTTTATTTTAAATTATCTTGTTCCGTAAAGGAAGAAATATAGAAGAATAAGGCAAGCTTTAATTCGCAGGGAAAGATTTCGATTTAGGGAGAATTTTAAAATAGAATTTCAAAAGAGAATATTGATTTTTCTGTCGGCTTGTGCTGTAAACAATCAAAGAAACGCGAAGCGTCGTCGAGTATCCGGGCTGATTTTTAGAGAAAAGAATTTTCAGACAAAGAAATATTTATTTTGTTACAGAGTGCTGTAGACGCGAGTATCGTGCGAAATTTGACAGTGATTAATAGGAATTTATTTTTATCTCCTACCGAAAAATGCGACACAAACACCGGTTAACAATGCCAGACACGTTTCTTGCTGGCTGCGCATCAAAACACTGAAAACAAATTACACTCTCGGCGCGGGAAATCAATCTGAAACAGGGGGAGTAAATATTTGACAGTGAGCTTAAGGAATGGCAAACCATTTTATTCGTTTAATTCCCGATTGATGAAAAAAACGGTGGTCATATTTTCGAATATTTTCACTCTCGCGTCTTAAATTGTAAACTATAGATCGAATGTTAAGACAAAATGTTACAAAAGACAGGAGAAGTACTATATATTGACTATGTATTACTATATATTAGTATTATATTGCTATTTATTTTTATTACTATTATATTGCTGTATATTACTATATATTACTATATAACTATATATTATTATATTACTATATATTACTATATAACTATACATTGCTATATAACTATATATTACTATGTATTAACTTAATTTGCAATAACCTTAATTCAATAGTTGGAGACAGCATCATTTCTAAATTCTTTTTCACAGATGCAACAGTTTCGAACTCGTGCATCGAGAGCGCTCTTATTTTCATACGTTATTTCACAATAATCAGAAGCATTTTATAATACTTTACAAACATCAAGAGCACTCTTATTTTCACACACGTTCTTCTACAAAAATCGAAATTAGAGAAAAATACCACTTAAAGCTTGTCAATTCATAAATAATTTCCCATTTCAGAAATAAGTGCACGAACATCCGGCAGTCCACGCAAAATTCCGGCGAGCCAAACGAACGGAACAGAAGCGAATATCCGATCGAAAAAGAGAAATGTCCAAACTAAAATCCGTCCAAATAAAAAAGAAAGAAAAGGAAAGAGCGGCGGAGAAACAAGCGTTGCAACGTTGGAACAACGAACGTGTACGAATGTAATTTGATATTTCTGATCGGTGACCGAACGACGGCGCGGATCATCGCGCCCGACGTTTATGTAAAATGAAACGGACGCGCGCGTCATCAGAGTGCGGCATGCAATATTCCTATTTATTGTAATGCGGTGCCAGCCGAAGGATTATAGATTATCTCTGAATACAGTGGATCGACAGAGCGGGGCTTTGCGGCTAACCTGAACACGGAAGCCGCCGCACGGTCAACGACTATTCATAATTGGTTCCCTGACGCGCGACGATGTATTGTAATCGGATCTCTGCGATACAACGAGTCCTGCGCCGACGAGTGAGTTTTATTACGAGCATTGTACATAACGTATTCGGCGAAACAAAAATGTCCCGCGACGCGACGCGCCGCGCTCGCGTCCTATTTAATTTACCCAATTACCGGCACTATATAGTTATCTCGAATTGTCAAAAAATTCGAATTATTTTGTTCGTCGACGATACGTCGCCTATTATTTATACTTGCTCTCGCTGCTTGATATCGGTTAAACGATGCCCATAAACTCGGTTATTGCTGCGATGCCATAAAAGGATAAGATATAGACATTTATCAGCTACGAATCGCGTTGGCTACGCCGTTTAACAACGGCCTTTCCGGATGGAACTGTACACGGCTCGCGTTAAATACTGCTCAAACACTACCCGAGTGGTCGATCATTTCGCAAGCGTGCTATTTCGCAAAAATAGAATCTTTTCAGCAGCTATCTGTTTTTATTTGATCGCGAAGGTCGCGAGCAGACCCGCGGATCTTCGTGCTAATTCGATGAGAATTGTATCGAAGGGAAGTTTGCTATGTCAATGCTGTTTAATCGACGCACGGATTGTGCATCTGCTCGATTTTTATAGTTATTGTCGAGCGGTAACTATGAAAACCGCGAGTTTTTTGCGTAATCCGAGCGTCGATTAGGGAGAATTTACTGTAAAAATGAAATACAAATAAAATAGAAGCGCATAAAAATGTACTGCTTCTGCTGATAATTATAACACATTGAAAGTTGCGCGATTTTCTTCATTTCATTTGTATTAGAAAAATGCATAATATCCGCAGGCCAGCGATTACTATCGTATTTACACATTGCAAATGAGTTTGAAGGAGCAACTGATAAAATAAGAGTCAAAGTTAAATGATAAACTTTCTCAAATATAATAAATTTTGTATTTTATGGTGTTTATATTTGCTATATTTTCAAATATTCGTATTTCAGATGCAATTTTCCTGATAGAAGTTAGATTTTTATGAAAACATATTTTTGAAGACACCAACCAGGGTAAAAATAATTTATTTAATCCAACTGCTGAAAATTGGACAATTAATCAGCGGTTTAAACAGACGGTATTTTAATATAATAATATGTATGTATATTATTATTATATAATAATATATCGGTATTTTAAATTCGGTATATCAATTTAAACTACCGAATTTTAAATTATTTCGACGAGTATTATTCGCCTTTTTTCAATACTGCATTTCGTATTAGAAAATAAAACGCATTTGTTCGTTCGAATGAAACAAGTATTTCCGCAATGCTTCGATCTGAGATATGTCGAGCGTGTAAAGAGCAGGCGATAAGGCAGAAATAAATTCAATTCCCCGTTGATCTCTCCTAATACGGCAACAAGCACCTAAGCAAGTAACGGACTTATAAAAGTAAGCTGCGAGAAGACAAATCGCAGGATTCGCAAACAGTATAAATCTCGCGTCTCGTCATGAACCTCTTCGCGGCGAAGTCTTAACAATTTTGTCGATCGGCCGGGATTATAAGGATCGTAACCGTTCCCTAAACGTTCCCGTTGCCACGAACGCTTTATGAAACACTTCGGCCGCGGATATTGAAAACCGAAATGTCTCGCTTGTCCTTCGCGATATAATGGTCGTAATAATCGTCTCTAATTGCGAATCAAACGACGATAATGAAGTGATAGCGAGTCAATCGACGATGATAAAATCGTCTGAAAATTAAAGAGAAAAAGAATGGACTACGTGTTTTTTTATCAATTAATGCAAATTAATTGAACGTCGCTTAAATTGCATTCAACCCTCTGCGGTTAGATAATGTGTTTTATCATAATAATAAATTATAGTAATAATGTTTATAATAATTTATAATAATAATAATATTATAGTAGTAATAATAATAATAATTTAGAATAATAATAAATTGTAGTAATAATAATAATAATAATTTATAATAATAATAGCGTTTTATAATTTCATTTCATTGTTAATCGCAATTTATGTTATACATTAGAGGAAAAAAATTGTAAAAATTGTAATTAATAATCGTTTACAGACCTTTTTTTGTACCTTTTTATCGCAGACTGCACTGAAAGGGTTAACGCCGTTGCTCAACCCTTCGCAGTCGAAGCTATTTCACTTCGAGATCCAAAACATGATCTCCGACCTTCAGTATTTCCGGCTTACATAATTAATTGCGATTTATGCGTATGAAATTGTGCAATGCAATTTTTTTGTTTCAATGCAATTTCAACAGTTTGCTTTTTCTTTAAATATAAACGTCGAATCTGATGCTCGTGCAATGATCTTAAAAAATAGTTGAAAAATAGTGTGACAATTCTAGCGTCGCCACAGAGTCGTCACGCGACTGCAAAGGGTTAAAATGCGCTAAGCCAAAGGCACTTCGAGCGATCGCAAATTTTAGTCCAATAATATTCAGTCGAAATAATAAACAAACGGCGTCCGATACATTTTAAGAACAAAATTATATAAACTACCGCGAAACTGACACGAAATAGCAGCAGCGTAATCGCAGCTCGTTGCAGCAAAATATTCGTTGAAATTGTCGCTTCATGTGTCACAATTTCCAACGCGCGCACCGTTGTAAAAGAAATCACTATCGCGAGAGTACGAACCGCGCGCCGTTAATAGAACATCTTATCGTCGTAATGGCAATGATTATTACAAAGATAAGCGGACGATACACGATCACGGGATCGATCGTTTTCAATCATTCGTGAGAGATCCGTTCGTCGTAATCGAGAAAAGTTTATTCGATCATTTCCTTGCCAAAAATTCATAAAATTCGTAGTTTATTTATTAGATACTGTAGAACCGTTTATTGCGAGATATACGTTAATTTGTAACAACAATAGTCTTCGCTTCTGACTCCTAAATAAGTTATTTTTACATAAGTCGACAAAGCTGTCTCTAAAAGCTATCTCTAAAAAGGAATTTGTTCTGGCGTTCCGCCATTTTTGTTGCAACGATTTACTTGAATTGAAAAGTTCGTTCAATTCAAGTTCTTCGTTCTCTACGAAAAAGTTCTCATCGTTGCAATAAATTCGAAATGAAACATGCGAAATCGTGTGTCAACGCTAAACTCACCCCCTGCTGATCGGAATACTCGTTTTTTACATTTTCACTTCTCTTAAAATTGTTCCAAGTATATAAAGATACTGCTCCAGGAAATGATTGAATATCTATTCAATCAATAATTGATCAATTTTATTTTCAATCAATTTATTCGATACTTGCATTAAGATATTTATCTTAAATATGATAGAAGCGGCGAAAAGTCTGCATAAATTCGGTCTTGTTATTCTTATAAAGAAACACGCGTTATTTATTTTTCGTGCTAATTTTTCTTAGCTTCAGCGTTAAAAAGTAGACGGCGAATTTGATGCATTTATGGCAAGAATTGCAAGAATAAGAGAAACAGAGAAGATTGAAGATTTGAGAAGAATTTATCCAATATCGTGTTATATATATATATAATATTATCACATTTAATATATTATAGGTATTGTAACAATAATATTATTATAGACAGCGAATTTGATGCACTTATGGCAAGAATTGCAAGAATAAGCGAAACAGAGAGAATTGAAGATTTGAGAAGAATTTATCCAATATCGTGTGTTTTATATAATATTATCACATTTAATATATTATATATATGTTGTAACAATAATATTATTATTGTTATATTATTATTATTATGATTATAACGATACTATTAGAACGTTCTGTATCTACGACTTCGCTTTCACGTCGCCGACGGGATCTATCGTCGGCTGACGGAAGAATGCCCTATTTAAAATAGCCGGGGCCCTCTTGAGTAAACAGTTGGGGGGGCCCCGATCGGTCGGTCGGTGTGTGTAGCCGCCATAAAGGATCTATCTGGTAGGGCAACTATTTTCTATGGCCGCCGCGGGCAGATCAATTGCCGCCGACACGAGTCGCTCCGTCTGTTTTATTAGCGATAGTAAAACGTCCGTAACGCAAACAATCGATATTTCGCTGGTAATATCGTTCTCGAGATTCGTATCTGGTTAAACGGCGATAACGTTTCTTTGTATGTACCTGCTCTCTCTCTCTCTCTCTCTCTCTCTCTCTCTCTCTCTCTCTCTCTCTCTCTCTCTCTCTCTCTCTCTCACTCGCTCTGTGACCGCTGCTCGTCACCAAATTCGAACAAAGAGGTGACAACAACGCTGCGTTGCCCAACGTCATTGGTACCGGGCGAACGTAAATGGCCGATGCATGCAGCGAATGCCATCGCGACGGTTTATCTCGCGGTTCGTTTCTTTTTCTTCTTTTTTTTCTGCTTTTTTTTCGCGGAATGATACGCATCTCGCGGTCGTTTATTCGCCGGGGTAATCGATTAATCGATCTGACGAGACGCGACGTTACGTTCGGATTCGCGATTTGAGGAATTTTGAAAATCGTGATAATTATATTGACAATATAAATAAACAGTCGAGATTTAAATATAAATACGTAATCGTCACGAAGGAATAGTAGTAGGATTTTGTATAATTTATTGAGACGTGTAAAGATTTGCAATTATATTGTAAAGAATTGCAATTGCATTGCAATTTTAGCGAAAGCTGAAGATGTTTTGTTCGAAGAATATTTCGAATATTTGGGGGCGAGGGTTGAATACAAAAGCAAAAAAGAACTAAATTTAGGTGCAGTGCTCGCAACAGCTAACTTTAGCCCTTTGCCTTCGAGTGGCGACTCCGAGGCGCCAGTAAACATTGTTACGTCACGTCTCAAAATAATTTTATTAAATTAAATTTGTTTATATTGAAAGCCTAACTGTGTTGCATGGGTCTTCTTCTCAAATCTTCAATTCTCTCTGTTTCGCTTATTCTTGCAATTCTTGTCATAAGTGCATCAAATTCGCTGTCTATAATAATATTATTGTTACAATACCTATAATATATTAAATGTGATAATATTATATATATAACACGATATTGGATAAATTCTTCTCAAATCTTCAATCTTCTCTGTTTCTCTTATTCTTGCAATTCTTGCCATAAATGCATCAAATTCGCCGTCTACTTTTTAACGCTGAAGCTAAGAAAAATTAGCACGAAAAATAAATAACGCGTGTTTCTTTATAAGAATAACAAGACCGAATTTATGCAGACTTTTCGCCGCCTCTATCATATTTAAGATAAATATCTTAATGCAAGTATCGAATAAATTGATTGAAAATAAAATTGATCAATTATTGATTGAATAAATATTCAATCATTTCCTGGAACAGTATCTTTATATACTTGGAACAATTTTAAGAGAAGTGAAAATGTAAAAAACGAGTATTCCGATCAGCAGGGGGTGAGTTTAGCGTTGACACACGATTTCGCATGTTTCATTTTGTATTTATTGCAACGATGAGAACTTTTTCGTAGAAAACGAAGAACTTGAATTGAACGAACTTTTCAATTGAAGTAAATCGTTGCAACAAAAATGGCGGAACGCCAGAACAAATACGAAAATGGCGATTCAATTATGCTTAAAAATTTCGAAAGCACCACAATTATTATTAACGAGCAGTCTAGTTTTATGTTCGATGAATTCGCTATTAATATTATTATTATTATTACAGCGATATTACTTGTCAAATTCTCCGGGGAACGTAAGTGGATGCAATTTATACCGAGTGCAGGAAATTCTGGCTCTGGAAATTTAGGCTATCCGGCGAGCTTCTTGCTCGGATTAAAAGTTTGTTTTCCGAGCGTTTATAAAGTAGAAAATTGAAAGACTCGCTCTTTAGCCACACCGAACTCCTCGACTCGTTAACTTATTTAAGTATATTTCCGTTTGCTTTTATAATGTTCGCGCGTTTTCTTCTATTCGCGGACGATTCGAAATTGTTTATTCGCGTCGGACGACCGAATAGAGCCGATTACTTGCCACGAAACAATTTATTTAATCTTGTAAATTATTTAAATCGTTATATATTCCGACCTAGATTGGCCGCGTTTAGAATATTTATTTAGAATTCATTATTTGGTGTCAATTCCAGGAAGAATTAAATTAAAAAATAAAAACAGCTGTTTAAAATTGCTCGTCAGGCGTCGATTTCGCGCGTCGATCAATCGAGAGCGGTGCGATCCATTACGATATTTCGATCGCGCGCGAACCGATTCCGAGAAACAGATATAAAATATTGCCACAATAATTTATAACTCGGTTGTTTTTGCCTTCGTATTCGCGCGTCGCGAGATAAACACGCAATATCTAATTTATAGCAGCATTGTAAAACGCGGTGGAGCGGCCGCCGATAAACGAACGCGTCGCCGCGAATCAAAGATTACAAACGCGCGCGCGGCGAACGAGCGTGTAATCGCGGCGAACAATTTCTAATTAATCCGACGAAACAAAATGGCCGTCGGAACCGTTGTTCCCAACAAATTCGCTTCGCGAACGAACGAAAAATCGCAACGCCGCGGCGCGGGCGGCGAAGAAAAAGAAAGAAGAAAACGAAAATAAAAAAACGTACCGCGAAACGCTTTCGCTCTCCGTTTCGTCGCGCTAAATCGTCGAATAAATCGTTCGATCGCGGGGGCCAAAGAACTGGACGGAATAAAAGCGCAAAGACGGGGGAAAAGTGCTCGAGCAGACGGAGTCCCGGTACATTTTACGCGGCCATTTTCAAGCTTCCCGAACTGCCGCGATTTTATCTTCATGCGGATTCATATCGACTACCGTCAAGGACGTCGTCGTCGTCGTCGTCGTCGACGACGACGACGACAAAGACGACGGTACACGGTCCTCCTAGCTGCTTCGATTTCGTTTACTACTCGCCACCCCTTCGACTCCCACACCCCCTACACCCCCCTCTCGGCGCACCGCCGCCCCTTATTACCCGACTGTTTCTCTCGAAGTTTTCGTTGCCGCGCGAGCCCTCGTCCTCGTCGCCTACTCTATAGGACGAAGCCGTTCGGTCGTTACGCCGCTCCGTCTTTACAAATTTTATATCATTTTTATGAGGCATAAAGTCGTCGAGAAGCCGACGGGACCGAGGAAGAAAGAGGGTTAGGCGAGTCGAGCATGCTCGGAGGGGTGTATATGTAGGTCCGAGCACCCCTCGCGACGCCCCACCACCTCGCCCCCCGAGCGAGAGGGGGTGGCTGTAGTCACGTGGCTGGGCGGAGCAGTTTTCAACCCCCTCGGCGCACGACCGTCGGCCGTTCGGTGGGGGAGAAAAGGGGGAAGGGATGACGCGGCGCGCGAGGGGTGGCGCGCGCGATTCACCGCCGACGGGGCTCCATCAAGAAACGCTTCGCCCGTGTCCCACGGCTTATTAAAAATTTCGTAATCGTCTACGGCACTTTGCTCGCGGAACTGTAAATTACCTCGCCGCCCCCGGCCCCCGCGTCTAAAATTTCAACCCCCTCGTCGCGAACTATTTCTCTTCCGGGTGCGTGCACGCGGGAGTTTCTGTTGCCGGGCGATTCTTCGGCCGTTTCTTCGTCTATTATAATATCGAGATGATGGAGAATTAGGCGAATTAGACCACGACATTACTAATTATTGCCGTCAGTAATTGATCGTGACCGGTTAACAATTTTTTACACGAGCCGTTTATTTTGAAAGTGGCCCTCCAAGTCTATTTATATACAGTCGATTTATTGTAATATTGAGACGATGGGAATTAGGCGAATTAGGCGGCTGTAGCATAATATTATTAGGCTATCCTGTAGTGGACAATAATTATTGCCGACGGTAATTGATCGCGACCAATTAGCAGTATATTTTGAAAGTGGCCCTCCAAGTGCATTTATATAAAGTCGATTTATTATAATATCGAGGCAATGGGGACCACGAATTAGGCGAATGAGACCACGAATTACTAATTATTGCCGTCAGTAATTGATCGCGACCGGTTAACAATTTTTTACACGAGCCGTTTATTTTGAAAGTGGCTCTCCAAGTCCGTTTATATACTTAAATCGAGATATTAAAGGGTTGCGTTTCGACGCGATTCAAAATACAGTAATGTCTCTCTAATTGTCGCTCAGTTTGTCCACAAAGATGGACGATTTGGGGGAAGGAGACACGATTGTTCGAGCCTTTCGGTTCGTTTTTATAGTCACGTGCTGTCGACAACTATAAAAACGAGCTGCATATATAATTACAACGTAAAAATATAAGAAAACGAAAATATTATTGCACGTCGATGGAACTTTCATTCTCGTTTCATGAATATAATAAGAACAATTGAGTCATCCTAAGTTCTATTAAATAATACACAAAAATTGAAACTTGCAAAAGAAAAGAAACAGATCCGCAGTCTAATCGTAACGGGAAGAACAAAGATTTATTGTACACACTTTCCGTTATCAAGCAGAATTATATTTCATTTTGTTTTCCAATACGTTATCTCCGCTCCGTTTCGATAATAACATTTTACACAACGTAAATTATGAATCATACCTCGAAATATTTTCTACTAAGGTAGAATCGATTGTTTATTATTTTAATTGTTTATTTGTCGAGAGCTTGCATCGGCATGGATAACAGGGGGCAGGGGGGGCTGGTTTATTAGAACTGTAAAAACTCATGGCAGAGAGATCGGCCGGTTTGAAATTGTCGTAGCCGACGCCGATTATACGGTAAGGATTATTCCCAGTTTAAGGTTAATCCTGTTTAAGATGAACGGAAAGTAGGCGAAAACTTGGCTTCTTGCTCGGTCAGCCTTTCGACGATGGTATGGCTTAGTCGGCATTAGAGCGAACGATCTCGTTAACGAGCTTTCAATGGAGCCGATTTTCACCGCAGAACCTGTCCGAGAACTTTTTCGAAAAGTCTCGTCGCGCCAATTTTGGTCTCGTCGATCCTTCAGAAATCATGGTTCGCTCTAATTATGTCCGATGTTTTGTCGAAGTCGTATTATTATCCGAGGCAAGAAAACGCACCCTTCTGTTGCAACGGGTGAATTTTCAATTTTTTAACCCTTTGTCCTGAGGCACCGCAGAAAATTGCTGTAGCATTTTTTCCAAGTTAGTTTCTGCATGATTAAATTGCTTAGTATATTTAAAGAGTAATTATACCGTGCACGTATTTGTTCATATTTTGTTTAAAAGAAAATATATAAAATATAAATAATATAATAGTATGATGTTAATATATATAACAGTATAATATAATATAATAAATACATAATTCTAAAAAGAAGAATATTCTTCTGCAAAATATACAATTTAATAAAAAAACATCAAAGTAGAATACTCGTTAGAAAAACAGTTAACTGGTTAAGCAACAATAAAAACGGAGATGCTTATTATACTATTTGTAAATGAACGATTCTTCTTTCCAAAGTTTGAGGGGAGCAGGGGGAACTGGTCAGATTTCTCTCGAATGGAGCTGTTATTAAAACATGAATTTCAAATCGAAACCGAACAGTCTTGAAATTTGTAAATCCCACCGAAAAACTTGATCTCGTCGATCCTTAAGAAATTACGGTTCGCTCTAATTATGTCCGATGTTTGTCGAAGCCGTATTATTATTCGCTGCGATCAGAGATTGGAGCTCCGCCGCGGCAGAAACTACGAATTAAGCACCTGTTGTATACTTTTTTATGGGCCGCGTCGTACGATGATAAAAGACACTATATTGTACGTGGAAACGAGTACAAGTTTTCGCACATTGGCATGATTTACTTCGAAAGTTGCGTGAACGAAACCTGCTGCACGCATATTTATAAACGGATTTCCGCGACGCGTTCTATTATAACGCGTACAGCCCTTCGTTCCCGTAATCGTCTATCGTTCGATTCGTAAACAGGAACGACGAACAAAGAATTCGAGAGCTCAGCGTCTACGCGAGTCGAACGTCAAGTTATACGTACGATCGATTCGATGCTGTAATTAATAGAAGCAACAGCGGCGGCTTCGAGGATACGCGTTTCGCGCGCGCCATCGAATCATCGATTAATTCCATTCGTTTCTCTTTTCGATATCGGGTCGACGTCGAAACGGTCGCGACTTCGAAAACGTCGACTCGGTAACGATATTTCTGCTTCGACGCGAGATACATTTCGAGGAACGGGTCCGGCTTTTTCCGTTGGCGCGAAGTTCCGGCGACGCGGAACGGTCCTCGACGCGTCGAACAAAATATTCGGAAACATTTTTAGACGCTTCTCGGTCGGAATCTCTCCTCGCAAGATCCGTCAAAGCGTTTCGCACCCAATCGATGAAACCAGTCGCGCGTCGTACTTCCGCATCGTCGCTTCGAGAACGTCGACTTCGACGCGGCGTGTCGCGCGAACGAGTTCGACGCGCGATTTCGAGGCGCGCGAAATTAGACGTCGCGGCCGAACGAAACGCGCGAGACGAAACGAAACGGGGAAAATCTTCCGTTCACCGAATATTCTTCTTTCGGGAACGACGAGCGCGTCGAAAGAATCGAAACGGGAGAACGTTTCATCGTTCCCGACGACCGTTGCGACAGCGCGTACCAATTTTTTCGTTCGTATTCGAAACGATTCTCGAGAAACGAAGGCGATCTTCGATCTTTTAAACGGGACGCCGCATATTTTTTACACAATTTTCAGGACCTACTATTCTATTAACATTATATTATTCTACCATTCTATTAATATGATAATATTCTATATTAATAAGAATAAATATAGAAACAGACGAATATGATACCTCGTTAAATTTTCCGTTCAGGTATCATTAACAATTTAAAAGCTTCTTCGAGTCCATAATTACGCGCAACGCCATCATTTTCGATCTCATCGATTACAAATGACGAAGTCCGATCATTCAAATCACTAAATACTTGTCGCTTGCGTTCGTTTATCGCCTCTGCCAACGTTTCAGCGTAACCAACGTGTCCCGCACGTTTTCATTAGGATTAGTCACGTACGCGTCTCGAACATTTGCCAATAATAAAAAAACTTACTTATCTTGCACGCCTCTCTTTATCCCTTTAATCCCGGAGAGTATCCGATCATCCACCGATGCAATAGCGGTAAAATATTTTTTATCAACCGCCTGAATGGCTTGACGAATTTCGTTTAAAATTACGTGAAATAATTTTTATTCGAATATTGTAGAATATTCGAATATATGCGAATATTTGAGAATATTCGAATATATGTGAATATTATTGACGAATATTTATAAATAATATCGAAGCTTGTTAATAATTCACATATTTTAGTATAATAATTTTTCTATTCGCATTTACATAATTTTCTATACTTACTATAGTTTAAGTATAGTCAGGGCAGTCTGAGGCTAGTTTAACATAAATTCCGCGATTGCCGACTGTGAAACACGACGCTGGTACAAAAACAAAGATGTTAAGAGCACGTGGAAAGGATAAAGAATGATGATGTAAACGTAAACGTGTACGGTGAACCGTTTAAAGGAGCCCGCTATATTCGCCGTAACGGAGCAGAGCGACTTCTTTGTGATTGAAAATTGATGGAGTGGAATCACGAGGGCTGAAAGAGGTCGGTTAAGGGGGATGACGGAGCTCGCGGTTCATTTATCAAAACACGCGAAAGAGCGACGCCTTTGGTACGCATGCATACGAAATTTTGAAGCGAAGAGATAAATGGCGCGTTGCGAAAAAGCGGTCTCGACTCGCTCGCGTTTCTCGCGCCGAATACATTTCCAAATAAACGTTTCATAATTTACCACGCGCGCGATCGTCCGCGTACATTTTTTTCACCGCTTCTCGCGCGATTTCGTTTCCGCGGAAGTTTCGAAAGCGTTTCGAACTCGTCGACGGATTTGGAAAAACGAAGCGGTTCGCGGTCGAAGAGGTTCGAAGCGAATTCGAAGCTCGGCGAAAAAAGCGAGAGTACGTTCTTGGAAATGATTCTTCCGTTTCCGATCTCGCGTGGCCCTGAAAATTGTGTAAAAAATATGCGGCGTCCCGTTTAAAAGATCGAAGATCGCCTTCGTTTCTCGAGAATCGTTTCGAATACGAACGAAAAAATTGGTACGCGCTGTCGCAACGGTCGTCGGGAACGATGAAACGTTCTCCCGTTTCGATTCTTTCGACGCGCTCGTCGTTCCCGAAAGAAGAATATTCGGTGAACGGAAGATTTTCCCCGTTTCGTTTCGTCTCGCGCGTTTCGTTCGGCCGCGACGTCTAATTTCGCGCGCCTCGAAATCGCGCGTCGAACTCGTTCGCGCGACACGCCGCGTCGAAGTCGACGTTCTCGAAGCGACGATGCGGAAGTACGACGCGCGACTGGTTTCATCGATTGCGTGCGAAACGCTTTGACGGATCTTGCGAGGAGAGATTCCGACCGAGAAGCGTCTAAAAATGTTCCCGAATATTTCGTTCGACGCGTCGAGGACCGTTCCGCGTCGCCGGAACTTCGCGCCAACGGAAAAAGCCGGACCCGTTCCTCGAAATGTATCTCGCGTCGAAGCAGAAATATCGTTTCCGAGTCGACGTTTTCGAAGTCGCGACCGTTTCGACGTCGACCCGATATCGAAAAGAGAAACGAATGGAATTAATCGTGATTCGATGGCGCGCGCGAAACGCGTATCCTCGAAGCCGCCGCTGTTGCTTCTATTAATTACAGCATCGAATCGATCGTACGTATAACTTGACGTTCGACTCGCGTAGACGCTGAGCTCTCGAATTCTTTGTTCGTCGTTCCTGTTTACGAATCGAACGATAGACGATTACGGGAACGAAGGGCTGTACGCGTTATAATAGAACGCGTCGCGGAAATCCGTTTATAAATATGCGTGCAGCAGGTTTCGTTCACGCAACTTTCGAAGTAAATCATGCCAATGTGCGAAAACTTGTACTCGTTTCCACGTACAATATAGTGTCTTTTATCATCGTACGACGCGGCCCATAAAAAAGTATACAACAGGTGCTTAATTCGTAGTTTCTGCCGCGGCGGAGCTCCAATCTGTGATCGCAGCGAATAATAATACGGCTTCGACAAACATCGGACATAATTAGAGCGAACCGTAATTTCTTAAGGATCGACGAGATCAAGTTTTTCGGTGGGATTTACAAATTTCAAGACTGTTCGGTTTCGATTTGAAATTCATGTTTTAATAACAGCTCCATTCGAGAGAAATCTGACCAGTTCCCCCTGCTCCCCTCAAACTTTGGAAAGAAGAATCGTTCATTTACAAATAGTATAATAAGCATCTCTGTTTTTATTGTTGCTTAACCAGTTAACCGTTTTTGTAACGAGTATTCTACTTTGATGTTTTTTTATTAAATTGTATATTTTCTAGAAGAATATTCTTCTTTTTAGAATTATATATTTATTATATTATGTATTATTATATTATTATTTACCTTTTTATATTATATATTTATTTATTTATATTATTATATATATATTTCTAGAATGATATATTTTAGCAATTTAATCATGCAGAAATTAACTTGGAAAAAATGCTACAGCAATTTTCAGCGGCGCCTCAGGACGAAGGGTTGAAAAATTGAAAATTCACCCGTTGCAACAGAGGGGTGCGTTTCCTCGACTCGCAACGTAAGAGGAAGCAAAAAAAAGAATCTCTTCGAAATTACGATCTATCCAGTAAACGCGTCTTAATACGCGTTCTTGCCCTCGATTCGACCCTGAGAAACCGAGAAAAAGCTCTCCTAAGGTCCTCCACGAAATTACTTCGGCGTAGGTGGGTAGCATATCCGCGTGTGCGTGTATCCAGCATCACTGCAGTGATACACACATGCGTTGAGTTCTCTCTCCCTGCCCTTTATATAGGGTGTACATAAATTGCTGATTCAAGGGGAAAATTACTGCAGATTCGAACGAAAGCACGGAACATGTCGAAAAGCATTTTCGACAATCGATTGTATGCCCTTTAAATTTCTTTTCATTATTATTATTATTTGCTTTCGATTTTTCAATCAATTTATTATAATATAAATTATATAAATTACATAATATATTGTATATAATAGTATATACTACTATAGTAATAGTAATAGTAATATACTAGTATATTAATTATATACTATTACACACACACACACATAATGTAATGTTAATTCATGTTAATTATATACTATTATATACTATTACATGTAATGTAAATTATATAACTATTATACATAATAGTATAAATGTTTGTACATAAGCATAAATGTTGAACGCGTTTCGACACAATGTTGCATTAAAAATTTATTCAAATGTCAATATCTACGTATTACTCGCACTTTATGGAGTGCATTCAGCAAAGTGAAATACAATTTAAGATAACAATTTTTCAACGTTATTAAAGTCAGTCTATTTTCTTTAAGAAACTTTAAGAAATGCAATAAAAATTCAACAGCAAATTATCGCTATTAAATCGAATAGCATATCCACAAACATTTCCTGAAAATAGCTTACTAAACAAGCACCGAAACAATGAAATAATCACAGCATCGAATCCATCAAAATAACCATCCGTTATCGCAAACTGTATCTTTGTTTATTTAATTCGTTTTCCCCGATTCACGAATTAGCAGAGCCGATCGAATACTTTCCAGCGACACTGTATATTCGCTTGGGTCGTATAATTTATTCAAATCTTGCATACAATCTCCCAGAAGTACAAGAATCCGCGCGCGGGTGTCACGTAGCGCGCGCTCGCGCGCGCTTGTATCCGTGAGACCGAGTCTCTGTGTCGGTCCGCGGCGGCGCGGCGCGCATCAAAGCGTGCCGCGAGCCTGTGTGTGGCAGTCAGGGAACGCGCGATAACACCCCCCACCGGCGACGCGCGGTCCCGTGACCACGTCGGCCAATCGGGGGAAGAGTTCGGGGCGGCGCCTCGGACGACAGCCAACATGGCAGCTCTCTGTCTTTCTCGGAGCCGGCGAATGCAGTGCGGAGAAAATCCACTTCGTACGTCTCTTGTCTGTCGAAGCTCTCGTTCTTTCTGTCGTCGTCGTCGTCGTCGTTATCAACGGTTGTTGTTGTTGTTGTTGTTATTGTTGTTGTTGTTGTCGCCGTTCTTTTTACTGTTGTTAGAAAAGCTGTTGGTTGCCCGGTGACTCGACGAAGCCCGTTCTCACCGATAAAAGAGGGTTTCCCAGTGATCGAAAGCATCCCCCGTTTTCAGGAAGCTCGCCACTTTTTCTGTCCGCCGTGGAGAACGCGAGTGAAAGTGGACGAGAGAGAGAGAGAGAGAGAGAGAGAGCGTTAGATTGCAACATTGATAATCTCGGTTCGGTGCGAAATAAACTGAGAGAATTCGGGCGAACGCGGTTTCGCAGGCTCGATTTCCATCGATTTCACGAGGATTTTTTCGGAAGTCGAAGCTTTCGTAGATTTCTTCCCGGGGAATTTCAGAGGAATCGTCGAATTGTCGAATTCGATTGGCGATTTTATCGGCCATGTTTTATCGATAGTATGCATTTTTGTCGACCAATAATTTAACCCTTGCACCGCGCAGTGCAGTTGACCCTTCAGCGCGCGGCTGAGCAGAACTTGCACAGTTGAAATGAATGGGACTGTGTTCACGGTATTATGAAAATTAATTGTTGGTTTTACGAACATTAATTTGCTTCGGCTGTCGAGGAAATATTATGGAATTAAATTAACGTAAAAGTTTCTCGTCTAGAAATTCCTAGAAATTTAATTTGTGTTGTAATTAATTTGATAGGATTTGAAATTGGTTTTTTTTGGAAATTGTTTCTACTTGGAAATTGAAGGTTTTTTAGTGGTATGCAATCGATAGTTATCGATAATTATACAGGTAGGAAATCTTGAGAAAAATATACACCTTTTAAAATGGAACACGTTTTTTTTTTTATAATTAGGCAGAACGATTTAAGTTGTTCTTTTTGGGGGGAGGGGGATTTCAGAGAGATTTCGAAGGCTGGATAATTGTTTTAGAAAAATTAAAAAATTGCGATTGGTTGGAATGAGAAGGAAAATAAGAAACTCGTATTTTTTAACGTTTTTTACCTCCGAGTTTGTAACGAAAATTTTGTTACTTTTTAGCTTATTTATGTCGTCTCAATCTATTGTTAAATTTTGAGAACAGTTTTTTAAGAATTATCTAGTAAATTGATCTGGCAAAATTTAGTTCGCTTTTTGTTCAATTATAAAGAAGTTATTTTCGTTTCAAAAGATGTACGAGTACTTTTTACACCGATTGTACATGTCAAACTTTTCATTTTTTACGGTAATAAGGTATAAACTTTATTATTGCGAAGTTTGAAATGTTTAAAAAATGCTTGAAATGTTTATTGTCCTCTAAAATTAGAAGACTAATGACTCTGTTTAATTATTTATTCATTTATTCACAGGAAAATCCTTCGCTGTAAATAAAAGGTTTCACGTGAGCAGAAACTAAATAAAAATAAAACGAAATGAAATATCGCTTGCAAAGGTTATTTAATCAGTTTAACCTGTGATTACAATGACTTTATTATTATATTAAATTATTATAATTTCTCTCCTTCGTCATAATTCTCGTCTTTATCCTGAATATCTACTAAAATTTTGCGACTCGAAGAATTTAAAGACGCACGCTGCTTTAACAATGTTCTTTAAATTGTTTACCAGAAAAATGCAATATTTATTGTTTATTATTATTATTATTATTATTATATATTATTTCGCGATAAGAATAATATTACTGCGCTTAAAAAGTAATAAAGAAATCGCTTTCCATTTGTCGATTGTTTATCCTGACAAAATATTTTACGACATATTTAGAAGATATAAATAAATAAATCATATATAAATAAAAATCAAATAACTCAAATGTAGAAAGAATTAATCAAACGAATTGAAATAATTATTCTGCGACTGTTAAATATATATATATATATATATATATATATATATATATTATATTTAATATTATTATTATACGATATGTTATTAAATATATTATAATAATATATTTATAATAATATATATATTATATATATTCGCAACTGTCAAATTACATCGATGATTTTAAACTCGTATAAAAATGTCCGTGGGAGGGGGAGGGGGTTAATCGCAAACCTTATTCGAGCGGTTAGGTTTAAATTTGTGAATTATTCACGGATCGCGTTCTATTCGATAATAACGCGGCGATTAATATTCCGTGGTTCTTCATCGGGCATTTATAAAATTGTATTTAAGTAGAAAAATAAGGATCGCGGAGTTCAGCGATGTATCACCGGCGGGATTTGAAAGAACGCTGCCGGTAGAATTTTGTAATGGTCCCCCGGGCTAATCTCACACGTGGATTATAATAATGACTGGAAAAGCATATTGTACGTTTACCTATTACGGTTTACGGAATTCATTTAACCGTGAAAAGCTCCGCATAAGTTATAATGGCTTAGGTGAGATGCCGCAAATTATTTTCCCAACGTGGCGTGGATTAAGTAGCCTGTGACCTGGAAATAATTATCCGGACCCTATTATTTATGCTGATATCGCTGTAAAAAAAACCGTCTGTGCCTGGATCTGTTAACCCTTCCTTTTGATTAACCCCTTTGATTATTGCTGAGCTATATTATTAAGCTTCGCGAAAGATTCTCGCGATTTGTCGCGTTGAAAATTCGACATTTCAACGATAAATGATGTTCCTAATTAGGGAAAAATAGTTCGCGTAGCGTCGCGAATTAATTGCAAATAATTCCGCCGATTTCTATTTTAAATAATTGCACCGACTTCCATTTTAAATTCTTGAAATTATATATAAAATAAAATTATATAATTCTCGCGATTTCTCGCGTTGAAAATTCGACGTTTCAGCGATAAATTATGTTTCTAATTAGGGAAAAATCTATTATTCAATAAATTTATTTATTTAATTTTATATAACTATAATAATCGAAAATCAGTCTTCATAAAAGTCAATAACCATCAACAAATGAAATTGCATCGTGTTTGAATTTCAACGATCGTTTATATCAGCGTTCAAAATCAAAGCGAAGATCGCAATAATATGCGTGCAACACGTGAACATCCTTGGAGGAACCTAACCTAAATTGAAGTCGCGAAGACTATGACTTCGCTTCGCGTGCGTTAAATCGAAGGTCAGCGGCGCTATCAGTGCCATTTTAATTCTCGTTACGACGACGACGACGCGGAATGATGGAAATCGAGGGAATAACGGTCGCGACGATCATTTCCTCCGGCGGAGGAAGAATGCGGAGACGTACACACAGCCGCACAAACACACACACACACACACACACGTATGTATTTTATGCAGCCATATGTGTACCGAAAGTACGTTCAAGGACCGGCACATAAAGATAAGTTCTTTCCACGAAGACAGCGAGGACAAAGATTGTGAGAAGGTGTGAAACGGGCCACGTGCTGCTCTGTCATATATCACGACCCCTTCTTGTCCCCCCCTCTCCCCCCCTCTTTCTGTATTTCTTCTCTCTTACTTTCTTTCTATTTTTCTCTCTCTCTTTTTCGCGTACCTTCGACCGACTGTCTTTCACCCGCGAGGGACGCCAATGGGATCCCCGGGGCTGCGCACAGCGTAGTAGTCTATGAATATTCTGGCTTCCGCAATGAAATGATGAACGACACCCTCTGCTACCCCCGTCGATGCGTAGGCGCAAGTCTCCGCGCGTTCACGGTTGGGTGCTTCCTGGCGTGGCATGCGAACCGAGCCATCGGTTGCGCGAAATTCTTTCGCAGACGGGCGAGGAGCGAATGGTTTTCACCGTCATCTATCAAAATCAAGTCACCGCGAGCGCGCGCGCGGTATAGTAATTGGTCGAACGAATTATTGCGGGGAGAGCTGCGTCATCGAAATCTGGGGAAAATCGGTGGAAGGATGTGGAATTAGGTTGTTATGACACTCTTTTATGGTGGTGGTAGAAGTATTTGGGATTTTTAGTTTTAATACAGATATGGTGTAGGGTTTTGTTGTTTTTGTGTGAGAGTTATGGAGATCGATCGCGATGAATGCGAGATCGTTGATTTTTATGGATATTTGGGTGAGATCGCGTGCTTTGGGTACCGAAATAGGGGCACGGAAATATGGAGGGACATGGAAATAGGGGGCACGGAAATATGGAGAGGCACAGAAATACGGGGCACCGAAATCACGTGCAAAGCTCCTGGAAGGGCACGAAACTATGATATCAGAAGCATCGTTTTTTATTTCATCAAAAACATTATTAAATTACTAATTTTTATCATGCAAATAAATGTGTTTGAAATCAACCGACACAGGAATGAGGGGCACAGAATCACGAGCAAAGCTCCTGGAAGGGTCCCGAAATTATGATCGCAAAAGCAGCCTCTTTTTATTTCATCAGAAATTTTCTTTCATCGTGCGAAAGAATATGTTTGAAATCACGAATGTCTGAGAAATCGAAGTTCATTAAATATTTTTATTGCATTAAATGAAGATTATTGCATTTAATGATTAGCATTATTGCATATATTGCATTTAATGAATTAGGAAAGCAAAGTCACGGAGGGCTTAAAGACACGGAAATTGGGACCCTATATTCCCGCGTCTCTAAGGCAGGGCCCGCTAGAGAAAGCTTTATTAACGAGTCCATTAGCGAGATCATTACGAAACGCACCCTTTACTTTTCTTTCACTATTCCACCATTCGTTTGAGACATACTTTATCGTGAATGAAAAAAGAAACAAACAAGTATAATACACAGGGAGTATAAGATATAGTTAATACTGTGGCAGTTTATTTTTCACCTAATCCTTAATATCTTTTTTCAACTGCTCAATACTGCTTTTTCTTCATTACCGATGTTACCGATACAAATAATCGACGATTTGAGATAATTGGGGTTCGGATATTTAAAGCACTGCTATACGTGATTGATCGATTTTTTGTTTTTTTCTCTTTTTTAATAACAATGCAGATTTATACAATGATTACACGTACAAGTGGCATACATTACTAAATATAAACTTGCAAACTGTGCTTTTATAAGTAAAATTATAATTATTATACTTTTTTCAGCGTAAATCATAGTAATATTATTTTCTTATATATATATAATTAAGGATTTCCAAAGAAATTCTAATTCTGTAAAGATTTTTGTAACTTTTTCTCCTGATTTTAGTTATTATAGTTATTCTTTTCATCCTTTTGACTGATCTACTATAGCGTTTAATGTATATACATATTTATTAGTTACTATTAATTATTTAAAAATGTATATATATATATTAGTTACTAGTAATTATTTAAAAAATATATATATATAATTATATTAATTATAAGTATTATAAGTATTATAGTATATATTATAAGCAGTAATTATAATAATTATTTAAAAGTGTATATATACATATATATATATATATATAAATTAATACCAATTAATTAATAACAGATAAAACAGTGAGATTCTGAATTAAGAAGCAAAGCCGAATAAAATTGATCGACTATAACATCATACCAACAATACATGTGTCTGCACTTATCTATAAAAAATCAGCCGTCAGAAATACGTACTTTTGTTTACACTGCATCATCATAATAATTCCTACTTCAATTTTTAGACCATTTACTTCACTTGTCTTCAGAAAATTTCTCTTTCCTTTCCATAACGACCATAACAAAAGCATTGCTTGCTTATCGAGCTTAATTATCGCCCGCTCGAGACATATTCGATTAAAACGATCTGTAATAAAAAACAAAAAAACAAACAAAAAAATCCGTCACGCCCGTATACAACAATCATTACCACCACCGAAAGGATTCATCCGTTTGCAAACTCGAGTGAGTCGGAGGCGTCGGCGAAACTTTCCGCTAAAAGTGCAGGGTGCCGGTATCAGCAATAATTCATAAACGAACGATAAACATTGCCGAAATGGAGCATCTCGGTGAAACGTTCGAAAGACGTCAGCGATCCATCACGTCGTTTCGCCTAATTTGAGCAGCAATAAACCAATTCGGCGATGTTGATTATCGGCGGCCGTGGTATTAACGGGGCCTCGTTTTCCTCCGGTCGTGTTGCCGAATGACGTCGCCCACCCCTCACCCTCCCACCCACCCCGTCACTCTCTCTCTCTCTCTCTCTCTCTCTCTGCCGCGCCGAATTGCCCCTCGCGCGGCTTCTTCCGACGTGGCTTATTCTTTTTATTTGCAAAGCAGATAGATCTGTTTCGGCGTTTCGAGTT
This sequence comes from Megalopta genalis, assembly GCF_051020955.1. Taxonomy (NCBI): domain Eukaryota; kingdom Metazoa; phylum Arthropoda; class Insecta; order Hymenoptera; family Halictidae; genus Megalopta; species Megalopta genalis. Next base: position 18,755,824 of record NC_135021.1, read on the forward strand.
TTGTCAGGGTTTCGTGAATTCACGCCGGTTGGCCGGGGACATCATTATCAATTTACTGATTCGGCATTGCGCGGCTCGTCTCGACGATGACTGGCGGGCCATAAAACCTTATCACGTGTTGTTCAGACACAAACGAGCTGTTCCACCGGCTCGCTATCGCTTCACTTCGCTTTACGCAAATACGAGAAACGATTAAACGTGCCCGATCCCGTCAGCCTCCAAATATGGAGAGAGGCACGGAAATATGAAGAGGGGGGAGAAATACGGGGCACGGAAATAGGGGGCACGGAAATACGGGGCACGGAAATATGGGACACGGAAATAGGAGGCAAGGAAATACGAGGCACAGAAATAGAGGGCACGGAAATAGAGGGAACGGAGATACGGGGCACGGAAATACGAGGCACGGAAATATAGAGCAACACGGAGATACGGGAATAGGGGGCACAGAAATTATAGAGAGGCGCGGAAATACGGGGCACGGAAATATGAGACACAGAAATACGAGGCAAGGAAATACGGGGCACGGAAATACGAGGCGCAGAAATACGGGGCACGGAAATACTAGGCACAGAAATATGGAGAGGCACAGAAACAGGGGCACGGAAATATGGAGAGGCATGGAAATATGGAGAGGCACGGAAATACTGGGCACAGAAATAGGGGCACGGAAATATGGAGGGGCACTGAAATACTAGGCACTGAAATAGGGGCACGGAAATATGGATAGGCACGGAAATACTAGGCACAGAAATAGGGGCACGGAAATATGGATAGGCACAGAAATAGGGGCCCGGAAATATGGAGGGACATGGAAATATGGAGAGGCGCGGAAATACGGGGCACAGAAATTCGGGGCACGGAAATATGGAGAGTAATAGTATATACTATAATGATAGTATAATAATATAATATATATATATTATATATATAATAAATATATATACATATTTATATCTTATAATATATATATTAGTATCTTACATATTATAGATATAATTAGGGAAGGGTAGTACAGTTCAGTCTCGCGAAAATTCCGCCGAAATGTACGCGGCCGGACCGTGGTCATCGGTGCTTAATCGCGCGATCGATATGTTTAATCTTATCGCTGGCGATCGTGACAGTGCGATTCGCACTGCGTTCGTATAGTAGTATATCTACTACGGTAAATCGTAACTTTGCAAATTAAACGAAGTTTGTCGTGCGGTGGCAGCACGTTCCCATAAATAGCACGTTTGATACATCGGCTGCGCAAAGTATTTATTTCGAACATTTCCATTTGCTACGAATTTTGTGAATAAATAATGTGAACGAATATTCGTTGGATAATTTTGTTCGTCGTCAAATCGTAAAATTGTTCGAGATCCGTTAAAGATTTGCCTATTATCAATTTTTCAAAGATTGTTGTTATATTATAAATTATTATAATGTAAATAATTATAATATATGTAATGATAAATATAATTATAATATATATAATATATTAATTGCAATATAATAATATATTATTATTATATTATATTATATTATATTATATTATATTATATTATATTATATTATAATATATTATATTATATTATAATATATTATATTATATTATATTATATTATATTATATTATATTATATTATATTATATTATATTATAATATATTATATTATATTATATATAATATTATATATAATAATAAATATAATTATAATACTCATACTCATACTATACATAATGATAACTATAATTATAACATAAATAATTGTAATACACATAACAACAAATACAATTATAACACAAACAATTATATTATATTGCACAATTGGTTAACACGTCAGCAATCGATCGGACGAACGAGCATAATCAACGACGCATCATCACGGAAACCCTAATTCAATCGTCCGCCCTCCGACGACAAGGTTATTAAATCCCATTGAAATTCATAATGCCGAATAAGCAATTACGTTGCTCTGTGCGCATTCCTTCGTATTTTCCGTCCGGTATAGCGGGCATATTAACGTCGCCCGATTCGTCGTTCCACGAAGCACGAAATCGTCAGATAACGAATTGCCCGCCTGCCTAACCCTCCGGATAAACCGGTCGGTCTGACACGTACGTCAGTCACTTTCGCGCTAGTAATTCTTGCACGGCGGGCTTCCCATCGCGACTCGTAACTTATAGATCTATTATATACGTGTTGCGTGCCTCGCGCCTCCTATATTTTTCCGCGTGTCTGAGCCCCGACGACTCGCGTTTCCGAGGAGGACGCGGGCCGGCGCGTCGAGGGGGATGAAACGAGGAGGGCAACGATAGAAACGATTCAATAAGAATTTCGATTTAATCACAGAGAACTTTTATAAATGTATTAAAAATTTTAATATACATTTTAATATATAGTATAATATATTTAATATTTTAATACATATTTTAATATACATTTTAATATATTATATATTATATAATATATTATTATATTATTATATAATATATAATATATAATAATAATATTATAATATATAATATATAATATATAATATAATATTAATATATAATATATATAATATTTAACAATATTTATGTGTTATTTTAATACATATAATATCTAATAACGTTCATATATTATTTATAGAATTATTTTACAGAATTTGAAGGTAACAACAAGCTATCAAAATGTCTAAATTCTGAAAATTATTAATTATGGTAAATTCGATAAAATCAATGCACACAAGCAAACACACACATTGAAATAAAAAAATCTAACGTGATTCCAACCGATTAGAGTTACTATTAGAATTACTAATTACGGTTATAATTACATTTTGCAACAGATTCTTGCAAATTGTACGACGTAAGGAACAATTTTTGAATTTAACCTTACGGAGGTCAAATTGATTATTCGATGTTGCTCCAAGAGACACTTTTCATTCGACCCCCCTCCGGCGACATTTTTGACACGCGAACAAGAGGAAAAAGGCTAACAATGACACCCTGAGTTACGACGCCGTGGCAGGAAAGGGTCGGCGGTCGGTCGGTCGGTCGGTCGGTCGGGGCCGTAGAAACGCATGTCCGAATTCCCACGTGACGACGTTGCAGAATCTTCGCAGGAAGGGTGCTATGCGCCCCCGTGTTGCGCCCGCCATACTGTCACAATTTTCCACTCGTACGAATGCAAAACATATATTTGCCTTTGCTCGCTGCTGCTGTAAACAGACGACGTAATCAAACTCAAGATCAAGAACAACTCCGACTGTTTTCTGCAAATAGTTGTTTCATTATTTATTATTAATAGTTATTATAATAGTTATTTTATTAATAGTATTATAATTAATATTATATGATTATTATATATTATTATATTAATATTATATTATATATGATATATATATGATATTATATATGATAGTGAACGTTTGTTGTATATTATTATACTATTATGCTATTATGCTACTATAAAAATTTATACTAGAAATTTTATAGTAGCTATTCTAGTTTAATAGTATAATAGTATAGTATAATATAGTACAATATAATATAATATAATATAGAATATTATAGTATGATACAATATAGTATAATATGGTAACTTAAACAAAAACGCTTAATCAACATAACCTACAAAACACTAAAAAACACATCGCAGATCTCGAAAAACCCCGGGAAAAAATCCGTGGATGTTGCCCGATCATTTTATCGCGAAGTGTACGTATAAGAAAACAGCAAAGAAAGTGTCCAGACATATCGCGCGAATAATCGAACTCGGTATCCGGGAAATTTCGAAAATCCGTCCATACTTTCTCCGGTTTATACCCGACGCGTATAATTTGTAGCCGGCCGAAAGAAAAAAAGCCGCTTGACTACGTAAATAGCCGCGACGATTGACCGAAATCAGGGACCAGGATAATCGTCGTAATCTTCGAAGCTCATAACGAAGGGGTGGGGGGGGGGGATTAGACGCGTCTACCGAAATATACTAATCCATTTGTTATACAGAGGCCAGTAAAATCTATCCCCGGCGAACGGGATCCAGGCTGATGTTATTTTAGGTGATATCCGAGAGCGACCGGGGCGGCTAGAGAGGGGTGGGGTGGAAGGGAAGGGTAGAGGGCGCAGCGAGGGGAGTACTTGGTCGCAGGTTGGCCCGGGCCTTGGTAAGAGGGCGGCGGAGGACCCTCGAACGTAATCTTGGCTCGTTCGCGGAGGGTTGCATTTTGATCCCCGGAGCTTCCGCCGTGGCACGATCTTCGCGTACCTTGTCTCTGCTCACGCATTTACTATAATTAGAACTCCCTAATTAACGAGCAAACGTCGCGCCCAGCCTTTCGTAATCTTGGGCTTGACCTTCCGCCGTCGTTTAGAAACTTCTCTTTTTTTTCTTTCTTTCTTTCTTTCTTTCTTTTTTTTTCTTCTTACCGACGTTTCACTTTTTAATCCGGCTTCCTTTCGTGCAACGCCGAAACGGGAAACAGAGGGGGGTGGGGGTGGCTCTGTTCGGAAACAGAGCTAACTGTTCTTTTTTTGTTCTCGCTGTGCGTTCACGGAAATAGAACGGAATGATGTGTGACCGTGTGTAGCGTCGTGAACGGTGCACGGTATTTGTTTATTTGTTTGTTTGTGCTTGTTTATATTTGCTTGCTCGAGGCTTCGCGCTTTCTAGTATACTTTGTAGTATTAGCGTAGCCAGAGTGAAGGGTTGAATGTTACAGGTTACAGAGAACTGGTTTCGAAACTTTGTTTTGTGTTTATGGGGGAGAAGGGATAATGGTTCTTGTTTTTGTTTACAGTGATTTATTGCTCGTATTGGTTCTTCTATAAATTATGCAGGTTGTTCATTTGATTGAACATTTTTTCCGGACATTTTTTTCGGTTTCCAAGATATTTGGATGCAAAGTTTTCGAATGAACACTCTGTGTGAATAATAAAGGAAGATATAATATATGTGTGTATGAGAAATTATACTAATGTAAATATATTTTATTATCAACGATTGTAGTATTGATTTCGAATAGTAGTTTAGCAGCTTTCAAGTCTAAAATATTGTTGTGAAATGTATAATATAAATTATTATATTATATATATATTATATACATAATAATATAATACAATATTATAAAACAATATACTACAATATAATAGAATAAAATATAATATAATGCAATATAATATAATATAATATAATATAATATAATATAATATAATATAATATAATATAATATAATATAATATAATATAATATAATATAATATAATATAATATAATATAATATAATATAATATAATATAATACAATATAATACAATATAATATAATATAATACATTATTATACAATATAATATAATGTAATACATTATTATACAATATAATGTAATATAATATAATATAATATAATATACAAAAATACATAATATAAACATATAACATAAACCATAGAAAACAACCAACTCGCGATAAATCGAATGTGCAACGCGCTATACTCGCATGCTTCGTAAATCACGCCAAATCGTGTCTCTCTTAAGTGGTAGAAGAAAAATAACGCGACCCAATAGATTAGATCACGCGCGACATATTTATTTAAATAATATAGCGCTGGTTGCTGGAGAGTGGGTTCGCGTTCTCATAGAATCCGCGATCACACGACCGTGATTTCGTTTCACCCTCAACCACCACCACCCCACCCCCCACCCCTGTTCTAATAGAAAAGACAATTGGAGCTGAGAACCCCCCGAGCGGAACAACGATGGTCGCGAGCTGTTTTGAAATAAACTTTAAAACGTTGTACAAACACTCCACCGGCGTGGAAACATATTGAACAGAAATTAAAAAATAAGCTTCGTAAGCCACCATTCGTATAGATCTGACCTCTCTTTCTCGGGCGGGGGGGGGGGGGAGGGGTGGTTTTCTCACTGTATTGCTCGGGGCCTGAGAAACCGGATCGACGCGAATTCAGGGGTAAACTCTTGCGACCGCAGAGGCATTCTACTATTTTTATTAAGCATGCGTGTACTCTTATAAATAGCTCTGTTATAAATGATAATTAGAATAAATATTCTGGCGAACGGCAAAATCCTTCGACTTCGGACAATTTTCATAGCGCGAAATTATTTATTCACAATAAATTCGCAATAGTTATAATATAGTTATTATATATATTCTATATAGTTATAATATAGTTATTATTATATATATACTATATAGTTGTAATATAGTTATATTATTATATATTATATTATATATATTATATATTATTATATACAGTTATAATATAGTTATTATTATATATATACTATACAATATAGTTGCAATATAGTTATTATTATATATATATACTATATAGTTATAATATAGTTATTATTATATATATACTATACAATATAGTTGCAATATAGTTATTATTATATATATATATATACTATATAGTTATAATATAGTTATTATATATACAATATAGTTGTAATATAGTTATCCTAAATGCGTATAAACGATCAAAATGTTACACATACATATTTCGATACTCCGATTAAAAAAATTACTTCTAAATTCAAATTACTTCCGCACAAAGAGTTCATCCGTTTTCGTTGAACAGAGCCTGTCGTCCATTTGGCGCGCACTCGCAAATTTATAACACGAATAGAAAATTTTCGACGGATTTAACCGCGTTACTTCAGTTTTCATGAATGGTAAATAAAAAAAAGAAGGAATCGTCGGTAAAAATCACCGGCGTCGTTCGTTTAATACAGCCTATTTCTGGCTGTCCTTTATAACGTCGTTTGCGGCTTTGTCCTTGACAGTGCGCGTAGGTAGGTGAATAAAGTCGAGGAAGCAAAAATGGGAACGAAAGGAACGATAAAACCCCCTGGCGAAGGGGGGAAGGGGTGGTCGGTGGTGGCAGCGTGCACCGCGCTGATAAATATAACGTAACAAGTTCACTGGAATAACAACTTCATCCCGGCCGGGATCAATGAGACTTTGCCGGCGACTTTTACGCACAGAATTTCCTTACCGAGTAAAACGTATTGTGCGCGCGAGAAATCGCGCGGGAAGATACCGAATAATCGATCATTCTTTTTCCATTACCTTCTATTTGTTCTACGGTAATGCACGTGTTCGCAGTTAACGCGAATCGAGAAGCGAAAATGTTTCGACTGAGAAATTCAAACATCAATATTAAATTAATGTTAATGTTATATTAATATATTATATTATATATTATTATTATTATATTATATTAATATTTCATACTATATAATATATAATAGTATATAATACTATATTAATATAGTAATAGTTATAATATATATAATATATAATAATAATATAATAATAATATAATAATACATATATAACAATTAATATAGTATTAATTACTATATTACTTACTTACTATATATATATACATATATGTACAAGTAAGTAATATAGTAATTACTTATTAGTTATAATATAGTTATTATATATATAATACAATTGCAGTATTATTATATGTTACTGTTATATACTATTATATATTATATAGTATTATTATACAGTATTGTATATTATATAGTATTATTACATACTATTATACATTATATAGTATTATTATACAGTATTACTATACCATTATAGTATTATCTGACAATTCATCAAAGACAAATTCACAACAATGTAAAAATTCTTTCGAAAATGTCGCAGCAATTTCGCAACGTCGTGCCAGAGTCGCCGCTCGATGCGCAAACCTCGTATAAATGCCTCTTGCCAGGGGTGTAGATACTAAATATTATCTATACATATATAGATATAATATTACCTTTGTATCAGCATCAAATTGACAAATTTGTTCGGCAGATATCATCGCGACACCATACAATGCGATCCCTTCGGAATCTTCGCGCGACGATCTGCCGGTCCGCAGAGCTTTCAGTTTTTCGCCCTTTCGGCGCGGGGTGCTGCGGCGGCCTCATTCACCAAGAGGATGATCAGGCGCGTGAGTCAGTGCACAGAACGTTCTCACTGGTGAGCAGCAACCGAAGGGACAGAATGTCCCATTACCCGGGTAATCCTTGTTTGTAATAAACCAGCGCCCCGCTGCCAGAGTTGGGGGGCGGCGAGGGGTGGCAGCCACCCTCGCGCCGCATAACGTCGCAGAGGTGGAGCCATCTCCGCACGCATATGCTCCTCATGGAATATCATTTATGTTTCTCACCCCGGTGCAGACGTCTATCCCCGTTTGACCTGCCGCGACCCCTCCGGGGCAACCCTCTTTCGGTAGACACCTCGATCCTTATACATACGCCTAATCCGGGCATGATTGCCGGCGGCCACCGTCTCGTCACGAAAACTCCTACTCGGATGCTGCTCGATGCTCTCACCCCTTTTTTTTCTTTTTTTTCTTTCGCACTGTGTCGAATAACTTGTCGTTTCAACAATGCGAAAGACGTTTTTTATATTAATTCTATGGTCGGATGACGCCGCGAGCATTATGAATAATATTATATATATAAATATATATATATATATATATATATATTAAATTGTATTATATTATTATTTATATATAATAATATAATACAATATAATACAATATAATATAATATAATATGCAATATAATACAATACAATATAAAACAATATAATAGAATATAATACAATATAATACAATATTATAATACAATATAATATAATATAATACAATATAATGCAATATAATAGAATATAATACAATATTATAATACTATATAATATAATATAATACAATATAAAACAATATAATACAATATATAGTAATAATATAGTTATAATTATTTAATATTATATATATATAAGTCTAATAATAAGAAAAGGACGAACAACCGAATGGAAACAATCCCTTTCACATTATTAGACAACCGGTTTCCTCATATTTCGCAGATAAATAAGTTTTCGTTCAGCGAGCATTATTATTTGCATCGTTGAGCGAGCGTCGATCGTGGGCAGAGCGAGAGTCGCATAAATTCTTTCGTGAATTACATCGCGTCGAACGTCTATCGACGTGGATGCTTTTTCTTTCCCGGTTGGGGCGGCACGGAAAACTGTGCCGGGGTGAGCGTAAGGGTAGCAAGAACGATCTCAGACCGTCCGCGCGGGTAACGAGCGAGGTAACCAGCCAATTACTTGGCTGAACGGTTTTATTTGTATTTAATTCTTATTTAATTTACTTTTTTACGGTCTCCTTCGTTCGGAGATCCGTTAACGAAATGGAAGATTTTCAACCGTCGTTGCGAATTCACGAGTCCGTGACCTCGGCGCGTAATTAATTTCGACGGGAAATTATGAAGGAAAAAATTTATCACGCTGCTTATATATATATAGTAATAATAGTACTAATAGTATATAATAATAGCAATAATAGTATATAATAACAGTAATATTGGTATATAATAATAGTAATAATAGTATATAATAACAGTAATAATGGTATATAATAATAGTAATAATAGTGCTAATAGTATATAATAATAGTAATAATAATAATAATAATAGTATATAATAATACTATAATAATAGAGAAGTTTCCGTAAGAGAGAGAGAGAGAGAGAGAGAGAGAGAGAGAGAGAGAGCGAGCAATTTATATCTCACATTCATCAAATAAAACCACTCGCATCGAATGGAAACGCTGTATAATTGAAACAAGCGATATCATGTAAGTGATATTCGTGTAAAACTGTACAATATATTTCACATTTATATATAAACTACAGGGTTCGTACAAAACTTAATATAGGATGCTCAATTTCTCTTCTTTTTTTTATTTTACAAGAACGTTTCAATTTTCCATAAATTCAGAGCAACGTGTACAATACGATTCGATACTAAATAACATATAAGTATAAACGTTATAATTTCACAATTCCCAAATGCTCTAGCCTAGAGTACTTAATATCTATAAAAATAATAATAATAATAATGAAAAAATCGTGTCTCCGCGAAAGCAATTTTGCGATCTCGATGAAACGATCGCAAATCGATGGCCTGTGACTCTATAAACACATAAAAGTGTCGATCCACGCTGTGAATGATAATCATAAAATCGTTGATTTAATTTTCCTCAAATAGGATTGTTGGCTTAGCTTCGCCGGCCGAGTTACCATTTCAAACATTGCGCAGATCCGTGTTTAAATACCGTAAAAAGTTCCGTCGATTTTGCGACTGTATCCGGGATTAGATTGAACCGAGTGCGGCCCGGTGATATTTAATTTCACGCTGCTCGGATGAACTCTTCGCTCTGGCAGCGGGCCACGATAACAGTGGCTCAGCAACGACGAAACAGGATCCTTTTCTTCCGCGCCTGGCACCGTCGGTGTCTGGTATACCTGAAAGTAATTCGAGAACAATGTATTAGTTACCAAACGTTTAGATCTATTTTGCCATCTCGATGGAATATATAATAATATAATAATATAATATTATAATGAATATATAATAATATGATATTTAATATAATAAAAATATATAACATTTATATAATTTATATAAAAAATATATAAAATAAAAAAGAGAAACCAACCCTGACGCATACTGTACGTTTAATAAAAATACAATATATATATATTGATATTATATTGATATTATATTGGTATTATATTGGTACTATATTGGTATTATATTATATTATATTATATTATATTATATTATATTGATATTAAATTGATATTATATTATATATAATAATATATAATATATAATTAATATTATATATTATATTATAATTATTATATTATATATATAATTATACAAATTATTATTTATAAACAGTCTACCAAGAAATATCTCAGGTAACTAAAATTAACGATTAATATCTCGAATGATATTTTTCTAAAATTGTTAGCGACGAGTAAGTCCGACAACGTAGTAAATAATTTACTTCGATTTTATTTTTTAAAACGCGCCACGTCTTCTTCCCCAGGGCTTCCGGTTGCATTGGAACATACACTTTTGGTACCAAAGTGTCTTTACTGTGAACGTAGATCGTTGAAAGCGTCAAATCGAGAGCATCGTTCGGTACCTGAAAGACAATTTAACACACAGGTCACACGAATTGAATGCAACTAAAATACAGTTGCAAAATATAATATAAATTATGTTAAGTTAAATATAATATAATATAATATATATGACTTCTATTTAAGCTTGAATAACGTGAAAATTCTTTTAAAAAATAGTGTAGCAATTTTTATATACAGGATGTCCCGTAATTATGGTATTTCTTGGAAATTAGAGATTCCTGAGGTTATTCGAAGCAACTTTTTCCTTTACAAAAATTTTCTCCGATGCATCGTTGACGAATTATTCACGAAAAACACTGACCAATGAGAAGCGAGCGCGCTCGTTGGCTCGGCCGCCGCGCCCCAACCTAGCTTGCCTCTCATTGGTCAGCGTTTTTCCGTCAATAACTCGTAAACGGTGCCTCGGAGAAAATTTTTGTAAAGGAAAAAGTTGCTTCGAATAACCTCAGGAATCTCTAATTTCCAGGAAATACCATAATTTTGGCATACCCTGTATATTAACTACGCTGTAAAATATGAAAAAAAATGTGTCAAAAAGTAGGACAACTTACCTTCGTTCTCACTAATCTGGCATCCTTTCTGATGCTGTTCAACGTGTGATGCGCAAAAAGCCGTTCGTAAGGTTTCAAATTGGCGGTCCAACTCTTGTCTTGCGGATAAACATTTTTACCGAGAACCGGTCGTCGCGTCCATTCTCCTTCGCGAGTTATATCCGGCAGAGGATAAGGATTCCGGACATAATGGACTTCGTCTGCCTCCATGATGCAATTGTCGCAGGTCGCTTCTTGAATTCCTTCGAGACGATCAAAAAATTTTATAAAGTAAAAGCAACGACATAACCTCTGTGTTGCGTGTAAAAACGATATAGAAATCGATCGAGTCGAGGGTAGCTTGAAGGCAGTCGAAATATTCGTTGCTATCGATAATGGGAAACGAGAATTGCGTCGTTACAGTCGAGTCAAGAAAAAGATTCAACTTCGTTGCTTATTATTATTATTATTATTATTATTATTATTATTATTATTATTATTATTATTATTATTATTGTTGTTGTTATTATTATTATTATTATTATTATTGTTATTATTATTATTATTATTATTATTATTATATATAAATATTCTTTTAATAATTCTTTAATTATAATCTAAATATAATTAATTCAATAATAAATCAATTAATAATAATAAATAATATTTCCTTTGTTATATATACTATACTATACTAATAATATATATATATATATAGTATAGTATAGTATAATAATATATAGTATTTTATTTGTAATTTTAATATTAATTTTATTATTAGTATTATTAGTATAGTATAGTACATATTAGTAGTATATAGTAGTAATAATATATAGAATAGTATATATTATTATATATATAATTATAATATATTTATAATTATATTATTATATATTATACATATTATATATAAATCATATAATAATATAATACAATTACACACACACACACCACTGTACAAACAGAAAATATGTGAACACTTGAGAAACTTTAAAGTAGTATCTCTGTGGCAACGATATATCATCCTTTCCCCCAAAAAATCTTGAAAATTCGAATCGAAGGATTAACATCCGGCCAACGCTTCCGTTTCACTCGGACGAATAAGACACGCGGGGCCGCACTCTCTTTGTCGGACGCACTCGAAAGAAGATTCTCGAACGTGGAAGAATTTCGTTTCTCCGATGATCTGGATCCATTCATAGGCCGTATAGGCGAGAGTGCGCCGGCTTTAATTCACGGCGTGTAAGACCGTGCGGCGACGCGGTCTGCATCCCGTCATTCACCGCGGGGTGTCCACTTATCGAACCCGTTCCGTTCCCTCCTTTCGTTCGTTCTCGCCTTTACAGTCCGGGCCACAGGCAGACGACGACTTCCCAAGGGCGTCTCGCAAGCCTCCCCGAAGTCGCTTACAAGCGGTTTCACGTTCACCAGCCGTGAAAGAGCTTATTGTGAAATTTAAACCGAACCGGGACTTTCCTTCGAATAACCGCCATTCATGCACCGGCTATACTCTCTTTCTCTCCTTCTCTCTCTCTCTCTCTCTCTCTCTCTCTCTCTCTCTCTCTCTCTCTCTCTCTCTCTCTCTCTGCCCTCCGTCTTCATTTACATTCGAGTAGTCAGTCAGTCAGCTGTTTGTATCCTGCTCGATGCGCCGATTAAATTCTTCGTTCTTTCTCGCCGCGGCGATTCGTTTAGTATGTTCGATCGCATGATCGTAGACATGATGCTTGGGCCGAGCTCGATGCAGCTTAGATGTTTAATATGAGATCAATTATATTTTAAGAGATATATATTATATATTATGTAATACTATATATATATTTATATTTTAAAATATAATATAATATTTTGAGAGATATTATATATTGTATAATACTATATATATATATATATATATATATATATATATATATATATATATATATATATTTATATTTTGGAATATAATATTTTGAGAGATGTTATATATTGTATAATACTATATTTATATTTTAAAATATAATATTATATTTCAAAATAAAATTCTAATTATTTGAACTTGTGACTAAATATTTGCTATTTTATGAATTTCGTATTTTTTTAAATATTTGCTATGCAAGACTTAGGGCAACATATGCCCTAAAACTACCCCCTTCCATTTTTCAACGTAAAGAACATTATAGGGTATGTTTTTAATAACCTCGACATAATCTCGTCGCTTTCCTCGTTGTAATTATTAACGAAGACTGACAATTTACATACTAAATAGTGTAATAAAAATTATAATAAGATAATATAATTAAATGATAATAACAAAAAATTATAATAAATAATAATTAAATAGTTTAATAAATATCGACGACTCATTTGTATAATTCAATTGAAATTTAACCCCTTCGCTTCGTTAAATAAATTGTTAATCTTGTAATCTCAGCGGACAAAAAATAATAATATAAATTCCAAGGCTTTCAACGTTAAACGAAGTTTCCCCCCTCCCCACCGCCAGTTAATAGGACGCAGGACGTTAAATAGGAGGACACCTGAAATCGGGAAGAATCGAAGGAAGCAGGCGGCATCGACGGGCCGAATAGTGTGACTCGTTCCCCGCATTTAACTGTGTTTTGCTCAGGAGGCGGTCGGCCACGGCCAACGTCGACGTCCAATATTAAACCCGCAGTAATTTATGTTAGCACGAGCGTGCATAATGCTGTTTGTATAAAGCTGGGCCGCCACGTGTCGGCTCGTGCCGACGCTGTTCTGTGTATCACTCCTCTCTACCAGCCCCTATATTCTTGCCGCTGGGCCCGGTTCACAGGCGAAGGTATTAGGTCTACCGGAAAGTTCTCTCCGATAGTGTCACTTCAAGTTTCAATCGATATGCACATGTTGATTTCAGACATATACGACTATCTCTCTTTATCGTTGCATTTACACGCACGTACTCTCCTAAATAAACTGAAACAAAGATGTCTCGTTTCATTATTAACCTTTTGGGCACGACGCGCCACTATGGTGGCCTGCTCTAGTAGCTCACTCGCTCATCGTTCGAACCAAATAATCGTCTTCGTATGCGTTGTTTCACACTTCTTTTGTCTTCGCATCGATTTACAACAGTCTACAGGGTGTCCCAAAAATGTCTCGCAATCCGGAAATGGCGGGTTCCGCGGATCATCCGAAGCAACTTCTTCCTTTACAAAAATGTTCTCCGAGGCACCGTTAACGAGTTATCAACGAAAAACAGTGACCAATAAGAATCGAGTACGGCTGACGCGAGGCGGCCCAGCCAACCAGCGCGCGAAGCCCAGTTCCGCTCATTGGCTCGATCGCCTCGCGCCAGCCGAGCTCGCCTCTCATTGGTCACTGTTTTTCGTTAATCACTCGTGAACGGTGTCTCGGAGAAAATTTTTGTAAAGGAAGAAGTTGCTTCAAATGACCTCAGAAATCCCCTACTTTCAGATTGCGAGACAATTTTGGGACGGGTGTTCTTTAAATAAAAACACAACCGTTCCCTATTGCGAACGTTCTTCATCGTAACCTAACCTAACCTAAAAGTTAAATTTAACTATTTTAAAGGTTAAAACCTAACTATTGATAACCTAACCTAACCTAAAAGTTAAATTTAACTATTTTAAAGGTTAAAACCTAACTATTGATAACCTAACCTAACCTAAAAGTTAAATTTAACTATTTTAAAGGTTAAAACCTAACTATTGATAACCTAACCTAACCTAAAAGTTAAATTTAACTATTTTAAAGGTTAAAACCTAACTATTGATAACCTAACCTAACCTAAGAGTTAACTTTAACTATTTTAAAGGTTAAAACCTAACTATTGATAACGCAAATTCGATAGAATAATAATAATAATAATAACCGACCGTTCGAAATTTCCTTCGAGGCGTTTCAGATGCGTTTCATGGAAAATAGAGCGAGACCCGGTTTCGTCGTTAATGAAAGAATGTTCCGCGCGATTGCGCGGGCGCGCGGTATCATCCACGAGGCGTCACACCTCCTTCAGCACCCCCGTAACCGTGATACCGTAGGCCGACACGCGTAATCGCGTAATCGCATAATCGAGGCGCGTGCTGAAGTTCGGGTTGCGGGAGCTTTGCGTACGTCCACATCGGCGCACGTGCGGCGTTGCTCGCATTGAATCAACAACGATCGCGAATCACAGATTTATCCGTGAATACCGGATACGGCCGGGCAAAGCCTTGCCAAGCGTTTTACGAGATAATTGTACCGACGACCTGATCTCCGATAATTACGACCGGCGAGATAAGTAGACGTTTACATGGAAGAACGGCGGATTAACTTATCAAACGATCGCGAACTATGCGAAGGGTGGTCCTCGGGGTGTCGTTGATGTTCCACACGCGTATGCGAAAGCTTCTTCTTTTGTTTCTTTTTTTGAACTTTGAGTTACATGTTTACAATATTTATATTGAAATTTAAGCTCGCGAATTTTATCAGAGGTCGATCGTAATTTTTTAATAATTTTTTACTCGATCGATGGTTCAATTTTGCGAAGGTTAATATAATAATGTAAATGGGTTTCTTTTTTTTTAGGGATTTCGTGGGTATGGCGTGAAGAATTTAATAAAAAATGAACGAGGGTTCAGCGATTATTTTGGTACGATTTTTGTTATATGTTTGTTGTTATTGTTGCAGATTTTTCCTTTGGAAAAGCACAACTGAGAAATGGAAAGAACGAAATCTGTTATTTCTTCTATTTGATATAAGAAAAATATTGTATTCTTTATTCTTTTAACATTTATTCTTCTTCAGTTGTGGTTTCATGAAAGAAAAATGTATAGTATTAGTGACTAATATTTAATGGTGGAAGGATAATATTATTGGAACTGTGTTCGTACATGTGTATGCAAGTATGTTATAGATAACAATATATATAACATAATATATATTGTTATTATTGTATATATTGTATATTGTATATTCTATATATTAGATATTCTATATATTGCATATTGTATATTGTATATTCTATATATTAGATATTCTATATATCGTATATTGTATATTGTATATTGCATATTGTATTATTATATATGTTGTATATATAACAATATATATAATATAATAGTATAAAATATATTATATAGTATTATTATATTATATAATAGTATAAAATATATTATATAGTATTATTATATTATATAATAGTATAAAATATATTATATAGTATTATTATATTATATTATGTAATTAACATAATTATATAATATAATATATAATATAAATATGCAATTATATATGTCGCGGCCGAAGGAGCGTCGGCGGCCATACGGAGATAGAGAAAAGAAAGAGAAGGGCGAAGAGAACGGATCCTTTGTAGGATAGATAGGTGCGGTCACTGTCACAGGAGGGTTGACAAAGGCTGACCGGGGGTAGATACATTCAAATGGTAATCGGCGCGCGTCTAACATACACCAATCCTCCGACCCCCGTGCCTCGCGCTTAAGGGGGTGCGAGAGCACACCCTTGGTATATACACCCTGCACATTCGCACCAGAATCCAACCAAATATTGGCAATATCATCCCCGGCATTGCTCTCCGCGACCTGCCTCCTACACTCGGTGGGAAACGATGTCCATTTGAATGCACGATTCCATTACTGATGTCGATATATCGGCCGGAGGATCTTACGGGATTAGGATTTCAAGGGAAATCGGAAAGAATACTGCTCTATATGGAAGCCGGTCATTTCGCGATGGGAAACGTCGGTGTTTCCGCGGTTTAACGATTATTATTTTATTTTTGCAAACTAGATCGAGAATTAAAAAGGCAATTGAAGCATTTAAGAATATTATTGCATTATTTCGGAATCGATGAAATATTAATGTATTTGCTATCTCTGTTTCAGGGTTTTGGTTAACTGTAAATAAGGTAACAATGTTTTTGAATTCTGGTGTCATTGCTGAGCTGTGTTTCTTCTATGAATTTTTATGATAAATGCATGGAATACGTAGCTTTCGTCAGTTGGTTATTAATTTATTACAATTAACTTATACGTGTCTATTTTTATCGTTCTCGCCGGTTAAACCTAATTCCTATTATAATATATTATATTATTTTGTATTATTTTGTATTATATTATATTATGTTGTATCATATTGTATTATAATATTGTGTTATAATATTATATTATATTGTATTACATATTGTACTATAATATTATATTATATTGAATTATATTAGATTATAATATAGTATTATATTGTATTATAATATTGTGTTATAATATTATATTATATTTTATTATATTGTATTACATTGTAATATATTGAACTATAATATTATATTATATTGAATTATATTGTATTATATTGTATTATACAGTATTATAATATTATATTATATTATATGACTATATTATATAAAATATATATAGTTTAAATAATATAATAACAATTACATATATTTGTCATACATAATTTGTTAAATACTTTTTTTATTAGCGTCACTGTCTCGTACAAAATTTCGTTCGCTCACTTTTGCCACGAACACGTGAAATCCACACAGTCCAACGATTAGCAATGAAATTCACGGCGAGCGATACGCGCGCGCACGGCCTGAGAAAAACTTGTGTCTTCATCGACCTATCATCCCCTGACCCTTCGTGTAGAATAATGTCTTACACCCTGCGTGACCAATTCGGCGAAACCAATGGGGAGTGCGCGACAGCAGTGCGACAGGTGGCCCGTGAAATCAGTGCACGAGCACACGCCGTTCCATCGATCCGGTCCTCCGATACGGTTCATTAGGAAATTAAATGTATAATAATTAGAATTGGGGTGCTGCTGAACGCGGACACGTTCAACGGAAAGTCTTTCTCTTTCTCTCTGGCGCTTGGCGAAACGAAGGGGCAGGGGGGGAGGGTGAACGGGGAGAGGAAAACGACGCCGCAAATTTCACACGAAAATATTCTTGATATAGAAATCTGTTTTTTTTCTCATAACATATATATATACATAATATATACATAATATAGGTTATGTATATAATATTATAATATTATAATATTAATATATATATAATATAATATAATATTATATTTTATATTATACTATTATTATCTCATTATATATATAATTGTATATTTATATAATATACAATATTATACAATTATATATATATATAATTATAATATATAACAAGATATATAATATAATATTAATATATATATTATAATATAATATTATTATATTATACTATGTTATACAATTATATATTACATACTATATTAATTATACAACATGATATAAATAATTCGTCGTGAAGAATTCCCCCAAACCAAATAATTACATTATTCTCCAAGAGAATAACTAAATTCTCCATCGAGAAGCCCTGCCGCTCCGTCCAAAACGTCTCGCGGCCGACGGTTTTCAAGGTGGTGGCAAAGGAGAGGGTGGCTGGCCGATGGCGAACGAGATGGTGCGCACCCTCCCCCAGCCCCGCACGTGAAACGCAATTTGCATACCGATGATCGAGAACCCGAAACGGCGGTGGTTGCACATTTTCGCGTGTGTCGCAGAGTGGACTGGCGCCGCGAGTTCGCCAAGCGTCGGCGTGGGTGCGGGGGTGCGAGGTGCGGAGAGGAGAGGAGAGGAGGAGAGTCATCGGTGTATTTTAGCATTTCACGTTTGTTTCCATTTAAATGGTAATCGAGTTCATAATGTAATTGTATTCACCGCGTAAGCCGGGTCTCACCGCAGCAGCTACGTCCCCGCCATTGTTTGCATTGTTCTCGGAGCAGCGCGAACAATCCGCGCGCGCGGCAGCCTTTCAGCCTCGCGTTTTGGCGGAATCTAAACCTCCCCCTCCCCCCACACCCACTCCCCTCCACCACCCTCCCGGCATCCGGAGATGATATTTCGCGGCGATACAAACGCCAGAGACCCACTGTTTCTGATGGATATCGATGAAAAAACGTTGACGTCCACCGGGAAACAATGCGCGATATCACGGTACGGTCCGGGATTCGCCTAAAATTGACTGCGCGAGTATTTCTGGAGGCGGCGTGCGTGACCGGAAAATGGCAATTTTGGAATATATAATAATAATTATAATAATAATAGCGACAATTAATATAATAATATAATAATATATATAATAATATAATATAATAATAATATATATAATAATATAATATAATAATAATATATATAATAATATAATATAATAATAATATATATATAATAATAATAATAATAGGCATATTGGAATATACTGTGTGAACAGTAAAGTTTTGTTTCCCTCGCTGTGTGTTTCTCGTGTTCTCGAAAATACGGTAGCTCGAGGAAAAGCGTTCGGATACATTTTTAAAGGCGATTACTTTCTTTACAGACTGTACTAAATGAGTTGAATTCGTTTCTTTTTGTCTTTTTTCTTTTCTGTAGATGATAGAAGGACTGATCCACGAGACGATAATTGAAATGCATTTTCTTAATTTTTAGTTTACTTGGAATGACGAAAAAAGTAAGAAAGTCTTGTTAAAACCTGAACTTGTCAACTATCAAAGCTGAAGAAGACAAAAAAATGATAATATATCGTATAAATATTTATATTTATATAAATTATATAAATAATAATATTATATATTATATATTATAATAATATAATATAATAATATATATACTACAAATATAATGTGATTAATATATGATGTATATAGATGAATATAATATAAATACAATAATATATATAATATGATATATATATATATATATATATATATATATATATATATATATAAATGAATGTAATATAATAATATAATATGAATATAAATATGATATATACGGATGAATATAATATAAATATAATATAATATAAAAATATACTAACATAATACATATAATGAATAACTTATTAGTTACTATTTCATTCGGTATTCCGAATAACATATTTGCCCAACATTGCTCACAGCCAATGGCATTAAACTATTCAACGTTCGCTCTCTCTCTAACCTCAAATATTGTTAATGGAAAAAAAACAAAAACGAATTCGAATCGCAGAAAATCAAAGGGAACGCGTCAAAATGTTCCGTCTCGCGATCCCCGCAGCCCAGCAGCAGTCCTCCCGTAATCCAGGCGAACAGAAATATACGCGAGGAACATAATTTTTTGTTAGCCGTCGCGATCGCTTTCGGTGTTGTCAATTGCATTTAAAAATCTCGCCGCGCGCCCCGTCGGCTTCGACATCTGGATGCGCGTCGGTGAATGTAGTAGAGGCGAGAGAGAGAGAGAGAGAGAGAGAGAGAATCCGTGTCGCGGATCTCGTATTTTTTTTTTTTGCCCGTCCGGCCCGCTCGCTGCCACGAGGGTGGGTGCTGCAGTGGGTGTGCCTGGCGATGATTAATTAGCGTTTGATGAATATGTATGAGAGAAAGGCAGCCAACTCTGGCTACACGCGCGAACACAGACCCAACCAGGCACATCCCTCGCGTAACAATAACGTCCAACCCTCTTCCGCGACCCCCGCTCTCTCGTTCTCTCTCTCTCTCTCTCTCTCTCTCTCTCTTTCTCTCTCTCTCTCTCTCTCTCTCTCTATCTATCTATCTATCTATCTATCTATCTCTCTCGCATTCTCTCTCTCTCTCTCTCTCTATCTCTCTCGCATTCTCTCTCTCTCTGTCTCTCTCGTATTCTCTCTCTCTCTCTTTCTTGCGCGCCTGCGCCATCCCTTCGCTTCTCTGCTTCACCTCGACGAATTCTGCGACTCCTCCGTGAGCTGTATAACAATGCGTTTTCGGGCAAAAATTTTGTTAGAGGACGCGACGTGACGTTGCCTCCCCCCATCTGTTATGATTTACGAACGGCCCTGTAAATTCGGGATCCACGAAGGAATTTTTCGTTAAAATAT
This sequence comes from Megalopta genalis, assembly GCF_051020955.1. Classification (NCBI taxonomy): domain Eukaryota; kingdom Metazoa; phylum Arthropoda; class Insecta; order Hymenoptera; family Halictidae; genus Megalopta; species Megalopta genalis. The sequence continues at coordinate 18,777,227 of NC_135021.1, forward strand.
GTTGCCGAATGACGAGCGCGCACTGTGTTATTTTAGTAGTTACCGCGCGAAGCTTTTCCGCTGTGCTGGTGCTTGCTTTTTTTCGTGGACGAACAACTATGGTAGTGGTCTCTCCAATTGACGCCGAGATTGTCCAGGAGAATGGGGAATTTTGGAGAAGACGAGATACGATTGTTCGAGCCTTGCGGTTCGTTTTTATAGTCGCGAATTGTCGACAATTATAAAAACGAGAAGCGAGGCTTGAATAATAGTATCTCCGCTTCCCAAATTATAGCGTCAATTAGAGAGACATTACTGTACAGTCAACGCCAGAAACATCGACATCATGTTCCAAAGTGTATCATTCTTTCCAAAAATCGTTCAAAAATCCCATTCTCTCAAGGAATCGAGACAAACAATAGAAAAGCATGCAATAATTTATATTCGCCCATTATTAGCTAAATTTGAAAATCGTCCAAAAGACAAAACTCCACGAAAAGTCTCCCCTATTGCGGAGACTCGCGGTTTTTGACGCATCGGTTTTCGAACAACCGGTTCTGCGCGCCAAAGAAAACGTTCACGGACAATCAATCTAAATTATAATTTAGTAATCCCATTAAGGCAGCACAGGCCACCTTCGCGCGCACTTGCTCGGAGGGGTGGGTTGCGCGCGCGCGCGTTCACAGCGTTCACGCAGAGACGGGACGCGTATAATTAGGTATCGTTTATTTTACACCCGAGGCACCGCAGTTAGGGTGACACTTCCAGCTTATAATATATACGTAAGCTGGGGTCCGAAGCGCGCATAGAAACGCGCGGTTGCAGAACCGGCGGTGGTGGTGGTAGTCGCTCATAGAACGCTCCGATGCTAATGTGATACGATCATCGCCACCCAGCCGGCCGACCATTGATATTATACACTGTGGGGATCCCCCTCGTTTCTTAGCCTTTCGACGATCGAACCATCCACTTCTCTTTCTAGAACGATTGTCTTCGTCGTTTCGCCCATTTAAGGCTCGACAGTGCGTGAACTCCTTTCACTCGGCGGCTGCTTTTCCAACCAATTTATTATATTATTATATTATTTTATTATTATATTGCTATATTATTTTATTATTTTATTATTATTATATTACTACACTATTATATTGTTATATTATATTATTATATTATTATATTACTATATTATTACATTATTATATTATTATGCTATTTTATTACTATATTATTACATTATTATATTATTATGCTATTTCATTACTATATTATTACATTATTATATTATTATGCTATTTTATTATTATATTATTATATTAGGTTGGAAACTATAAAACGGGTGTTTTTGTTTAGTCTGTATTCTGCTGCGACTAAGAAAGATTCATATATATAATACTCGATAATATAATAATATATAATAATATAATATATATATATATATATATATATATATATATTATGTTTAATATATATAATATAATAATAAAGTATAATTTTACAATAATTTTCATATATATATATACGAATACGTACAATTTTAACCGATTTCGAAAAATTTCTTCATCTTTGCATGCCATTTTTCGTACATATTGTTTACACATTTTTCGCATATTTTCAAGCGAAAGCATACCGAGCACGATCTCAACGGGAAAGTCGCCTGTAACGTGTTTTGATTGCCGGCATCAAATCGCGACAATGCCAGATTGCATGCTGACAAATGAGTAGCCCGCGCTGGGACGCGATACACAAGAGACATATGGCCCCCATAAAAAAAAAGAAAGGTACGAAGCGCGAGAGATACAAGAGATGGCCAGCAGTAACACCATGCAGTCGATCCGATATTAATGGAGACCAAACACCGCACATTCTGTGTAGCCTCTGTCGTCCCCCCGTTGTGTGTACACATCGGTGCGCCATTATGCCCCTGTTATAATGTATATATACACACACACCCCCTTCGCAACAATAGAATGATCTATGATCGTGGCGTTAGCTATGCGGATCGCCGATTCAACTTCTCGCCCTTCTGCCGTTCCCTTTTTTTCCCGACGACAGACAATGACCTTTGCTTCTTTTCTTTCTTTCTTTCCTTCTTTTTTACCTGGAAACGCCTCTTTCTTGTAGGTTTGTTTATTCTTTCTTTCCGTTGAAATAGCTTTTTTGAAACCATTGTTTTGGTTTCGACAAGATCGGGTTACGCGAAAGTAGATGTTAGAATGTTAGAAAGAAATTAGATATTAGAATATTAGATATTAGAAAATAGATGTTAGATGTTGGATGTTAGATATTGGATATTGGATATTGGATATTGGATACTAGATGCTAGATACTAGATACTAGATACTAGATATTAAATACTAGATACTAGATACTAGATTTTAAATACTAGATACTAGATACTAGATAGATATTAAATACTAGATATTAGATACTAGATATAGAATATTAGAATATTAGTATATTAGAATATTAGAATATTAGAATATTAGTATATTAGAATATTAGAATATTAGAATATTAGTACTAGTATTAGTATATTATATATATTATATATATTATATTAGTATAGTATTTTTTAGTATATATTATATATTACATATTATATTAGTATTAGTATTAGTATATTAGAATATTAGAATATGAGAATATAATATTCATATATTATATTGAAATATTAGGATATTAAGATATTAGAATATTAGAATATTAGAATACTTATTAGAATATTAGTATATCAGAATATTAGTATATTAGAATATTAGAACATTAGAATATTTATTAGAATATTAGAATATTAGAATATTAAGAAGAAATTAGAATATTAGAAAGAAATTGGATATTAGATATTAGATATTAGATATTAGATATTAGATATTAGAAATTAGATATTAGATATTAGAAATTAGATATTAGAAATTAGATTTAAACATAGACAGCGTTACGTTTGCATTGTCACTCTTTCATTAAGATTCTAATTTTATTGTCTCCAGCTTTGTGTGCTTTGCTCGACACTACTTTAGGTCACTACAATAACAAACAAAATCCTTATAGCATTGTTCACAACTTCAGAAGTTACCAAAAAGATTTCATCGACCCGAATAAAAAATATTCGACCGCCCAAAATTCATTTCTTACGCAGAGAAAAAAAATTGAGTTTCATCTAACCTTGAAATACCGAAATTACTTCGCTGCCAACCCTTAATAACGTTCGAAGAAATTCGATACGTTCGTTAGCGAATTATCGAGCGTAATCTTCGGAGCAGCGTAATCACAGAAGCGAAAACGAGGACCGATCTCGCGTCTGGTCATAATATTCATAAGTCGGAACAAGTCCCACAGGTGGAATGATCAAAGTTTCGTAGCCGCGTTGTAACAACGTCGGCTGTCGCCGTCAATTTCTACCCAATATGTCACGTGTAGAAACTACGGAATTACCCGTAGGGCGTCTTTGATCTCCGCAGCCCCCAGAAGAGAGAGCGTGTGCTTCTGTCCACCTTCTGAAAACTCACCCCCACCCCTCCTCCGGAGGGTGTCGTGTGCCCGCGCCACGTACGTGGTCGCGAGGGTTGCTAAATCCAATTTTATTGTTTGCACGCTCGGGAAATCCGGAATTACACGATTCCGGTTAATCGTCGGTACGCGACGATTTTCGGAACTTTAGTCGCGTTCCGCGATTATTCGAAGCGAACTTTGACAGGTGGAATTTAGTTTAACCTTACGAGATTTTATTTCGATCATTATATTTTCTTATATAATAGATATTATGTTGTATTTTTTAATCGCTATTTACCAAAAACATTCGAAAAGGCGGCGAAATTAATATAAAATAAAATAACATTGATAGCTCATCGCGAGTTTTGTTTTAAAATATTACACTGTTAATATTACACTGTTCTGCTAGTTCGATATTATAATGTAGCAGAATGAAAATAATAAAATTTATAATTCTTCATTTCACGCCAAATAACACATGCAAGTTGCAGAGACTATTAAGATATTAGAATATTGAAACCTACGTCGAGGTTAAAAGATACAAGCATTAGTAGAAAAACTAGGACTTACTCACTGACAATTACACTAGAAGAAGCACAGAACGTGGACTGAAGAAACGTTTCGTAGCAACGCGTTCGAATAGATGCGCAAACAAAATTAAATCGATAAAGTATATTTTCCAAGGAAACAGGGAAACACTGGTAGCAACACTACGTGTTTGTTCAATGTTTCTTAAATCACTGTGTCGCGCCAACTTCATCGTCAACGTCAGTTCGCTTAATCGCACTAACTTCACTTCGTTTACAAATATTTAAGCGAGTTCGTTTTAAATTATATTCCTGGATTTATTATTTGTTTTTACGAACCTCTCGCGGACGAATCATTGCGGAAAGTAGCGTACGAAGTACGACTTCTTGAAATTATTTTTATACGTTCACTGGCAATTTCTTATGTAATTCGTATTTAGAGTTTAAGTTGTAATAATTTATACACGTCGTCGACGATTGCGTCAACGCGTCGATGCTGAACGCGTCCGCGATATTTGGTTACGTGGCGACATCTGACGCGCGACCGCAGATACACGTTTTCAATTATCGACGCGGCGAAAGAATCTGCAGACACGGACGAGGTATAGGAGTTGTAGATTCGACGTCCATTCTATTAGCGCAAACGAGGTATAGGCGCAGTCTGGACATTGAATGCATTATGTTACATAGCTAAAAATACAACAAAAACACAACAAAAATATAACAAAAATACAACAAAATACAAAATACATTTTGTCACCAAAAAAAATGGCTCTTCAGAAGCCCCATTACCATTCCCATCGTTACCGATATGTGTCCCATCATTAATTCTGTAATTAGTAGAAACAATTGCTTAATCGCCCATAAAAATAATTACACTTTATATCGGATTTCTTTAGTACATGCTTCGAAAATACTATTTTCCCAACGTTAAAATGTTCGCATCGTATACAATTATTGTGTCTAAATAATATTCAGTGTTCTTAGTAGAAATGAAATATACAGAATATTCGCTTCTTGCTAACGTGCCTGTCGAGGCACACTGTCGATACGTAAACTGTCGATAACGTTGAGCGCGACGCGAAATAATATATATAATAAATTTTTGAAAAGTAATGTGTCAAGTCATTGATGACATTCACGAAAATGACGACTGTTGAATGATTATTAACATATAATGATAATAATATATGATTATTAACATATAATGATAATAATATATGATTATTAACATATAATGATAATTGATATATAATAATTAACATCGTGGAGAGTAGGCTTCCTGTTAAAATCTATGTTTTATTTCAATGTGAAGATGACACTCAACTTGGACACAATCGTATACATATATTGGAAACGCCTAAATGAGCATACGTGGCTCGTTATTTTGTCTGTTCAATCGGAAGAAAATAAGGATCGAACGCGAAACGATGAGCGTGGTTGCGATCATTGCATTTGCGTTCTGTTTAACGATTAACAATAAATTGCAAAGGAACTACGGAAATACTCGAAGACTGTATCGATAATAGTTAACCCTCGGGCGGACGAGCTTTTATAAATCAGTTTTATCAAAATTAAAGCTAAACCTTGTCGAACCGTGTTCTTGCAATTTAAATGCAATTAATTGTTAAGGATATTTTAGCACGAAATGAAAACATTGTTCAAGCGTCCTGAGGATCGAAATTGCTTAAATGCGTCCTCAGGGTTGTGCATACCGAATTTGTTAATAGATAATACGATTATTATTTGTAATATTAATATTATTATTATTATATTAACATAATATATATTATGTAATATTAATATGATATTAATTATTAATATAATATATATAATATAATATTATATTATATAATATTTATCAGTGTAACGAACTTATACGTAGCATGTCTGGGATTTTAATATTTATTCTATAACGCTCTTACAAACCATATACAAGGTGTCCCTAAATTATGGTACCTCCAGGAGTTAGAAATTTCTGAGGTCATTCGAAGCAACTTTTTTTCTTTACAAAAATTTTCTCCGTGGAGAAAAGAGAGTACAATAATTCTGGACACCCTGTAGAATAAACGTTTGAATCCCGAACATACTGTGTACAATGATTATTGAATAATTCAAATTCTTTGAGATTATCCTGTGTCACAGAAAGAGGCGCGTCCGCCCGAGAGTTAAAGTTTGCAAGCATCACACATCAGGCATATATTTACATTTTCAGTGATTTATTCTCGATGTTATATCTGAAATAACTTTGTCAGATTATACTAATGCATATGGGAGTACACCACCTTGTCAAAATTTAATCACTGTCTGCGCTTTCTTTACACTTCGCATATCGTTTAATTATCGTAGAATTATTGTAAATTAACACACGACAACAAGTTTGAACGTTCTAAATTGTTACAACTAGACCACGGACCTTCGTATAAGTATAATGTTTATGAACAAATTAGCAGAGAGAGGAACCAAAGAGAAATTGTTATTATTAGAGACTGAAGAAATGATAAAAAGTTTATCGTACATTTTTCAATATTTTTCTATGCCGGATTTGAACAGTTCCAAAATATTATAAATACATAAAATCCGCAGCGTGTGTGTGTGTGTGTGTGTGGTTATAACTTTCAAGTAACATCGTATTAAAATGTTAAAATTGATTATCATAAGATGTTTAGGGACATAATATAATTATTCTCATTCAATATCATAAATATTCATTCACGAATATTTACCCGTCATTTTTTTGTTTTTTAGGTATTATAAAATCTTTCATCACGTTTGTGCTGCAATGTGATGTGTTCGTTTAAATTGTAAGATCACGATGAAACACAATTGATCGAATTAAAATTTAGCAATAACTGAACTGGACTGTACATTAATTGGTGCTATTATTCTTGAGCGTCGCGCAGTGAGCTAGAACAAACTCTGACTTGATTTTTATGATATTATCGATGCGAAATTCAATATTCAAGGAGAACCATATTATCGCATCGATGAAGTTACAAGTTCAAACAATAGACACATGATTAATTATTAGAAAATGGAAGAAACTATTTACAACAACGTCGCGGCAACGCATACAGGCAGGTACAGAGTATAAGCGAGAAACAACGTTTCGAAATCACTCAAATATTGCAAAATTTTGTTACACTATAGTCGCAGTGAAGTAGAATACCTCGACAAGAGAATTGTTCATCTACTCATTTTTGCTATAACAAACGTATCTATGAACAAGATATTATTACAGAAATGTCTGCTCTTTTTTAGCAGGAGAAATTCGAAGATTTAACAGTTCTTCGAGGAAGAATCATCGCAAAATATTTCAGAAATTTCATGGTAATCTCTGTCGTCATCTTCATCGTTCGAATGTATTAATAAATACTCCAACGCTTTGTCAAGGCTACTCAATTTCCTTTATAATTTTCGTATAGTCTTCTAATGTACGTAGAATACTATATCTCATTTGTAACATATGCTCGAATCGTTTTTTGTCAGATATCATATTCGCGAATGTTGAAACTTCAAAGGCGGTTTCTTCGAAACCGTGTTTCGTAATTATTAATACGCAAAAGATCTACGAAACTATTCATCCTCTTAAATTGAAATTTTCACGCATCATTCGTTACATTACATTATCTACACTGCAGCATACGATTTCTCAAATGTTTCTGTTCTATTCAATTTCCACGAACATTCAAAATTAATTATTTTATTTAAAACATGGAAACCTTTTTATGAAACTCTTTTTCAGGTATTTCTTTACTTTTGAAAACTGTTCAAAAAATCGTATACCACGTCAACATAAAGATTTCTTATTTTACACATTCCTTGTGCAAAGGAATTTTAGTATCGCTTTTGGTGTCGGCTATTTGCAGACAAAAACATGCTAGACACTGTTAAACAATTAATCGATTCCGTTCTATATCGACCAAGGTGTGACGTGAGTGGCATAGATAATAGTGGATAAGATTCGAGAAAGATCTAGGAAGAACAGATAGGTCTTATGCTGAACGGGTGCTAGAAATGTTATGACTAGTGGACACATTAATGCAGACTAATGAACCAGATGAAGTATCAGGTAAAAGGAAATCGTATTTGGTAAATCAAATCGGGCCAGATCTAGCGTATGCGATAAATCTTAATAGTAGGCGGACAGATACAAGAAGCACTTCTGGACATGCGATAAAGTACTGTGGAGGCCCTGCGAGTTGGTGTTCAAGGAAACAATCAGGCATTGTCGAGTACTGAGGCAGAATTTATAGCGTTGTAAGGAGCCTAGCGCATCGAAAACATCTAAGGAAGCAATTAACAGAAGACAAACCGGAGATTGAATCGCTGCTGAATAACCAATGTGCGATTAAGATAGCGAAAAGTGGAACTTCCAAGCATAAATCAAAGCATACAGGTGTAAGATATCATGTTGCGTATGAGAAAACTATGGAGAATAAGATAGTCTTAAAATACTGTGAGTCAGCGGAGCAATTTACGGACATATTTACAAAGGTTCTAGGCTTGGTAAAGTTTATGCATCATAGAAAAGCGTTAATGACAGAGTGAATATATTTTTATTTTTCGTTGCTTTTTAGAGTTTTTTTATATATATAGTATGTAACGGTTTATAGCAGTAAGAGGCGAAGTTTTTAATGTATCGAATATAGATGTAGAGACAATGGTGTGTGTATGAAAAAGAATTGTATATGAGACGGAATTGCGATTAGGAGAGGAATAATTAATGTTGAATAATTAATCGATTCCCTTCTATATCGACCAACGTAGTGATTAGTTGGATAGATAGCGTGGATGAGGCTCTCGAGAAAGATAGATCTAGAAAAATCAAGAATCTCTTTCTAGCAGCGAGATGCGTGAAGGGAGAACGTAGAAGGCGCTCAGAACAAAGATAGATCGCGCACACGTTATTTATTGTTTAAAAAGTAAGCCAAAGATTGTTGAAAAAGCCTAATAATATAGAACATAGATTTATAATTCACGACGTTAAACGATATCGTCTAACACCGGGCACTGTCATCATTTTGAACAAGTAAAAATTTTTGGCTAAAACGCGTTTGCTCGATCATCCCTCAGAAAGGTTCCACTCTGATTCGCTTAAAACAATCAATCCGAGGAAAGGAATATTAACAAAAAATCAATGGAATATTCGTTCGCGAATCTTACGTGGTGGTGGTGGTGGTGGTGGTGGTGTACCCCCTCGATTCGCACAAAGGGCATTTTTCACAGAATGGAAACTCGTCGAAGAAAGGCGAAAGACGCGGAGGAACGCATCGACAAAATGTACGGTCGCCGCCAGCATAATTGAATTTTGTTCTCCGAACGTGCGGAACAGACGCAACAGACGGGCCATTCCATTGATCGTGCATCATTATCCTGCGGTTGAGGTGTTTCCAACGTTGAACGATTGAAAACTGAAAGGAAACTCCGTCGTGTGATAACGCTGATGAAATAGAATTTCCTCGAAGATGGTCGCGCGGTTTCGGGCCGCTTTCGATTCTCGTACATCGTTTGAAACGGGCGAGTTTCGTTTTCTTATAAATCGTTTTAAGAGAGCTGCTAAATCCGCTTTCGTGTTTTACATCGAAATTCAAGATGGACTGGTGTTTTTCCGTAGTAAAAGGGACCAATGATTCGAGGGGCGTGGACGCGCGTTAACGTTTTTCCACGGGTCGATCACATCGAGAGTATATTTTTAGTTTTTCAATCACGCCGCGAACGCGTAATTTTTTTTCCTACGCTACAGAGGAACCACAAAAAGCGAGATAAAGTGTGACGGTCGCCGCAGTATGTATTCGTAACGATCGGCAGAACTGTGTGTATGTGTGTGTATGTAATTTGCAATTCCTTTTGTTTTCCACTGGGAAAGTATTATTGCATAAATTCGGTTGGATCGTATATTAGCGTATATTTCGGTACGTCGCGCGGCGTCGACCACAGTTTTCCCTTTGCCACGGAACGATCTCTGTCGATCAGCCTCGGATAATTTAAACACTGTTCAGGCTTGAAAAATCTTTATCGGTCTCTTCTTTCTTCGATCCGTAAACACATTTACGATACAGGCTAATTAAAGGCATCGCCAGCAACAGTGCCCCGCTCAATGCGATACAGAGACCGGCCAAGTAAAAAGATAAATCGTATTTCCCTGTGATATCGTACAGCCATCCTGGAACAGTAAAATAAAACATCGTTACAGAGGCTGTAGTCAATGGTGAGACCGTAAGCGGAACCGGATAAAATACATCTTCAATCGTAGACAGTAAATAAATATTTCATTGTAATATATATATTAATATTAATTAATATTTCACACACATTTTACAATGAAATATTATAATTATTATAATATTAATATAATATATATATTAATATTATTAATATATTATATTATATTGATATGTACTGCTAAATTAATATTTTATTAATATTATATAATATTATATAATATATATAATATAATATTGCTATTAATAGATAGAGGAAAACCATCACCATAGGCCACGATACTATATTTCGTGGGAAATATGCGGGAAGAGGATCCATCTGTCGGCGGGTCTGAAAGTAGCCGGCACATATATGATTGCAAAGGTGATATGCCTCAAAACAATATAAAAATTATTAATATAATTAGAATATAATAATGTTATATATAATTATATAATATATAGTAATATAATAGAATATTAGAAGATATTAGAATATAATAATATTATATATAATTATATAATATATAGTAATATAATAGAATATTAGAAGATATTATTAGAATATAATAATATTATATATAATTATATAATATATAGTAATATAATAGAATATTACAAGATATTATTAGAATGTAATAATATTATATATAGTTATATAATGTACACTAATTATAATATAACATATTAATTACAATATAACGATTGTTAATACCTCTAATAACAACACTTGACAGCATAAATTAATAACACTTGTGCGACCAAGACGTTCGCCATCTACGCCATCTATGTCACGTACTCGCGTTCGGTGTGCCGCCGGCCCCCCACCAGGAGGCCTCTCGGCCAATCAACGATAATTAGCCCCCCAAACCGCGGTCGCCTCGCGTGTATAAAAACGCGACTCTGGAGCATTTCGGCGGGAGTCCGGCTGCGAGGAGCTTCGCGCTAGACGAACTCCCGAAGGGCTCTGGTGTCAACGCTCCCTTCCGAGTCCTACGAGAGCTTCTAGGACGGCTTAATATACCGGGTCGGTAAGCGAGTCGACCGTGCAAGGTGCGCAGTGCCCTCGTCAGATCGCGCAGACTGTCCGAGCGATCCGATCAACGGAGCCGGGCGTAAGTGGCCGAGTGTTGCGGCGAAACACGGCTCAACGGGAGTCGACTTGCTTCGCTATTCTTATTCTTATCTTCTGCCTCTGTCCTTAGTGTATTAATTCCTCTATATCGTACACAGAGGACAATGGTAGAAATATTGACCAATTTTGGCCCCAGACTATGGCAATGAAAGTTTTGTACAGTAAATTCTCCCCAATTGTCCTTCAGGTTGGAAACAAAAGTGGACAATTTGCGAAGAGTATCTAGCAGCTCATTTTTATAGTTGACAATCCTCTTCCCAAATTGTCCAGTTTTGTGTAGAAACTAAGGGTCAATTGGGAAGACTTAATGCCAGGGATTCTATCAATTTCACAGATCTTTTCATCCATGTAGAAAAAACTATTTACTGCACTCGGATATTTGAAAATATTCAATTCCAATAATAAATGATCTTTATCCGTGTGTTATTGTTAAACTGCGGAATTGATAGATTTGTAATAAATTTATTAAACCTTGGCAAGAATAATAAACTCATGCGTATTTGCGGTACGCAAAGTTCTCAAGATGAAGTAATAAATTAGGAAGGTATATTAGATATATCTATATTAGATATATTAGATATATCTATATTAGATATATTAGATATATTAGATATCTATATTAGGTATATTAGGAAAATTTAGGTAGATATATATATATATTAATTTCCTTCTTACCAGCCAGCGGAGGACCTACGAGATTAGCAACACCCTGAACCAAAAGCAGCAGGCCATAAGCGTTCGCGAACCTCTCCAGAGTGATCAATTCGACGAGGATGATGCTGGTGAGGCTGCAGTTCGCCGAGATGAATAGTCCGAAAGCACCAGAAATTACGCACAATAAGTAGTAATTTCTAACCACCTTGGGTATCAAAGCCGTAACTGCACCGCAGAATGCCATGCATACTGCATATACAATGGACGCGTTTAGCCATGCCCTGTCGCCTGCCCAACCAAGGACAACCTGAAAAGAAACATTAAAGTTTTCCCATCATCGTTCATTTCGCATCTCGCCTCGCATAAATTAATCTATAATATTTTCGCCCCACACGGTCGTCGGCGTTACCTGGGGCCGTGTCTCGACGCGATTTTATAGAACAATCATTTTATCTCGGTTTTTATGCATACATTTTTATCTCCTCTCTATCAGCGACGCTTTCATGAATATTTAAACGGTTTTGTGGAAAAGTGTACAGCCGGTTAAGGGGATCGGAACTGCCAGTTCAGCCTATTTAAACGGCTGACGTGTCTCATTCGATGATAGATCGTAAGAAGAAAACGTTTTATACAGGGTGTCCCGAAATTATTGCTCCTCAGGTGATTCGAAGGAACTTTTTCCTTAGCGAAAATGGAATCCGCGGCTTCGTTTACGAGTTATTAACGAAGAGAGATCGCGTACGGCCGACGCCCCGCCCTCTCGACCACTGCCGCCGCGTCAGACGGTCAGCGTGACGCGGCATTGGCCGCAAGGACGGAGCGCCGGCCGTGCTCGCCTCTTATTGGTCAGCGTTTTTCGTTGATAACTCGGAAACGAAGCCGCGAATTGAATTTTCGCTAAGGAAAAGGTTACTCCAAGTGACCTCAGGAACCCTCCAGTTCCGGATTTCGAGACATTTTTAGGACACTCTGTATTCATACAAGCTAGCACTCCTGGAGTACTATTGACCAACCCAATACATTGTTATCGCCTGTAATAATGGAATGGAAACAATGGATGCGCTCGCAGGTTGTGTCGGTTGCTAGGTATTGTTAAGTTACTCCCCTAACTAGGTCTCAGCCCCCTCGCGAGGCCACCCTCTGCACCTGCGCCAGTTTGCGACATGTCAGAGCAAACGTAGCCTATTCTTCCACTGTGCCACTGAGCCAGTTTGCGGCGCTTCGTTATCCCCACCACCGCGAAAACCACCACTGAAATCGTACTGGACCTCGCGACAGCAACACCGATCCCGCTGTCACGTGCAGGTTAATTCCGAGCCCTGCTCAATTTTTCAAATGGAAACGTTTTCACAAAAATTTCTCAAATAACTTTGAATCTCAGCTCTTGCAAGTAGCCAATCGCAAGCTAATTTGAGACATTCGATTCGTCGTCAGCGTTGAAATGAACGGCTCGGTTTGAACGAATAATTCCGTCGGCCAAGTTGTAGGCGAGATAGCTGTGAACGAACTAAAGTAGCTGTCTCGCAGAACTGGCAGGTGGGGGAAGTAATGATTCTTCGGTGACCGATAAACGACGCTGAAGCGCGCCAATATCGGGCCGCATAAAGGAACAAAAGTCTGCCAGGTCGGAGAACCAGGTTATCAATGAACGTCGATGTTTGAAATTATCGATACGTCGGCCTTGCTGGCGGACCAACGTACAGTAGAACGAAACGCGTCGCCCGGTGTCAAGGTTAATGTTTCTGTGATCGTTGTGCAACTGCAGCCATGTGTTACTTCTTTGATCAGAGAAACGATTATTTATTATATTTATATTATTTTTATGACTTTGTTATATCGTGTTCGTATTTTAGGGTAGCGGAGCTAGTTACTGTGGGGTAGCCAATTACTGTGCCTTCAATTTATCTTCGAACATTTATCGAATAAAACATATTGAATTTTTGTAATTCAAATGCAATTAATTTATTCACTTAAAACGTAAATGTTCTTAAAATATGAGAAAAATTATGTGAATTTTTTGAAAGCTTCATTAGGTATAAACAGTATGTGCGCGTTTGCGCAGTTTTCTTTCAAACTTGATTTCTTAAAATATGCAAAACAGTGTGCCCCTCTTAAATGTACATATAGTACAATTTGAAGAAAAATGACTCACCTCGCCGACCGTATTGGTAATTCCAATAACCGATATTAAATTGGAGGCGTCGGTTTCGCTGAATCCCATCTCGATCGCGTTATCCGTCAAGTAGACGTAAGGCACGTCGTACCAAGTGTGTAGTAGGAAGTTACTGATGGCGAACAGGAGGAAACGCGAGTCAGCAAAGTGGGAGAAGTCGAGCATATAGAGGAGAAGGTCCCACAAACCGGCGCACCAAACGAGCTTCGTCTTTGTGATGGTGGTCGAGTTTCTATAGATGTCCGGACAGCTGGACGCTCTCAACCGATTAATATTCAACATGGCGCCCCTGTAAGTAAGGCTGCGCCGATGGACTTTTATATCCTTCAAGAACCCGGCCGGCATTCTCCTCGAGTGTTCGAGGGTGCTGGATCTCTTCAAGTTACTGTCCTCCAAGCTGGTCTTCTTCGACCACAGGCGCCACGCGGCGTCGGTCTGCTGCTCGATGATCTGATCGTCGATCGGATCGTTCGACAACACCTTGTCCTTGCTCTCCTCGGTCTTCAGCTCGGACAGCGAGCTAGGCGTGGCCGTGAACCTCGCCGAGGTTGTGCTGAGCTGGTCGTGCAGCGCCCCGGAGTCGCTGAAGCGTTGCTGCGAGGAGGTCGTCAGCATGTTCGGGTAATTCTGAACCAGCACGTTGTAAACGTTCTTCCGGGTGCTCAGCAGTTCCAGCACCTCCGAGGGCACCTTCTCGCCGGTCTTGACGAAGGTCGGCAGGCTTAGCAAGCTGGAGAACAGCTTCTCCTCGTCCTCCTCCTCCTGCAGCCGCAGCTTCTCCATGATCGTGAGTGTGTTCAGGGAACAGTTAGCGGAGAACGAGTCCACGCTGGAGCTCTGCATTCTGCTCTTCTTCTTCTCCCTGTTCTTCCTCCTCTCCTCGGTCTTGGCCTTCGCCCTGGAGGTCGTCCATTCCGGGTCCCTCATCAAGCATCCGCACACGGCCAGCTGCAAGAAAAGCCCGGCCAGGATCAGCGTGGTGCCCCGCCATCCGTACTCGTCGAGCAAATACTGCGTCAACGGCGCGCATATGAACGTCCCGATGCCGCTCCCGCAGCCGGACAGTCCGGTCGCCAACGATCTCTTCTTGTCGAAGTAGTAGGCGACGATCACCACGGCCGTTACGAAGCAAAGGGACAGCCCGAAGCCGGGCAGGATGCCGAATGTGAAGACCAGCACCGCCATCGAGTTCGCGTAGGACGTGATCACGAAGCCGGTCGTCGCCAGGATGCTGCCGGCGATGCATACGCGTCTGCAGCCGTACCTGTCGGTCAGAAAGCTGGCCACCGGGCCGCACAGCAACGGCATCGCCATGAATATGCTGCCGATCCAGGCGGTCTTGAACTTGCCCTCGTCGAAATAGTTCAAGAACTCGACGTAGATCACGCCGAAGGAGAACGTGACCCCGTCGCCGATCAGATTCACTATGAAAGCGGCCACGACGACCACCCAGCCCCAGCCGCCGTCGGGCGGCGTGCCCTCGCACAGCTGGCCCAAGCTCGAGTTGTCCTCGGAAGTACTGATGGCCGACGTAGGTATCGAAGGGGTGGGCTGCGACCTGTCGTCGTGGCGCGGATATTGCTTCTTCGAGTCCTTGTTGAACTGTACATGGTGCTGTTGCTTGTCCTCCCGGGGCGAGCCGCCGTTCACGAGCTTCTCGGTGCTCTTCTCCGGCGACAGGCAGCTCTTCGCCGACAGGATCCTCGTGGGCGAGATCGAGCCCCCCACCGTCACGACGTTCTTGCGCCTCTGGGAGCCGGACACGCCCTCCTTCTGCAGTATCACCGGCCGTTTACCTTTCCCGGAGATCTGCGAGAGCTTCCTCAGCTCCTGCCTCGCCTCCTCCCGTATCCTCGAGCCGGGATCGTCGTAGCCGTTGTACGTCTTCTCCAAACACCTTCGGTCCTCCGCGTCCTCGAACTTCTCGATCGCCACGTCGTTCTCGTAGCTCTGGTTGCTCAGCGACTGCGACTGCTCCTCGGACAAGATCCCTATCTGGTCCGAGTTCTTCTGGAACTCCCTCTTCGGCGAGTCGTCCTTCAATATGGAATTCCGCACCGTCGACGCGGCGTCCCGGCATTTCCGATGTTTCGTCTCCTGCGCGGCCACGCTCGACGACCGTCTCCTCTCGATCAGCAGCTCCTCGTCACGTTCTCGCCTCGCTATCTCCCCGTTGTTCAGCTCCTGCCGCGACCCGCTGTCGTACTCGTCCCCTCTGATACCTTCCTCCAGGTCGATCGTCTCGCTCGATTGTGTCAGCTTCTCCTCGTTGAGCTTCACCCGGCCCCACTCGGCCATGATGATCGCGCCAAGGCACCACGAAGAGATTGGAGACCGCTGTTCAGGCGCAGTCGTCCCGCGGGCAGCTAATGCAACGACATCGACGCTGTCCCTTCGAATACCTTCGACAATATGAATATGCGATTTTTTAGACTTTCAAGCAGCTCGCTTTCGGCTCGCCGGTCTTTCCTTCGACGACCGCGAGCGAACGGTTGAACATATGTATATACTTGCTACAACTGTTTTTTATAGCTTTTCTTATACCTCTCTACTACGCCTCTCTTATACCTCTCTACGCCTCTCTGCGACTCTGTACGCGGCTCTCTAGAACCCGTTCTCCTGCCTCGTCGAGCCGAAGTTTCCCGGAACCACTTGGAACACCTCTGGACACCAGAAACAGTTATATCACTCGAATCACAGCGACGGTCGAACCGATCCTAAACCGATTTAGTTTCGTCCTTGATTTAAACAGCGGTAAGCACGGCCACTCGTACAACTGTCTAGTGAACTGACGGCGTAACGGCAACAACGACGCTGGGGAAGTGGACGATTTAAAGTTCTTTGAAGGCTGTGGAATCCCGCCTGGACCGCCACCATCGCAATTCTGGCCCAGAATGCCTGAAGTCTTCCTTCTCCTCGGACCCTGGTTAATCGGGACCACCTCCTCCTCCGCGAAACGATCGTTAACCCAGGCACCCATGCGGCGAACGGTACTGCTTCGGCTTCTGCGGTGTATTCTGTGGATAGAACGACGGAATTAGTCATACTAATTCATGTTTCAGGCCTTCGGTGATTACTAGGTGTCCGGATATTTTATCGATCTTGGACGATTTTTACTACTACAGCGGCGCACGGTTAAATTTACAAGGATCCTGCGGCCGAGCCGCGATTAAAAGATAGTCAAAATTGCCCTTTAGAGGTTTCTTAATAAGTATTATAGCTATATTTATGTATATATTGCTGTATATACAGGGATCCCAAAAATGTCTCGTAATCAGGAAATGGAGGATTCCTGGAGTCATTTGAAGTAACTTTTTCCTTAGCGAAAATGCGATCCGCGGCTTCGTTTACGAGTTATCAGCGAAAAACGGTGACCAATAAGAGGCGAGCGCAGCCGGCGGTCCGCCCTCGCGGTCAATAACGCGTCGCGCTGACAGGCAGTGGTCGCGAGGGCGGGGCGTCAGCCGTACGCGATCTATCGTTGGTCACGGTTTTTCGTTAATAACTCGTAAACGAAGCCGCGGATCGCATTTTCGCTAAGGAAAAAGTTGCTTCAAATGACCTAAGGAACCCCTAGTTTCCCGGAAATACCATAATTTTGGGACACCCTGTAGTATACAATATTTCCTGCTTCCAATATAAATGCTGTTAATCTATGGTGACTCACGGTCCACATTATACAGTTTTTGCATTGTTTATTACTTATTTATTTTGCACTGATTAAGTTGTCAGTGGGGGGAGGGCAGTGCGTCTACGCTTTCAATGCGTTGTACTTTCCAGGGTTTTTTGTATGAAAATTATTATTTTCCATTAGAGGACTGATATGAATTTTGGCCTCTGCATCCATTACTTCTGATAATTAGGAAATTGCTTGAAATGATAATAGGTATGATGTCTCGAATGAACTAAATCACAACGGAGTAATTTCTATAATAACCAATAATTGATGAAATAACAATTCCTCCAAAATTATTTTTCTTGCGTATTTTACGAACCTGGTATAATTGAGCTGTTACAAGCATGATTAATAGTTTCGGATATAACGTACCGATACGGTAGAAATAATCAAGTTGATTTCGTTTTTTAATTATTTCTGTGAAACGTTCAAGGCTTATGAGCGCCCAATTATACTTACAGAATAATGAAGACATAACAATTTTAAGATTAGCTTATTTTTCTCTCGCCAGAAAAACGTTGAAAAAATCAGTTATCTTTTTTTTAACAAGGATGCAGCGAATTCGAAAATCTGGAAAAATTCATGAACAATAATTATAACTATATATCGCTATTGTGAATGAGAAAGAAATTAACAGAAATGTCAACGAGCATGTCAGTATAAACCAAAATTCCAAGAATAATTTAAATTAATTATTAATATATTTTAATTAAAGTAAAATATTTTTGAAAATATTCACAGTAATATTATAAATATTTTTAATTTAATTAATATCTCATTTTTTTAAATTTAGTAATAAATTTACAAGGATAATTTCACAATTATCACAAATAATTACTTCAGGCAATTCGAAAATAAAATAACTTGCTACTTGAAATAATATCTCATATATTCCTAATTGTAAGTATGGCTTCAACTACGGGAGCAGATACGAAGCATAAATGGTAATTACTAGACTGCGGATTTTATGCATTTATGGCGAAAATATATAAGCGAAATACAGAACAGTAAAAACATGAAAAGAATTTAAAAATGTTAAAACTATTAAGAGAGAAAATACATTTTTATTTAACTTCTGTTTCGCAGAATTTAGGTAAAAATATTTCAATTTTGCATAAAAATTCAGTGTCCAGTCATTCAATTTACAGTCCTCCTGTAAACAAAGGTAAATATTTACCTTTATGGGATGATTTATTACCTTTATAGGTGATATTTACATCGAGATATTTCTTAAAACAATGTTTCTTCGACATGGATAGGTCAATACTACCTTTTTTAAATCGAGTTCCTCGGTGCATTCGAAAACACGTGTCTCAATTTAAGTAAACAAGGTCGACCTTCGCGCGACACCATAATACGACACCATAATATGAGCCGTTTATTTTGAAAGTGGCATAAGTCACTTTGTTTGTTAAGTCGATATATTTAAGGGTTTGCGTTTTAACACGTTTAAAAATATGGATGCTAACTTTTGAGAAGATTTACTTGTATTTGTTATATCAGGATACTGATATTTTTCTCGGTATAAATAATTTCGTATAAACATTAAAAAATCACCACTTTTCATTACGGTGAAGTGACTTATGCCACTTTCAAAATAAACGGCTCATATATGCCCAATTCGAAGCCGTTAAAAAGTCACTGGAAATATATTTGCTGCACATCGTGATATCGACGCAAACCAAATGTGAATTACGTATCAAGTAGGAACGAGTTTGCGACGGCAGTCGATGGAAATCGATGCCGGAACGTGAAAATTCTCAATGTCGTCGACACGAATTCGACGTTTGCCAGAGAATACGCGTCAACGTCGAGATTTGCTTCTGGCATTTCGTAACGAGCGAGAAGTAACTCGAGTTAGAGCCGGCGATTATGAATGAAGTTCATTGTGTATGAGTTGCTATCAATTTAACAGTGTCCACGATGATCACGAGCGTATCTCGCGATCCATTGGTCTTTTCTTCCGCCAGGTTTTCGTTCTTTTTCCTTCTGGCTCGCCATCTTTTCAATGTTCTCAGTCAGCCTGGCACCTCGCCTCACCAAAATGACGTATTTCATGCACCCACTCGTTCCATAAAATTGTCCACATTTTTATATATAATTAATATTTATCGCTGATCGCTGCGATACAAATTTTAACGCGAACATTTTCAACTAAATTTTTTCATTTAATCCGATCTCTGATTTATCGTTATGTTGTGGCTGTCCCGGGCGTGAATATTCGCATAAACAATAGATAAATTATTTCTTTAACAGCCGAGTGGCGGATCTCTTTAACAAAAATGTTAAAAACTACTGCTAACAAAATTATTCCAATTAAATGAAAATTATAATGTACTTCGTAAGTTTATCTGTATATTAGATATTTTTTCAACATGACATAGTTTCTGGAGGGTTTTAAGATGATGAAGCACCAACCCTTCTTTTCATCAAGGGACCATACATTTTTTTAGTCACATTACAATAGCCGGTTTCAATGCGAATCCAATATTGTATTATTTCTTTCAGACAATCATAAATTAGAAGCAATTATATTTGCAACAGCGGAAGTCGGACGGTATTATAAAAAAGTGTAAAAAGAGGAAACACAGAAAGGTTCGATTTCTGTTTACGTTTGCAGTGCAATGTTTACATGACATTGTTGCTGTCGCCCAATGTAAACGATACACTGACGATGAGTCAGCGACGACTATATCAACAAAAGAGACGATATATTCTGAGATTTTTTATGCATTCAAAATTCTACAGCGTCAGCCTAATTACACTTTCCTAATTACTTTCTGGACGGACCAGGTACACGTATATAGTTCTCCGTCGGTAATTGGAGGACGTAGGGTACGTATACTTTTGCGAGTCACTGTACGCTCTCTCGCCGTATTCCAAATATTTACATGACCGAGGCGACCTCGCAGTGCCGACGTGAAGGAAAAGCGTCGTGAGGTCATGCTCTTCTTAATTCGTTCAAATAATTGTGAGTTCAGCGGTGACCTCGATCCGGGCCGCAAGGAAGAGGACGATTTACTTTTTACGTGAACCTTTGGCAGTCTGTAATCAACGCGGCTTGCACATATATGTATACATATATATGTATATATATATATATATCAGGAAATCCCTTTGTTCTGAATCATTTCGCTGCCGAGGCTTGTAACTACGAACAATTCCAACAATCTTATGCCAAATGATTCACAAGATCGGCAGAAGAAATGTGTATTTTTATTTTAAACGATTAAGGTTAACATTTAAATTCGTAACAAGCATTGTTTACATAGTGTACGATCGACGAGTTATTTTTATCTATAGATAAAAATCAGACACCCTGTATATTTTAAAACTCATCTCGCAGCGTCTCCTGGAAATGTCGCTACTTCGACTTTCTCAAAGCAGAATAAATGTCTGCTTTTAAGTGGAACCTTTTACAGCTTCAAGACAATAAAACTTTCCTACTTGACAGTAGAAAAATGACTGTGGCATAAAAAGCGTTGTTTAATACGCTGCCATTTTAAAACAGTTTCCGCAGAAACTGAAACGACGACAGACGTAACCAGACTGCGGATTTTTATGCGAAATAAAAATTATCTCCGCTTAACGCAAGAGACAATAGCGTCCAAGTAAAAAATTTCTTTCCTGAAAATTGTCACTGTGACCTGGTACAAAAAATTCAGAAAGTTTACGCTCTGTGACTTGTTCATTGATTCGAACGCGCCTGAAGTCCACCTCCCCCCACTCCATCCAGCCGTCACGCTGCGCGGTCGAAGCACGAACGTTTATTCGAATGCTAAAACTTACGAGCACGTCTATAGGTTTCGTTGCCGCTCTTACGCAAGTCGATCTTTTTCGTTTTCGTTTTTGTTTTTGTTCGCAACATCGATGCCACTACTGTGCACCGTCGCGCTGCAACGTGCTTACTT
The DNA here is from genome assembly GCF_051020955.1 of Megalopta genalis. Lineage (NCBI taxonomy): Eukaryota > Metazoa > Arthropoda > Insecta > Hymenoptera > Halictidae > Megalopta > Megalopta genalis. The sequence continues at coordinate 18,798,974 of NC_135021.1, forward strand.
TTCGCCGTCTCTGTTTGTATCTGGCGATTTTGCCCGCTCGTTTCAAGCGCGACGAGTAAGTGGGCAGAGAACTAATGGCCGACGATTACAGAATAACGCCAGAACTTGCCAATTGAAAAATAGGGAAACCGGAAAACTGCCGCGCGATCATAAAGCAACATTTCGCACGATCCTGGCACGTTATGTGGACACGGTGCGTGCGAATTGTTCGTCGAATCCCTGAAACAATTTTATTTGTCCCTTTTAGCGCCGAACGACGATATATCGTCGTTCGCAACACTTGCGAAAAGTGGCCAACGACGTTGCGCGCGTGCGCGGCGCCTGACTACAGTAAATTCTCCCTAATTGGCGCTCAGTTTGAAAACGAAAATGGACAATTTGAGAAGAGTATTATACATTAATATTATATTATATATATTATATTATATTATTATATATTAATATTATATTATATATATTATATTATATTATTATATATTAATATTATATTATATATATTATATTATATATATTATATTATATTATTATATATTAATATTATATTATATTATATTATAATATTATACATAAATTGTTTTTTTTAACGAAAAAGTAATTCCCCGTTAAACAATCATTTGTCAATGCTTTAGATTGATATTTTCATACAAGGAAAATTGAAGCATTGTATTATTTATTAAAATAATACGTGACTTTTAAAAAAGACTTTGCAAAGCAACAAAAGTTTCTCACTGAAACGTTTACTTTCCACGAGGTACAAAAAATATTGGAATACGTTCGGTCTGAGTGCTGGTAGCTACAAAAGGGATCGCGTCACGTGATTTCACTGCAAAGAGACGTTTCACAGTCTGGGAAGATCATAGAGAATCAGAATCGGACAAACGGCTGACAGAATGTTCGTTGAATTCTGCAAATTGATTCAGATCAAAAGGTAATATTATAATTTTTTTTTATGCCATTAACTTGAAATTTTCAAGTCTTATCATGTTGTGCAAAATTAGATCCCATTTCTTTTATTATTATTATTATTATTATTATTATTATTATTATTATTATTATTATTATTATTATTATTGATCTATAGTAATAAAATAAAAATTCTTTAAAATTCTTTATCTATGCAATATATTGTTTTTATTTTTCATATTTTGAAACATCTTCATTTAAATACAATCGAAAAGATATTTGGCGATAAGAACGAATTTTCCACTTTTCCGTGTGGTGCAATATTATGTATATAATTATTTATATAAATAATCAGTTTGGAAGAAAGGTACTTCCGAAAAAAATGTAATGCCACCGAAATATAGGAAAACCGATAAAGATGCAGATAACGATTGCACCAGTTCCTGACACGAATGTTACATATATTTCAAAATGTAAGCACGTTTTAAAACCTTCTTCTGTCTTTAACTATCGCGCGCTGATAGTGTATTATCATTTACTGATAATACAGACAAGCTCTTGAAAACATGGCTCGGTGAAGATCACCGACATCGGAAGTCTAAAGCCTATCGCAAAATTAAAGCGTCGTACGAAAACACGAATTCTTACTTCGTTGAACGCCATTAATTAGTGTGCGGCTGATTTTAGCGAAGACAAAATTAATGAGTACATAAAAAACAAATTAGAGATATCATTCACTTTTTGTTGTGACTTTACTTCGATCGATTAGGAAGCCACGTGATCCAATATTGGTTTGGACACTTTTATACCGTTATATATACAGGGTGTCCCAAAAATGTCTCGTAATCCGGAAATGGGGGTTCCTGTGGTCATTTGAAGTAACTTTTTCCTTTACAAAAATTTTCTCCGCGGCTTCGTTTACGAGTTATTAACGGAAAACACTGACCAATAAGAGGCGAGCGCGGCCGGTGCTCTGCCCGTGCGGCCAATGCCGCATCGCGCTGGCCGTCTGTCGCAGCGGCCATGGTCTCGAGGGCGGGGCGCGTCAGCCGTACGCGATCTCTCATCGGTCACTGTTTTTCGTTAATAACTCGTAAACGAAGCCGCGGAGAAAATTTTTGTAAAGGAAAAAGTTACTTCAAATGACCTCAGAAACCCGACATTTCCCGCTTGCACCATGATTTTGGAACACCCTGTAGAAATTGCAACGCGAGATATCTCGTCCATAGGATCGAAATATCTCGGCCTCGACAACAAACTGGTTAATATTATTGTTATTACTGATTGTATATTTCAATTGTATTTGTTGCTACGAAATGAACATCCTTCTTATTAAACATCCCAAAATCTTCTGCAAGCCATGATTTCACCCTTGACTCATCCTCAAACTCTGCCTCATCGTCGACCTCTGTCCTTAACGCATCATACCTGAACCTTTGCCTCGTGACGTCATCTTGCAAACTCTGACCAAAACAAACTAATCCTTAGAATATCTTTTAAACCAATAAATGCCTTAGTATGCTTATGAAGAGAATGATGATAATATATAATATATTATTATTATATGTCTTATATAATATTATATATATATTAATTAAATTTAATTAAATTTAGTTATATTTAATAGAAAATTAGGGGCAATTTTACACATGTATATTTACACATGTCTTGCTCGGCAGTGGATCCACCGTTATCTTATCTCACGTTTGTGTATATCCAATAACTGAAAATGAAGAACATCGCGGCACGGCTCGTTTCGACCTATCATCCAGCCTTTGTATGTATCTCTAGCAAACGGTAAACACGACAAACGGTTCCGCCACGTACATTACTTCCGAACGCTGTCGAGAAGAATCACTGCCCTAATTATTATCGTTGGTAATCGGTTCAGCCGTGCGCATACTTTCGTTATGCTGAACGGGCCCCGGCCGACTTAATGCGAGCAATTGAAACATTTATAAAATTCAATGATTCACGATCGCGTTCTAGGAAGCCGCGCGCGGGGCCACGTGGCCACGGGCGTATGGCAGTTGACCTTTTATCAAAGTAGCCGACGATTGGTCGGAAAACTATGGACTTTCGTTATCAACGAGCAAGGAGGATGAACTCGTCGTGGTGCCGCGCGTACACCGCTCGCTCAATCGTCGGCTCTTATCGCCTCGGAAAAGAAACGACGACGAGCTCGCGAGTGAAAATATGTGTGTATAATAGCACGCATTCGAATCGAGCTAACGAACGTTGCACAATCCGTCCGAAATTGCTTAAGACCCCATGTTCGACACTGATCGCATTTATATGTATGCATGATCCTGAATGCAACGAGTGCAGTTCTCGACGGATTTTAATGCGTCGAGAATTCGATTAAGCAAGACGATTCCCGGACGTTTGCATTTTTTATGTTTTTATGATATATATATTTGTTTGACTTCGATTAAGCCAACAAATATATTGTTTATAATCGGTACAGATCGAAATAAGAACATCTTATTGAATAATAAAATTAGTTATAAATATAAAATATAAAATATAAAATATAAATATAAATATAAAATTCGTCAATAATGACCAATAGTTATCAATAATGATCAATAATGATGAGGATCTATAGTGATCAATAATGATCAATAATTATCAACAATGATGGTGATGGTCAATAGTGATCAATAATTATCAATAAAGATCAATAATTATCAACAATAATGATGATGGTCAGTAGTGATCAATAATTATCAATAATGATGATGATCAAGTTATCAATAATGATCAATAATGATGATGATCAATAGTGATCAGTAATTATCAATAATAATCAATAATGATCAATAATGATTATCAATAATAATCAATAATGATCAATAATGATTATCAATAATGATCAATAGTGATGATCAATAATGATGATCAATAATGACTACTAATAATAACAATAATTCATTTTAACGATCGATGATAATCGATACATCGAATTATCGAAAATACAACGATATTATGAACATTTGTTCGGTGAACATTGTAGACTCAAATCCATGGTTGAAACTGTATTACATATGTATATGTACATGTTCAAGTTAAAGCGCGCATCATCATGAGCGGGAACAAATTAAGGCGAGTCTAATTCGCATGGCATTCAATGCATCAAGTATAAATTTTATCGATCGTATTATGACCATGAGCTAACTCTCTCGGCTAACCTTCATTCCGGAAGGATACGCGATTGCAACTTACAATCAGTTAGAAGGAACATCGCCGACGTGTATGAGACACGCCGCGGCGCACAGTGACACCAATCTCGATTACTATCGGGTCAAGTGTCCGAAAATGAACCGCGTTACACATCTACGCAGCAGTACATAAATATCCATTTCGTCTAGCGCCTGAAAAACAAACGACGTCAATTGGCGTCTTTCGTTCACGATTGCTCTCCGACCTTTCCACATTTTGTAATAGAATGTATCGAACTTTTAATAATGAATTAATAATTAATTATCGAATTTTTAGTAATGTACTTTTCACTTTGTATACTGTCAACACTCTACGAGTGACATAACCCTAATTCCTTCGACGTTATATACACAATTTGAGAAAGACGCGACAATTTTTCGCGTATTGCAAGAAACAAAACTTACAAGTTTTTAAACTTCAATTTGGAGGTTAGTGCCAGGTCCGCGTTGCTGTTCGCGAGGAGCGAACACTGTACACTCGAGAAGCGATACATTTTAAGAGCTGAAACACACTTACAGGCGATGCTCGGGTCGTGCTCGACTCGTGCAAGGACCGAAGCGTCTTTGAAAGGCGAGGACCGAAGTTCGTCGGTCGCCTTTGTTACTTTGCCGAACGTAGAAAAGGACAGCAAGCGAAGGACAGATGCTAACTCAAAGTGATGATTTTTCCCTAATTTTTTTTTTCCCTAATGTGATGATTTTATATATCTATTATATTATATATCTATATATATTATATCTCTATTATATATCTATATATTATATATCTATTTTTACCAATGTGATGATTTTTCTGATTAAATTTAAACAAAACAGAATATAATTCTTGTAACATTTATCTTACAAAATTTACAAATTCTATGAAAAATATAAATATTAATTATTAACTTAAATAGACGGTAAAATCTAGACAACATATCTATTTCTGTTTGTTTATGACAAACAATTAATATTGATAAATAAATCCAAGTGATATCGTGTTTGGTCTTAATTTTAATCGAAAACATGTGTCACAAGTACATACATTGATAAAAGTTTTATTAAACTATTTGCACGCCGAAGAGTTTATTGTATTTTTATTGCTTATTTATTTTTCCATTTTAGGCTTTGCGTAAATGAATCTTACATTGGAATTCATATTTTATTGTACAATTTAAAATCTATTTTTTAAATGAATAATTGCGTACACGATATATAAAGCGATGAACGATATAACAAATTTTATATTGTTCACACATTGTTTGCAATGCGTACTAGCTGTCAACGACTGTCAACGCTGGTACAAAACGATTACACACACTGTCCATAATGGAACCTAGTGCCGTCTCGCTTTGTTTTGGTACGTCGTGACTTGTATAAAACGGGAGCGGCACGTACAGTGGGCAACAAAAGTATTCAAACACTAATTACAACTTTGACTTCTAAGCCATATATTTAAATAAATATTGAAGAGAAAACTCCTCTCACGGTATATTAAAGTAGAGTATATACTTTCGTTGCCCACTGTACAGGTAGTGTGAGCACTCTGATACAAATAAATAAAAGAATATTTTGCTCGTGGCGAAGCAAGCCCGGTCGGTCCCAGGATTGCCTTGCTAGTGTGCATACACATGTTATATCGGACCAACACGCCGTGTATGTGTATGCGGCACGCCCTGGTGCGGCACGTTAGTATAAACACTAATACAAATCAAATGAAAGAATATATCTGATCGAGCAAGAAGACCGGGAGGCGGCCGTGCCTTATCTGTAAGTGTGTTTCGGCCCTAAAGCGAACGCTCGCGAGCTCCGGAGCTGCGTCTGAACGCATTTGTAACAATTTGATGCGTTTGACGCAACTGACCATGAATTCAAAGGGAACAAGCTTACAACTGTTCGCGAGCTTCAATGTGAACGCGCTGCGCTGATGTTTTCGTTGGGGAACAGTTTGCGAACCGTTTCTCTCTCTCTAGTGCATAAATGCCGGCAAAATTTAATAATGAAATAAAGACAGGAGATAATAACCATTTGAAATATAATTCATTTCGATGCGTTGTTTTCGATGCTGTTATATTTGATATATACTATTTCATTAGAAATACTTTACTATTACGTTATTTATAATACCAATTATATTAATATAATTAGTATATAATATTACTATATAATATTTTACTATTACTTATTTATAATAATATAGTATATTATTTATATACTACTATTTCATCAGAAATATGGAAAAAGTGGAAATAATTCACAAAATAGTATGCAACAAAAAGATTTGATTTTAAGAAACCTCTGCATGTATTTTGCTTTGTACAAAGCTATCTCTTGATAATAAAAATATACATAAATATAATATTAATTATATAATAATATTTTATTATATTTATTATATATATATATATAATTGGGAGAAGCGTCATCCTTTTGAAAAACGTATGTTCTCCTTTCTTTAACTAGGTTTATTTTCTGTCTTTGTCCACAGAAATACGGTTAACCGTAAAAAAATTGTAAAAATGAATAATAGTTTCATTCAATTTCTGCCGCAAGAAATTTCCGTGCGATTAAAAATAAATTTTTCTCTTATTCGAATATTTATAAAACAATTTACTACTCCTTCCTGCGACGCCTCAAGTTCCGAACTGCCCGTTTCGTCGCATCAGTGTTTTGACGGTTCGTTTCACTTATGACGCACGTAGTGGAATATCTTATCTAATAAATAATCAATGAAATTCAACACGGGACAAATTGGTTACGGCAGAGATACCGTAATATTGTACGCGTTCAACATTTATCAACACACTCGCATGTTTACACGTGCATCATAGTTCCTTGTTTGGTGGTGTAAACACTTTTTATTATAACTATCTCGGATACGATTGTCAACGGACAAGCAACCTGAAGCACAATATTTGTGGTCGCGTGATAAAACGTTTATCGTAAGAGTATGTGGTCACTATACTCTAATAGTTAGATAACAGTGACGATGATAACGCATACAAGAAATATTGTTTTACACTTTACAAATCATGCTATATACTGTAAAGAGGGTAATAACTTTTCACAGCCGGAAGCTGAATAAAAATACGTCTGCGTAATAAGTAAAAATCAATTTCCGTTGCAGTTTGAAACTACGGGCATGTTTTTCTCTAAAAACGCGTAACAAGACTGCCGGTAATTGCTGCTAATTTCAAGATCAACAATTCTATTTTTACAAATTCTAATTTAACCTGTACGAATACGATTTTATGCGAAATCCTATTTAAGTCCGGAATTTGAATACCGGTATATACCTATATATATCTGCACCTATATATATTATATTAATTATATATCTATATAATTACTATATTAATATACATATTAATATTAATTACCATATTAATAGGTTCGGAGATACCTTGTCAGACTTTGATTGGGACAAATACAGTTTCAAATTCTTGTTATATATTTAGAAACCGTTTAAAAATGTTTTTGAAACTGTGCTGTTCAAAGGATTCTTAGAAATATTCTAATATAATGCATACCATATCAGGTTTCATTTATTATATGAATATAATTTCTAAAATCAGCACTATTTTCTCAACAGAGCTTCTCATGCTCGGCCGAGGCCTTGCCCTTACCTCCGCAGAGACAAGGATAGAGAACTGAGCTGCGGTGAAAGGAAATAACGCAGACGCAAGTACATCAACGGCGTGCCGCGACTAGACAATGTATACACGCATGAAAGAAAATGTTATTTTTAGTAAGTCTCGGTTTACATTCATAATTGCAGCACCAATGGATAGCTGAAGTTCTTTTGATTAATGCAAGTCCAAACATGACGTAAATCGGACTATGTTTATTGAACGGTGACTTATTGAAAATGTAAGTAAAATATTACAGAATTACAATCTGAGCCAGTAGTAAAACGATATTATTTATTTATGAATAAGAAAATTCGACTATTTCACAATTTCGGATTAACTCCCAATTTCCTCTAATTCCATAATTAAATGATAATTGGTATTTTACAAGATCTTTTGGCAATTAAAATTATTAAAATATATAAATATATGTATTAAATATAAAATTAAATTGTATATTGTTTGAAGTTAAAATTTTGTAAAGTAACAAGTGATATGTACGTATAACTTGCAATTAAGGTTTCCATATTTACAAAATAATATTTTGATGAAAATAAATATAGATACAATATAGAAAAATGTTATCAAATGGAAAAATGAAATTTGAATTTTAAGCTGAATTATCAACTGCAAGCTTGGCCTCGGGGAGTTGAAAAGTCCCGAACAGGATGGCCACTAAAAAGCGAGGTTTCTACTGCCGGATCAATAGCATTACTGCATTATTATGTTCACTTGCAAACGCATGCATATTATCTTAGTTTCGCTAAATATAGCAAATATATCGATAATTCTAATACGACATATATTTGGATATTTCAGTATAATTCTGGCCCTTGATACGATTATCGGTTAGATATACGATATTACAGGTATTTTGGTATTCCTGGTACGAATCTCTGAATTTTAAGTACAATAATTGTTTCCAACGTAATGTTATTTCATATTTTAATGCTACTTCATGAATAACTATATATTCTATAGTTGTTGGCGGGTGATTCAAGATTGTCCAAGTGCTGCAAAGGGTTAATATCTAAAATTAAACGAATACACCCAACCTTCTTCTATTTCCCATCGAATCCATTACATTCTAGAATCTTCCGAAAAGCAATAATTTCATTTTTAGACCTGGCTTAATCATCCAGAAACTCTGTCTCATCCTCGGCCTCTGAACCGGTCTCATCATATAACTATAACTTAATCCTTGCTACGGCGTCCTTAAGACCCTGACATCATTAAACCAGCCCTTAGGAATCCTAAATCCCCTCGCTCATATTTAGAACTCAACATATGTATACATGCATACGTTATGTATATGTCAACCGATCTCGCGCTCCAGAGAATTTCCTCCAATGCGCACTCTCGTTTAAATTTGTCAAATATGAAACGCGTTTTCGAATAAATAACGTTGTACTTTAATAATAAATATCTGCTAACGGAATACAACTATATTGAATGGCAAAAATTAAGGTTAATTGTTGGGAATACATCTGTTAAGTGGTTTTAGTTTATTCATGCTTTTGCAGCTTTATCCGTGAATCTATATAATATAAATAAATATATAATAAATAATATAATATAATATAATAAATATAATATAGATTATATAATATAGATAATATAGATTATATAATATAGATAATATAGATTATATAATATAAATAAAATAAGTATTCGTGAATTTTTCAAAATATATTTTTGAAGTTGTTCTTTGCAAGGCTGTTAATTTCTGTTGTTCCCGGTGTAACAAAGCAATTTATTTCATTTCACTTCGAAAAATTGAACAATTCGGTGACGAGTGAATTAAATACATTTTGTCAGAACGAACCGAGTACATAAACTTTCCTTCGCATCTTTTGTTATTAGTATACACGCCATAGATTTTTCCCTCAATGTTGAGTACCGCTACCGGCGCGGCGCAACGCGGCGACACGTCTCGCAAAACTGCTTCGTTTGCATTAAAAAAAAACAGAAGATAATTTCTAATACGTGACAACGCTATCCGTACGTGGAAGCATCGCTGAATCGCGTAGAGTAATTAGATTTTCCCCCAAAATATTTAGCGTTTTCAATAAGGCGCACAAATATCCGGCAAGAAGAATGTGCGAATTTAGCCGTCGTCCGCAGAATTATGCGAGTTAGAATCGTGTTGCTATCGCCGTTAAAGTCGCAACACGATCTTAAAGTTGAAAATTTGATCTATCTATTATATCTATTATTATTATATATTTTATTATATTATATTATATTACATTATATTATATATTTATTTGATCTGGTTTATTTATAGCTATAAATAAAACAGTGTACGTCAGAGCATTAAACTGGGGAGATATTTTAATAACCGCGAATCTAAATGTAGTTTAATCATTTTCTTTAAAATAATAGTCGAGTCGAAAGGTCTTAGATGGCGTTACCCGAGGCAATATATTGGTTAAGGAAAAACTTATTTCCCTTAAATCTCGAAAAAAAACTATAGGTAACGGCTAATATATTCGAAACGTTCGATTCCGATTCCGTCGTCCGAACAAATTCCGTTTTGTGCGACACACAGAACACGCCTGGTGATTCCGTAATCAACGTGTTAAAAGCTTCAGAAGCTTTTCTAGTTTATCAAGAGATAACTAGAGAAACATTGATGTTCCAAACAGACGGCGACCAACAATACCGTCGTAACATACATACGCGGACTAAAAATACTTAAAAAAAGAAAAAAAAGAAAAAAAAAGAAAAACATACCATGACGCACTGATGACACCTGTCTGTCTCTCTCTAATTGCAGAATCGGCAGCCAGAGAAAGATCTGCGAAAACGTGCACTGCTCACCACGTGTCGCTTCCCTCTTCACGCGCGTTACGGTCGATTAAATCGAAAAACGATTCCTCCGCGATAATTTCCACCGTATCGAGAGAACACTCAAGATTATAAATACAGTCCTCCTCCCCGAACAATCGGTTTTACACAACGGACATAACCAACGGGGGATATCCAAATGTTCGATGGTGTTGGTCGCGACTGAATTGACAACGGGTCCGTAAATACCGACAGTCGATAGTTTCGTTTCGGTTTGATAAATTTCTATTGGTCGGTGTACGGCGGCCAATGAAACTCTCTAATTCGATTTCCGTCTCCAATGACGATCCTCCCTCTCTCTCTCACTCGTTGTTATTTAAGATCGAGTCCTGTGGAGCGACTTTTCGACGTCCTGCGAAATCTCGTCGCCAACATGGACGCAACGATGCGACACATCTCGCGGAACTTCCGACACCACTGATTTTACGACGCACAATTACTTTCTATCCAGGATAAATATCGCCGATCTTCTCCGGCTATTCCCCTCGCGGTCGCGGCTCGCACTGTACCGAAGAGAGGAGACCCGTTTCCACCGTTTCACCGTTCCGCTGGCGACGTCCGAACGAGCCGCGGTTTGTTTACGTTCCGAGTCCCGACGCGGCTACAACGGAGGGGGAAAAGGGACAAACAAACGGACGTGTCCGAGAGGCCCTACGGCGAATACGGCTTCACGGATATGTGACTCTTACGTCGAATAGATTACGACAGGCTGCGTCCGGAAGAGTTTTTACGGCCGACTAATTTAATTCGGTTATTTATCTTTAGGTAGCGCCACGGCACTCCGCATGTTGTCGTTCCCTTTATGTAATATACTGACGATTACCGGACGATGAGAGATCTCATGGAAGATCGATACGTTCCACGCGGCTCGAACATCGGAAGAAATCGCTGCGCTATGGGAAGCGGGGTTATCGGTGGATCGTCGTCGAAACGTCACTGAATTTATCGAACGTGATTACGAATTATTTTTTGGATAATTTCGAACGGAATTCGTTGTTGCAGCTGATCGTTATCGCGATCCGTTTCAGATTCGCTGGACCGCTTTGTTATCTCGCTTCGACGCGACGGGAACGAACGAGGAGACACGCGGCACGCGGAAGTTTCTGCGCGAACGGGAAAGATATCGTCGGGTTTCGTTTGCGACGCGTCGGCGGCCGGTTAGGCGCTGTCGCGCGCCGAACCGAACAGAGTTCACGAGAACGGTTGACAGAGAGAACAGAGTTCGGATGCTCGCGCGAGGACAGCCGAAGTAACACTGATAGCGGCAATGCTCTCTCTCGCCGATGCACGCGGACACTGTTGTCACGGAGATACACGGAGTTCTTCAGCTCTCTGCCGTTAACTGCGTGTCCCCTTTATACACAATCTTGCTTTCTGCGCACCAGTTGAGGGGGATAGTCGGTCGCGTTGGAGGTGCGATCGCCGCGATGTTTACAAATCGAGGGTCGAACACGAGATATACATCCGGACCGAAAGACCGCGCTTCCTAATATGAGCCGTTTACTGTGAAAATGGCGTAAGTCACTTTGTTCGTTAAGTCGATATATTTAAGGGTTCGCGTGTGAACACGTTTAAAAATATGGATGCTAACTTTCGTGAGGCGTGCGAATACATACGTTTACGTGATTGCGAACATCTTCATTATGCAAAGATAAAACCGTAATTATTGAAAGATACGTATGCGCAATTATAATCGACGTAGGCCACAAGATGCGGCGTAATTGCTGCGCTTATTAAAACCTAGATTTATTGTACCATGATCGTTCCATTGAATGCGCGTACTTCACATACGTAAATTAACAGTATCTTGCAGTTAAATATGTTGATATTTTCGTAGATCAATAGAAGAAAAACTTTACGGTTGTGTAAAAATATTTAGACAAATTTTGGCGGTACACCACTTTCCTTGCGGCGAGTATAAATCAAAGAAAACTAGCGAGAAATCCAGGTGTACATAATAAATTAATTTCAAAATTAATTTAATAAATTAATATCATATATATTTCATAAATTAATATCAATGTACGGATGAAATAACACAATAACTTAAATCGTAGAGAAAGGAGTTAATGATTATTGTTTCTTTGCGATTGTCCACGCATTAATTAACCACTATTAACTGAAATAGTTGAAGCGATTATTATAGGGACAGTGACAGTAATTGGGTCATCTAGCCTAGTCAGAACGATTCAAAAACGTAGTATGTACATAGTTGTCTAGGGAGCAATCAAGATATTCTGAAATTGTCTCGTGAACATAACACCAGGTTACGGCCAACCGAGTTTTACGGGCAAACAGGTCATTTGTCTCGGGTTATGTGTAATATGTGTTTACGATATGTCGACACTCCATATGCGGATCACCAGGCACGACGAAGCGAATTCATTTGGAACCTCGAGTCAAAACCGGTGACTCTTTATTCCACGAGAAGCGACTCAACACTCGTGCATGCATTTTTACGTGACTCATTTTGGAACACTATTTTCCAATATATTTTCAATATATTCAATATGTCCGATATATACATATTTATATAAAAAAATATATATATATATTGAATTGTGTTCGAACACGGAATTATTTAAAGTAAAATATTATTTACGTACTTTGTTAATCTTCATTGTACACCTTGCTTAAAAATTTCATATGGTGTCAAACACATCAGAAAATTAAACCGGCTGTCACGCTTGAATTACTTATTATTTCGGGCTCGAAAAATTAGTATATATTCTTCAGACATTCTGAAATAAGGATGAATAGCGATTTTCTTAAAATGGTCACTGTCACGTGGTAAAATAAAATTCGGAAATTCACGCTCCGTGACTTGTTCATTGATTCGAGCGCAGCACGGAGCCCCACTTCATCTGTCGCGCTCCACGGTCGAAGCACGTTGCACTCGACCACGCGTTGTAATTCGCGCCCTTGCCTCGCATTGGTCAGCGTTTTTCGTTAATAACATGTAAACAAAGCCGCGGATTGCATTTTCGCTAAGGAAAAAGTTGCTTAGAATGGCCTCAGCTAACGAATTGTTACTAAGTTGTTACTAAGAAATAAATAGTACTTTCTAATGAGATATTTCATTCACTGATGAAATAAAACACAATTTTATCGATAAAGTTCGTTTATTAACTTCGGAATAACAGAAATACATATATGTATAATACCTATACTAAAAACTTAAAATTGAAATATATACATATATATATATAAAATATACAATTGTATACGAAATATATACAATATATTAAATATATACAAATATACATAATAAATTTCTTCTACGTGTGATTCTACGTGGTGTTCGTGCGATATGTAAAAGGTGAATGTGAATGTGACGCGATAATATAATTTATCATAAGCGTAGCATGTTATTATAATTTAATCGCGTCGTTAACAAATCAAATCGCGTTTATATAAAGTGTTTCACGCAACTTCCGCATCACTACGTATAAACTCCCAAAGTATGCACCGCAGGAAAAAGTTTTCTATACAAAAGTTGCATGGTTCGCGCAGGAATACATTATATACAAAGCGACATTGCTCGTTTAGCTATTTGATTTAGATACTTTTTTTACTCAGAATTCGACATTCGTCCATATTTTCGGATAAAAACTATAGTATTCCATTTAAAGAAACAAAGTTGACCTTCAAATCTCCGAAACGCCTCCACCTAGAAAAAAAAATAAATACACTACATAACGTGCCCCTATAAACCATGCAACTTTTGTGTACAACATTTTTTCGTGCAACGCATACTTTGGAAGTTACAGAAATAAAGCATGTTGCGTGAAACAGGGTGTCCCAGATTTTAATGTTCGAACTTCCTCGGTATATTCGGTGACACTAAGTAAGAAAAAAAGAAAAATTTACGACACCGGAAAAAAAAGAATACGGCACCGGATCGAGATCGATAGGGTCTAGGGGGCCCACGTCGTAGCGTACGGCCCTGTTCGAAGCAGGGGTGCGCGCGGAGTTGTGGCGTCGTGCCGAGCCGAGGTTACCGGGAGTGGGGGACGTGTCTCGCTTCCAGGTGAACGAGCCGGCAAAAATCGAAGTCACTGTTGCGTAAGCTGCGGAGGCGAGCAGTTTGTGGCATCGTGATCGAGAAGTTCGCCGAGACGGATTAATTAGCCAGTTGGCTGTGTTCGACAAGTATACTCGTCGTGGAGAGGTGATACACATTTTGTATCATAACGAGTACACTCGTCGCGCGTAATTAGGCAGTGACCACTGACTGATTTAAATTGTAATTTTAGTGAAAGCAAAAACATATTCTCAAATTTCAAGATGTTCAGAATATTTCGAGGCCGATCCAATACGAAGGTGTTTATATTGGGGACTGAAATATCGTACACAAGAACCTTCCCCCCTCCCCCCCAAAAAATATGTATATAAGAGGACTTCGTCAACCCATCGTAGCGTGTAGCGACGCTGTCACACTTGTTACACCTCGGTTGTCCTTTTATTTGATTAAAGTTATTTTCACCGGCACAAACTCGATCGATTCGATTATATCAATTCGTTCGAGATTAATCTCTCGTCACGAAGCGAGCGAGTACAGAAATGGATTATAATTTTTGAAAAAATCTTTACCGTCGAAAGAACGTTCAGCATATTAAGAAGTAAATTTAATTAAAATAAAAAGTAAATATAAATTAAAAAGTATCAAGTAGTAAAATAATTAAATTAAGAAGTAAATATAATTTCCAGGCAAATCTTTCCCACCGCGGCAAATCTCGTGTTCGGCAAGGCCTCCTCACCCTTGCCTTAACAAGAAGCCGCTAAATGTCACGGAGTAACGGCGACAGTTTATTTCGAGCGCCGCCGAGCCGAAACCACGCCGGCTGTAGCTTTCCGTTCGAACGGTGGCGACACCCGGTAAAAAAGTAAACAAACACCGCGCACCGAAGCGTACGAAAAACCGAGTAGCGAGAACTTTCATGTGCATCGGCGACTTTTGATCAAAAGTTGGTCAAGGTATATGTATAAGATACGGGTGAAGTTGTCCGAAAACATGTATGTATGTATGTACCAACATCGATTTCAACAGCCTTGAAATATGTTATAAAGGTTTTTCGATATTCTGAACGATTTTTTTCCTTTTCCGTACAGAACCGCTGGGGCTCGATTCTCGAGGTTAAGTTACAGAATTAAAATAAATAAATAGACAGAATTGTTCCTTAACCCTTTTAGTGCCATTAGGACGGTCTAGGATTTTGCTTGCCTCCGTTTATATATATATATATATTATATTATTATTATAATATTATTATTATATATATTATATTATATGATATATTTTACCGATATCGAATAGAAAACGAATTGGCATAGCGTTTGGCATATCGAGTAGAACTGTACCCTTCTCAAATGACACTGAAGAGATACGAAACGCTTCGAACTTGTTTGTGTTTGCCTACTCCCCTTCCCGATTGACCTGTGCTGACGCAGTGGGGACGCGGATTTAACCAGGATCGACTCATTCAGTAGGCAGCGCGGTTAGGGTAAAACCAACCCAATGGAAATTAACCTTAACAACCTCCTCGTCGTGCACATTGATTAATACTAATGTTGATGGTATTTTATTATAAATTCTGAAGGCATGTTTTTTGCAAGCTTACCTGTCTTCTGATTACGTTCTACATTTGATCAGAACTAAAAAGTTCACCCGTTATACAGGGTAGGGTGTCCCAAAAATGTCTCGCAATCCGAAAGTGGCACAAATAGCATAGGCGCAATCCTCGGGTCATTTGAAGCAACTTTTTCCTTTACAAAAATTTTCTCCGAGGCACCATTAGCGAGTTATAAACGAAAAACAGTGACCAATGAGAGATGAGCTCGGCTGGCGCGAGGCGACCGAGCCAATGAGCGGAACTAGGCTTCGTGCGCTGGTTGGCTGGGCCGCCTCGCGTCAGCCGTACTCGATTCTTATTGGTCACTGTTTTTTCGTTAATAACTCGTTAATGGTGCCTCGGAGAACATTTTTGTACAGGAAGAAATTGCTTCAAATGATCCGAGGAACCCGCCATTTCCGGATTGCGAGACATTTTTGGGACATTCTGTAGTAGTAGCAACAGTATTTTCTGGATACGTATCTCGAAAACTGAAGCCGAAAGGAAAAAGTTGTTCAGAATATTAGATATAGAATATAATATTTCACCCTTTGTAACATATTTCAAGGCCATTGACAACTTGACCAAATTTAGTAGCGCCGTTCGCGGGCGACAAACGCGATAGTCAGCGTGTTATCAGCGTTTTCACGCTGTCCGATTAATAAGTGAATATCGATCGATTACCGTTCGACGTTTCTATTTTAGTATTTTAGTATTTACTAATAATAATATTAACTATTATTACTCATAACAATATTATTATTATTAGTAATAATAATATTAACTAATTTATAACTATTATTATTATTTATAACTATTATAACTATTATTACTAATAATAATATTACTAAAATAATATTTTACTATTATTACTAATGATAATATTACTAAAATAATATTTTACTATTATTACTATTTAGTATTTTTCTATTTTAGTATTTTAATTATCAAGTGCAATGGAAAACTATAGCGTGCAATTTAAGAAAGATACGAGTGAACTTGAAATCTTCGAAAAGCCTTAACCTACAAAAACATTTTTTGTAGGATATTTTGTATACCCGAAAAATTAGTCGACTCGTTCCATCCATCACTTTTAGAAGAACATTACTTCGATTACTTACTTTAAAAGAATATTATTATTATTATTATTATTATTCATACTTTTGTCGTACGCGCGTGTGTTGGCACTTGTTAATGAATACAATACGTAACTTTAACCTAGCCTGATCCTAGGAATGTGCTACACGGCGTGCACACTGCCGTTCAAAAGTATGTTGACTCTTTTTTTATCTTCGTAATTGCATGAAAATAATTGTGCATTTATTAAATAAATGTTCGATTTATGAGCCAATTTACTTTGCCAGTAATTAGCATAAATGTTTCACCAATAATAATAAAATACGATTGCACCAAAGAAGACATCATATACGTAGAAACAACTGCTCCGGGATTTTACGATATCACATAAAGCAATATGTATTATTCTGAGCGTTTAAATAAGTAATATAAACAAATAATTATCCCAATATTTTCAAGCCTGAACGAATGGTTTTCGTATAATAAATAATATTAAAATAATTTAAATAATTTAATTTATAATATATAATATTAAAATAGTCTTCGTATTTCTAATATTCCATCGTGAAAGGTGTCTGCTCATAAAATACGAAAAACGATGTATTATTACAGAAAAGCCATAAGCTCTCCGAATATCATGCTATACCTGGATACCTACAAATCATGTTAAACAACGACTAGCGCAGAATTAATGTGATTTTCTATACGCGAAACAGAAAATTGTACGATCCAACGAACAAACGTCTTCACAGACATTATGCACATCACAGATTCGCATTAACAATTGTAATTGTCCAGATATTAATTTGAACAATAACGAATACAAAGGCAAACATTGGACGTTCGGTGACGTGCACATGTAAAGGCTGAATAAAATTACGGAAAAAGACGTGTATTACGCCGATGAAAAAGATGCTTACGTAGACCGCGGGGTTTTTGTAAACAAAATAAGCATCAGCTGATCGCGTTACCATAACTGCAATGGCTGCTATTGATCTCGTAAGCGAGCCGTTTCGCACGCGCGTGCCGCGTCGAAAACGAAAACGGAAACCCCTTTCCTGTCCATTTCCACGCACGCGATTCAATCTGATATATGTTTCCGTGTCCGTAGCTCGCGCGAACGAATATACTTCGCACAGTAGCGATTAAACGAAATATTTATCTAGTTCAGTACTCACCGAAAATCAACCTGCAATCTGGAGCGAATGCTAAAAAACTGCGACGCACTGCATTGTACGCGCGGAAAACAATCACTTGCAAATAATTAGCCGACGAAAGTGAACAACACTACACGGAAAAAAGGGAGCCACGGAGCCGAACCGAATTGTTGTTGACACGTGGAATAAAAGTAATCGTACGCGAACGAAAAATCGGAAGTTTCAAATAGCAGGAATGGAAAGTAATAACGCAACGAGGAGACCGATACGTGTTTTGACCATGTCTCGAAGCCCAGGGTGAATTGTGATTAGTTGCGCATGTGTATCGACGCAACCCTTCTTTCGTAACTTTCATTGGTCGGTTCGTGAAACAGGGGCGACGCAACTTGAGGCGCAAAGTAGAGCAAAAATAGACAATTTTTCATTTTCGTTCGAAACACCGTTCCGCAAATTTCGTCCACGTTGTTATCTAATAGAAATAGTTAATCGTAAATCATAATTGATTTCCACAGGTTTCGATGAATAGACATTTTTTTTTTTAGAAAAATGTATAATATTGATATTGTTTAACGTAGAATAAATTACTTCTAATATACATAAAGTGCATAGATAAGATTTTATATTTTACCTGTATCGACGTCTACAAAAATAAAAAATATCCGTATAATATATGTGACGTGTTGCACGCGTAAGATTAACCATGTTTTTTTTACTAGATAGTAAAATCTAGTAAATATTACTTCTAAGTAAACATTAGTGCATACTAATACTACTTTTACTTTTATTTACCTGAAAAATAACTAGTAAAAGCTTTTAATCGGCTTTGTGCGATCTATTTCTGCATTATCCATCAAACTCTAACCCTCAATAAGTAATCAAACTTTTTTAATCCTAATTGTTAACGAAATAGTTATTGTGGCAAGCGTATCTGTAATTTTTAATGTCGTCCTAAATTATGAATCAGTATAATTTAAACAAAATATCGAACATTACAATTATTCGTTAATTTAGTAAAAAAAAAAATACTGTGAGAAAGTTTATCTACTTATTTATGAAATAATGCTTTCTTCTCTGCTTGTCATATAAGACTGCAGTAATAAAGAGTTTAAGAAATGACTTCGATGAATAAAAATAAAGAGTTTGGAAAAATGGACGAGACAGTATGGCCATAATAGAAAATGCTTGGCAAAGTTGAAAAATATTTGCAATTTAAATTAAATATGAAATGATTATTATTATTATTATTATTAAATATGAAATGATTCGAATATGTTAGAAAATTATGTAAATTTACAAAAATCGTACAAATTTGTTTATTATTTTATTATTTACAGATTCTATAACATAATTAAATGCTTTGAAACTCAAGATATGATAAATCCATTTAAAATATTTGTTTCGAGCACGGTTCAAAACTTCTATCATTTTCTTTTCTTCGCATACTTAAAAAAGAAAAAAGACAAAATGAATGATAATTATTGTAACTAGCGACACCTGTCAACTGAAGTTTTTATTATAGTAAATAAGCGTGCGTGAACTGTTGACACCGTATGAAAACAATGCTGATTAGTTCAATTTAATTACGATACATTACTGAAATGTCAGACGAATCTGAATACGACGTAGAACCGGAAGAATTTAATATCTACAAACGAAAGTATCAATTACTACTAGATAGATGTGAAGTTCTGCAGCAGGTTCAAAATCAGATTTTGTAATTTTAACATTTCATACCACCTTTGCGTTGTTATTGGAATTGTTTTCGATTGCAGGAGAATGAAAGGTTGGTTTATCGAGTTCAAAGGGTAAGGAAACTTCTCAAACGCACAAGAAAGGAAAAAAAGTGAGTTTGATGTGTAGGTTATGTGTTCAAATTGCCACCGAAACGTTATGTTTTATATTAAAGTTATTCACAATAAATTTATATCTAATATGGAGGAGATATGTTTCGTATATTACAGATTTTTAATTGATCGTTTGGATCAGCACGGTGATCGCTGGCGTGAAGCACCTATGGGAGTTCTCGAAGAAAATAATGTTTTTCAAGCTACGTCGAAGCAAGAGAAAGGCAGTAAGGCCTCTGGTCATAATTCTAAAGATGAGAGAACAAAGAAAGGAACAAAAAGGAAAGGTGCGAAAACTGACCCAAACGCGCCAAAGAGACCAGCGAACCCATTTTTCCAATTCTGTCAAGAACAAAGGCCTCGCGTGATGGAACGCTTAGCTGGAGAACCTGAACCGAGCAAGCAAGAACTTACTAGGCAACTTGCGACCACTTGGAAATCTCTAAGTTCGGAAGATAAGAAAGTATGTATTAAAGAAACAGTTATTTATATTTGTCCATGTATTACAGCTTTTTTTAAAAAATTAACATCGAAATCTTTTCAGGTATATTATGACATGTACGAACGATCCAAAGAGAAATATGTTGCCGAAATGCAAATTTATAATAAAAAGTCGGAAGACACACCAAATCAAATGTCTTTAAATATAACATAGTATTTGTATTTAAGGTAAATATTATTTGTAAATACGTAATTTATAATCAAATATTTGCACATATATTAGTATTTATGTATAGTAAATTAAAATAAATTATAAATAAGATGGATCAATTTGTGCTCGCGGGTAAAGGTAGACATTTGTATCGCCAAATCATAAATTTTGTATTAACAAACGGAAGACTATGTAAATACTGGTGTCTCTTTTGTAACAGTAATAAATTTATGCTTTGAAAGAATTTTTCTCTCTTCTAAGAGATGCCATTGTCTTAATTGGATCTATTTGTTTCGCATGGTCCATTACCGACTGTTCGTGCACCCTCATAAATGGATTTGTCAATTTTTCTTCTAAAATAGTACTAGGTACGGAAGGATGAAAATTTTCACGCTGAATACGAACTGATTCTATCTTTTGAATAATCGCTTCATTTTGTGGTTCTACATGTTTTCCAAATTTTAAGTTATTTTCCGTGTACTCGTGGCCGCAATATACTTTCTGTAAAACGTCAAAAATATAGTTATTTCGTAAAAAGATTGCAAATAAAAAATAAACACTATTTCTTTCCCATTTCGGAAAACTTTCAAATTATCAATTGTTAAGAAGATTGCAAAATGGAAACGAAAGCAAAACGATTAACTGATCAATTAATCAATTAAATATGTTATAAATATATACCATAATTGGGGATGCTTACAGTTTCATTTGGTAATGATCCCAAAATCTGTATGAGTGCTTTATACATTTGTTCCGCAGTACCTTCAAAAAATGCACCGCAACCACCAGCAAAAAGTGTATCTCCTATTCAACGATATCAATTACATTTCAATTAATACGCTCACATAAGCATCTCTATATGTATGTATAACGTATTTATTTACCAGTGAATACTGCAGGAGGATCTTGATTTCCTGTAATATAATAACAGATATGTCCAGTAGTATGACACGGCGTTGCAAGGCATTGGACTTTAAGTCCTCCGATATTGAAAGTATCATCATGTTTCACTTTGTTCGTCAATGCTCCGATTCTATCGTCGCCTCCATATACTTGCAAGTTACTCATTTGTTTACATAATTTCTCATTTCCTCCAGCATGATCCCAATGATGATGGGTTGTTAGAACTTTTGTCAAATTGACGTTACTTTCTTTAACAACGGACAAAACAGCTTCAGGATCTACCGGGTCAACAATTGCAGCTTCCTGTGTTGCTTCATCGATAATCTTCGAAAATGAGAAATAAAGTCAAATAAATATAAAAACGACGAGATTAATTTAATTAATTTAATACATACAAGATACATATAATTATCTTGAAGCGCTGGCAATATTCGAACCTTCATATTAGGCTGTTGAATTAAGGCGGAAAGTGTATGCGATGCAGAAAAAAGGGTTCTAGCTAGAACAATAAAAGAGATAAATTCAAAACTTTATCTCATGTCGCAGCAATAATAAAATAAAATGTTGGTAACTCGTGTCTCAAGGAGATTGCAAAATCTTTGTCAAGTTATTAAGGATCAACTATATTTATATCTATATTATTATATCTGACGTAACATCTGAAAACCGGTCACACCCGATTTGGCTGAAATTTTGCAAATAGTTTCATTTTACATAAATACATCGTTCGGTTGTATTTTCGAAAGAGATCTACTGCTGATCGACACAAAATTTTGAGGGTGTCCGGGGAAATGGAGAGGATACCAAATATAAAATATTAGCTTCGGCAAATTAGTAGTTTTCAAGATATTCACGAAAAAAAATCTTTTACTGCTATACATTGATAGCGGCGTGTACTGACATCACTAACACATTGAATGACATCTATCCAGATGTCTACTAATTCATGTATCTACTAAATCACGTAACTTAATTGATATCTGTTTGAATTACCTGTCCACTGAATTTTATTCCCGACTATATCTTAAAAAGCGTGCACACAATACATATACTATATTTGTTAAATTTGTTTGTAACTAAAACGCCAATCATTAAGAAAAGATATTTGAAACATTGTCACTTAACAGATAATTACAAATTCTGCGTTATAGCATATAATAACATTATACAACAGAATATTTGTCATGCATAACTATGTGTCAGAAGTATATAATGCGATTTGTAACGTAACCTGTTGTCGCGCGGAAAATAGACGCGGAACAGAGCCTGCGCAGCATACTTCGATAACAAGAAAGCAGCAGAAACGAAGCAAATCCTGCTGCAAACTTCAGCCCAGTGCAGTGTGGCCAGATCTTAGACCAAGTTATGCAACAACTATGACACGGCTTCAGATAGTTTGTCTGAAGCAAAGACAAATCATCTACATGACGTCACAGTGAACTCGATGTACAAGCTGTGCTAGTACGATATACATACCTGCAATTTCGAAAGAGCGAAACACCGATGTTCCAAACGTGTTAATCAATATCATTGATTAATATTAATCAATATCCGAAGATGTTTAAGTTCCAAAAAGCAAGTTCCATTGATTAAGTATGAAATATGTATGGAGTATAGGAATATGTATAGAAATATGTATGGGAAAGAGATGTTACCATCACCATTTTGATTCTCTTTGCAATCTTTGAGATAACGCGCGCGCACCATTGATTTCAAAAATGTTAAAAATTACATTCCATTTTGAATGATTGTCTTGCTACGTCACAGTGAACTATCTTTAGTCATTCATCTTTGCATCACTGAATTCTTCTACATGTCTATCTACATAGTACTTTTTATTGGGCTGGGGGGCAGTTGCAAAGATAACATCAATGGCTCATGTTACACGATTCGTACACGATACGTCACTTCGTCACGTCAGATGGCGTTGACTGTCGACTTAACATGAACTTTGCAATCTGAACACACTACACTGCCTACTACTAGTGAACCATTTCTTCCTCTACGAAGTACAGTAATTTACAGTAACTTTGAAGTACGGGTAAATTCTCCCTGATTGACGCTCAGATTGTGTACAAAAAAATGTACAATTTGTTCATAAAATCGAAATTGTTCGCAATCGCTAACTATGATTTTTACTTTTTAAAATTTGGAAAATAAAGCTGAAACTTGCATTTATTATTCTCTTAAAAAGAGTAAATCTTTTATTCAGTAATTATCTACAAACAAAATTCTCAAACTTAAACTTTTAGACAATTAGAATTAACGATAGAAAATTTGTATGAAAATTGGATAAATCCAATGTAATTATTCCAATATGGTCCTATGAAATTATAAGAATATAACGATTGAAAAATTTCCTTGCAAACAATTTGCGCACAATTCGTTGCAGATTAGTATCGAGTTCGCAATTGGCAAATTTGTCTACGTATTCGTAGCCATACGATTTTGCACTTTTCGCTGTGGTTCTGTGGATCTGTGATTCTGCGGCAACATAACCTATCGTTAGATTGGGGGCAAAAACGAAACAGAGTCTGCGCAGCACGTTCTAACGACAGTATGTACACGGTAGAAACGAAACAGATCCTGCACCCTTCGGCTATTCAATAACTTCGCTGACTTAAATTCAAAATAGAAATTGCAATCTTTTACCCTTAATTTTGTGTCTTCTATTGTGAAAAACTCTGCCGTTAAAATTTCTCCGCTTGTTAGCGAGCACCCTGTATGCGCGTACATTTGAAATTTAAATGTGGCTAAACTTGCAGGATCCGCATCGTTTCTGCTGCTTTTCGTTCTCGGTTTCGCTCCAATCTGACAACAGATCTGAATTAAGGAAGATCCCGTACCAAAACCTGTTGCCAATCTGGTTACAAAAGCTAGTAACAGGCATTGGACAAAATCTGACACTGCAGATTTGAGGCGACCGAGTATGTACTTACACGTAACGCAGTAACGCGGTTTTAATTAGAAAAGTGATAATAGAAATCTTGCATACCCCTGAAGTAGAGAGACGTTAATGTATTTTCAAGCCAAGGACTTGCATGAAATAGTGCCTTCAACATATTCGTGATGTATTTACGTCTACACAATTTAATATGAAACACTGAGTGAAAGGCTACTTGCCTGTTAACTATGTGGTCGTATTGTCCCGTGAGTTAACACATATTTTCATCACGAACACGCTACGGTTACGGAGAAGTTTTTGTTATCGGAGATACAAATGATACACCTCAACTCCGGCACGGTTCTTTTCCTCTTTAAGGAAACACATGCATTCCCACCATTTTGCTGCGCATCGAATCCGCAGTGAATCTTGTCTTAGCATCGAATCGTCAGCCAATCAGAGCGAAGCAATTTCTGGTCGTATTCGCGTTAACGGAGCGTGCCGCGGCTGGAAGATGTTGCAGAAACTTGGGTATCGTTGTAGCAGGGATCTCTCAGCTTTCACTCCAAAATGGCGGACGGGTCCCAGAGTGGGGATACGGTGCATGTACGTGATAAATATACGATATGAAAATCGTGCGACTAAAGAGTACGTACTGTCGTGTCATGCCCCCCTCGCATACGAAGTCCGCGCATAATCGTACGTATCTTGCTCGGTCCGGCGAAAGAGTGCTTGGAAGGGGAAGCCGACACGTGAGGCCATTAACTTCCACACTGAAACAAACTGAAAGGTGGAGGTGGAAGCAACTGAATAACAGAAGCAGGAGACGATGGAATACCGACATAACCGGCATTGCATTAGATATCGTTGCGTGTATACCAGCAACGGCAACGGCAATAAGCGCTAGGTTACGTGCAGGCGCTTGCTTCCATCCACGTGCATTCATCATTGTTTAGATATGAATATATGTTGTTATACATAAAAAAACTGATCAACGTTTCTACTTATTCATTAATGCACTAGCTAATTTTTTTATAAATGTTAATTTACGGAAATATTTCATAATTTATTAACGATGACTGCAAGCAATTCAAAAGATGTTATAACTATAGATGAGGATGAATACATAGGTTTGTTGTTAAAGTTTGAAATAAATATAGAAACATTGTTAGTTCAACTTTTTATTACTAAAACTTGATTCAGGTATTAAACATCATATTTCATATTTTGGTATACAAAAAAAATATATAATCTCAAAAATTGAAATAATTTGATGCGATGTACATTATTAAAATAATTAAAATATTCTATAGATAAACTCATTTTGCAACCAAGTATTTCTTTACATGTGTATTTTAACTTATAATGTTCTTAATTTTGTAATAAGAGGATTATAATACTCTTAAGCTAATTCTCGCTTTAATTACACTTTGAATCTTTTTTATTACATCTGTACACAAATAATTTTGATTCTTATCGATTTATATTTAAGAGCCTGTTTTACAATACGTTATCGTTTGGATATATTTTTGTACTGTACTGTTGTAAAAATTTGTTTTGTATTGGATAATCTATTAATTTCTTCTGCACTTAGACTTTTTTGCAAGGTAATACTTCCTTGAACAAACAATTGCGAACACAGCCATCTCTTTATCCAGCTAAATTAATTTGTATCAATTAATGTAAGATTCTGAAAATGTATGTATACTATGATATGAGATAATGATAATATTAGTTTTGTATATGTGTGTTACATACATTATTGCAGCTAAATCATTATATTATTGCAATTACTTTTTTCAGTTACTGAAGGAGATGAAATTGCTGCTATCGATTATGAATTGAAGCAGATTGACACTGAAATGCAAAAACTTGAAGATCGAAAGAAGATTTTAATTGAGCGTAAGGAAAAGTTACGGGATGATGCACTTTTAAAGAAAAGTTTATGTATGTCAAGAAAAGATTGGGACAAAGAGACCTTCAGTTGGTCTAAAGATCTAAAGAAAGCTTTGAAGGATGTTTTTAAAATTGAGAAATTAAGAGAATTGCAATTATCGACTATGAACGTAACCATGTCGAAAGAAGATGTAATTTTAGTTATGCCTACAGGCGGTGGTAAAAGTTTGTGTTATCAGTTACCTGCTGTCATCGGTAAGGGCATCACCATAGTGGTTTCTCCGTTGATATCGTTAATGGAAGACCAGTTACATGGTTTACAAAAAATTAATGTGAACGCTATGATGTTGAGTGCAAAGAATAATAAAGACAATGTAAAAACCATAATGAACGCGCTTGTAGATATGAAATCCAATGTCAAACTAATTTACGTTACTCCAGAGTATATGGCGAAGTCTAATCGATTCATGAACAAATTACAAAAAGCTTATCAACTCAAGCGATTAGAACGTTTTGCAATAGACGAAGTTCATTGTTGCAGTCAATGGGGGCATGACTTTAGACCAGATTATAAATTTTTAGGAATTTTGAAATCTATGTTTCCAGGGATACCAATTATCGGGTTAACCGCCACTGCTCCAGCAAAGATTATTGTGGATGTTCAAAAAATCTTAGATATTCAAGGTTGTTTAGTTTTAAGAGCTACATTCAACAGACCTAATCTATTTTACGAAGTTCGACGTAAACCAACCGATAAAGACACGTGTTTAGCTATGATAGAAAATTTATTGAAAAACAGATTTAAGGATAAGTCTGGAATAATTTATACAACTACCATAAAGGATGCGGAACAATTGACAACCGATTTGAGGTCATTAGATGTAAAAGTTGGATGTTATCATGCAATGCTAGAGGCAGACTACAGATCAGAAGTTTATTCCAAATGGATATCCGGAAAATATCAAGCCGTAGTTGCTACCATTGCCTTTGGATTAGGTATTGACAAGCCGAATGTACGATTCGTTATTCATCATTGTATCTCAAAATCAATGGAGAACTTTTATCAGGAGAGCGGACGTGCTGGTAGAGATGGAAAGAATTCAGCTTGTATCGTATTATATAGACTTCTAGATGTATTTAAATTAAGCACAATGGTGTTCCAAGATAAAGTTGGTTTACAAAATTTATACAAAGTGTTAGCATATTGTTTAGATCAAACTTCGTGCAGACGTAGTTTAATTGCAACGCATTTTGAGGAAACTTGGAACAAAAAAGATTGTGCCGAAATGTGCGATCATTGTAGAAAACCTAGTGAGAGAAAAGACACAAATATCGCTCCATACTGTAGACAGTTATATCAAATACTGACTAAAGCAGTACAAAGTGATACAAGATTAACTGCCTTAAAACTTATAGATGCTTGGTACGGTAAAGGTGCATCAACATTACGGGTATCTTCTGTGCCAATACCGAAGTTTACGAGACAGTCAGGCGAAGCTATAGTAGGACATTTACTTGTAAATGGTTACCTACAGGAAGATTTTCATTTTACTTCGTATTCTACGATATCATATTTGAAACGTGGAGCCAAAGCTGCACTGGCACTTGATAACAATCATGAAATACTTTTTAAGTACAGTATACAATAATGTACATAATTGTAATAATTAATCTACAATATAATGATATTTAATTTGTGATATGAAGATCTGAATATTTCTAAATGTCAATAATCTCATTAATTCTCTTCTATAGTATAAGCAAACCTTAGGAATTTCAATCTTAGGAGTTTTAAAATTTTGGAGACTTGTTTTCATTGAGTTTTCGAACAAGGGAGTTAACACTTTTAATATTCGTCCAGTTATGCTAACGTTTTTTATTTGTATATTGTTTAAGTATTTTCAATTTTTTTACACTTGAGTTTAGTTATTTCTTTAATGTTTTATTTCGAATTATCTTTGTGACCGAAACGTACACAGAATATGTATAAACTAGAAAAAATTAGTATTTGCAATTTTTAAATGACGATCACGAAATTTCAACTTTTGGAGATCGGGTTTCTTTTGAATTCGAAATATAATACACTAAAACATGTGATAAATAATTCAAGATAAAATAAAAGTCTATATTTATAATACATATAACAATAATAATAATAATGTCTAAATATATATCAAAATTTTACAAAAACGACTGCTATAATTTTGAAATTTACTAAGTACTGCAATTTCTAAAATATACCATGAAAACCGTAAAAGTTCATTGGTTCATCTGTTGAAGAATGTTCTAAAACGTCAATAACAATTTTCTAACATAAATTTGCGTTTTTAAATTATATTAGATAATATGAACTTTTCTGTTCGCTGAACAAATGCCTCTCGTTTTGAATTTTTCATACAGGCTTCATGGAATTGTAAAATGTAAAATGTAAAAGACGATCGTAGCTCGCAATTTATAATAAACTTCGGAATCGGGGGGAAAAAAAGTGATTCAAATTTAATACTACGAAAAAATCAATAAAAACAGTATATAACGTCGGGCAACTGTATGTCGGTGGCTCGGATAGTAAGCCAACCACCAGGTTCACGATCAGATGGAAATATTGATCCTGGATAAGGGCATCTGTGTTCCGTCTGTTGGCAAACACGTTTTATCGCATCATATCCGAACTCTGACTTAAAAGTGATATTTGATATGTAATTTGCTTTTTGTTAGAGAATATCGTCTGTAAACACGACGCGATGGTGGTTTATTACAAGTGATCATCGTGAACTGGATAACTCGTACTTTCAAGTGGTGCATCATAGTTCCTACCTCGCATAGTTCGATCACGCGTACGCACAACTGACAGTGACGTGTAAACAATATTTTCCTTAAATTCGTGCGTTCACCTAAATGGAGCATGGCTTTGTAATTCTTTCTCAAGGATGTTAAACGCAATGGAATCCCATTTGTTCCGGATCTCCATCAAAATTTGACGAAAGCTCAACAATATGTTACCCTCGTAACGAAAAGGGTGACTTCGTGCAGGTAGAGACCAGGAAGTTGCCAATTGATGTGCATGATTTCTCTGTACGTATAAGCTGTGGTAGTTATTATTAGCTCCGTATTATATGCATCGAGGCTAATTGGCGCGATAACGTTCGCGTTCCCAAACAGACGAACGCGATAGCGGGAAACATATCGTAGAAGAAAAAAATCAGTTCGCCGTAGACACATTTTCATGCAGATCTATTTGCGCGCTTCTGCGCGACGAAGTTCGACCTCCGAGACTATCTGTCTCGTGCGGAAGCATCGAAGTATTTTCGGTAAAAAAAAGCAAAACTAACGGAGAGCCTGGGGCACGAAATTAAAATCAAATCCGCTCGGATCTGTTAATAAGAAGTTCGGTCGTACACGATGCCTTCTATTTGTTGTTACGATCGTCATACGGATTCTTCTCTTGCGGTCCCGTGACGATTGAAGGCTGCGTGACAATTGGTTGGCCTCTTCTAGCGAAAATCCGCAACGATGCTTTTGAAAAATTAACTAGATGACCTGGATACATCGATACGCTTCGAACCGAAGATGCCTCTGCCAAATATCCTGAGGAAGGCAAGCAGCTATATTTTAGGGGACTGCAGCCAGGACAATCGTCGCGCCGTGTACCAGGACGGGGAGGCGTTGTTTTGCAAAAATAATGTCTGCGTTCATCCGCCGACGTTGATGAGACAGAACTCCGACGTGGTGCATCATCCTGGATACATGGCGATCACCTGCAGGTTCAATAAGAATTCGAACGTGCCGACGCTGCATCTTAGCTGGATACCGAACAGCACGCTTCGCAAGCATCCTGCAACGCTGGAGAATGTGAACGCGAAGAAGCCCGATTGTGCCGCGCATCGAGACGCCGAGACCACCGTTAGTCACCCCTCGCAGATATCCGAGGAGAGCTGCAATTTGAAGTGCGACTATGAGAACACCAGCGGCAAGGTTGACGTTTGTTTGGAGGTGAAGGAACCGGTTAGCTGCGGAGACTGCGAACGCGTTTGTTCCGGCGGGTTCCCGCGGGGTGTTGGATCCGGTCTCGACGAGCCCAAAGAAAAGAACGAGGACGACGAACGGAATTATTTATGCGACGACAAAGCTATAGCCTCGTTGGAAACCAAGGAAACGTCGAACGATTCCGACGATCTCATCGAGAAGAATCATCATCGGTCCGACGCTTCGCCGACTGTGATACACGAAGAAAGCAACTGCGGCGACGATTTGAACCGATCAAGTTCCGAGTTTGTTAGCGAGAAACATGACGAAAGTCAGAATTATAACGATGAAAAAGATATCAAAATACAAGAATGCGATGGGAGAAGCATGGACGAGGAACTTAGATATCCCTATTATGATGATGGTAGCCTCAAGAGTCGTAGCATGTCGCTGTCTTCTACGTGCAGCTTATCCGTTGGTATGTTTTTAGATGGTATTTTAATATGTATATTATTAATAAGGTGCAAATATTTATGAAAGATGTAAAAAAACACGTGCATTCATAAAATATTCATACATGTATGAAACATATGGAAATACGTAAAGAATATATAATATTCATTTTGTTATATTTGAAGGATGTAATAATTCCTGCAGTTCTCTAAAAAACTCCTCCTGGCTTTATTATGGATTGTATTAAATACATATGAAATAATACACATTTTCCATGCGCATGTTTTGCACGTTTACGTCTATTGCTGGTTATACCCATCGCTGGTCTCTTTGATTGATTATAGTTTTGCCTTCATATTTATAAATAAGTAAACCTAAATAAAGCGCATTTAATTTAATTTCTTGAAGCTGTTCGCAAAGGAAATTAAATTTTGCACACTGTCCGTCATCTTTTTCGAATTTCTTTGTGAAATTATGTACTCGCATAAGTTGTCGCAGACACTGACAAATAATTTTTCTCAGGTGAGGAGATTCCAACATGGATGAGGTCGCCAGAACTGTTGGCTTTGCAGCATAATCTTACGTTTCCTGAAAGCGCTACAGCTTCTCCTATTACATTACGTAGGGCGCACAGATGTAGACGGTTCTCTGTTGATCTCAGCGAAATGAGGTCCTTGAGGTTGTTCTTTGCAGATCCAGCATGTACCTCTGGTCAATTAGTAGTTGCAAGTAGAGAGAGTCAATATAAGATTCTGCATTTCCACCATGGTGGCTTAGATAGATTAGCAGCAATTTTACACCAGTGGCATCAATTACTTTATCCGAGACTAAACGAGGATACCGAAGAAGGCCTCCCATATAGGTATTTACAATATGCATTAATAGTATACCTAGGCTTCCCGTATAGGTACTTACATATGCATTAATAGAGTACTCGATAGGTTATCGATATGTAAAACAAGGGGTGTTTATCGTTCTTTTTATATTTCAGGCATTTTATGGTATGTCGACCCGAGGTAAGTCGTGATGAATTACACCCGGAAGAGGGACAGGTACCAATGATTACCTCATTAGCGTGGAAAGATTTATTAAACGAGAAGGGTCAAGTGGAAGATGATCTAGCACTTCGTAAAGGAATATTTTTTGGAGGGTTGGAACCAGCGTTAAGAAAAATTGTATGGCCATTTCTTCTTCACTGTTATTCATATCAAAGCACTTACGAAGAAAGGGAACAAATAGATGCCATTTTGAAACAAAAATATGAAGAAATTCAAAAGCATAGAACGAACATGAGTCCGAAGCAAGCAGAACATTTCTTGCGAAACGTGGTGTGTATCGTGGAGAAGGATGTTGTTCGAACCGATAGAGGAAATCCATATTATGCGGGAGAAGATAATCCAAATATTGAAGTAATGAAGTACGTTTAACGTGTTGAACGTGATAATAAATTGTAATTTTCAATCTCGTCTGTATCATTGATATATGTTTTGTCCACAGGAACATTTTATTAAATTATGCAGTTTACAATTCTCGATTAGGTTATACACAAGGGATGTCTGATCTGTTGGCACCATTATTGGCTGAACTGAATTCTGAAATAGAAGCTTTTTGGTGTTTTGCTGGTTTAATGGAAAGATCTGTAACTGTGTGCACGCCTACTGACGTTGACATAGACAGAAACTTGTGTTATTTAAGGGAATTAGTTAGAATAATGGTACCAGATTTTTATGCTCACCTTCAAAAACATACAGATGCCTTAGAACTTCTGTTTTGTCACCGATGGATACTCCTGTAAGTAATTAATTCTATGATTGTTACAACAACAATCACAAGTAACTTTATATTAGATAAGTATTGCCTTTTACAGATGTCTGAAACGAGAGTTTCTTACTGAAGTAGCACTAGTAATGTGGGAAGCCTGTTGGGTGAATTATTTAACGGATCACTTTCATCTGTTCCTTTGCCTCGCTGTAATATGTGTTTACGCAGATGACGTAATAGCACAAGATCTTAGAACGGATGAAATGTTGTTGTATTTTAGTTCTTTAGCCATGTACATGGATGGAAATCTCATATTGAGAAAGGCTAGAGGCCTACTGCATCATTTTCGTCAGCTTGTTCGTCTACCTTGTACATTAGTAGGACTTTGTCGCCCGTACGGTCCAGGAATGTGGGATTGTACCCACGATCCTGTCATAGAATGTGTAGGTCATGAAATTGCATCATGCCCGCACTTGTTATTGCAATCAGTTTACGGCCGTACGTTCAAATGCTGTTCTTATGTGAAATAAATATGTTATAAAAATTTCGGTTGACTAACGTGATGTGAATAAGAACGCAAGTTAATGAAAGTAATATTTGACTCTCTTGTACTATTTGTAAGAAATTCTTAATCGATTTAACACAACCAGAAAATTATTATTATACATTTGTATTGTCATGTTCTTATTTGCATATCTCTTCTAAGTTCACAAATGCTGATTTAAATAAGGATTAAAGAGATATCTAATATACAACGTTTTACAACATCTATAACAGCTCCTACAAAAAAAAAAAAGGTATTCTGTACTAAACAATTAGATAGAACTCGGATGATCATGACGAGTTCTGATCAAAAACCTGTAGTACAATTAAAGACTGATGACCAAAAGAGAATGGAGTAGTACAAGCAGCCTAGCTTTAATATCTCCAAACAAAATAGAAAGCTTTTCATCCTATGAACATATTTATTAAATACAGTTAATGATGTACCATTTAGCAGCTTGGTACAGATTTTAATGAGCCTTGATCTGAAAAGAAAAAAAAAACAAAATTTAATCTTACATCAGCAAACTAAATCAAATATCACTCGACATAAGTACTGTAAAGATATTTATTACATGTCCAATTAAATTTCTTGGTCAATTAACGACATAAGTGTTCACCTTGTAATATTCATTTTTATAGTATATTTAATGTTTTGCTTTTAACGAAACAATTTTCAAACGACTATAAATTGTACACGTTCAGTATACACACCGTATCATTTTTATCCGATTTCATAATTATCTTTAAATGTGTCTAATTTTTTACAAATAATAGTTTACGATCAAACTATAAAGTTAATTTACATAAGTTTATGTACGTACTTTACTAAATATTTTCTATTTTCTCCAGCTCAAGAGAATGTATTTATTTCGTCTAAACGAATTAATAATTATAGAGTAAAAGAAAGTATTTCTTTTTCAGCATATCAAATTATTTCGTTATCATTTAAATGTACACATTGAAATATTTTGTTGTAACAAATATATTATAGAAAAATGGTTATTTGTATGACATCTTGCAGCTACATGAACAGTTCATACGAATGAACTTTATATATTTAATAATTTTCAGTGGCGTTGAAAGATTTCGTACAAATAATGTAAGTACTCTTACTGTGCCACTTTACGTTGTTAGAGTATTACAGAGAAATCTATTTATGTTGAAAATTGACTGCACGTCTAACTAAGATATAAATGAACAGATATATGTATATACATATAAAAATAAATTAAAGTAAGCTTACACAATTATTTGATCGTATCTTTATTTATTTATTCTTAGAAAAAATATGTATACATATTTTATTTGCTGTATACTATAAATTGTACAGGTACACTGTATGAGAGGCGTATTGTGAATACTTCATTGGCAGTGTATACATACCATGTATTAAAATATGTTTTGCGATATTCAAATTATATTTATTCGACTAATAACATTCATTTAATTTGTTTTATTTTTCTGTGCATAATGTTAATTCAACATGAATACTAGAAAATCACATACTTGAATTTTTCTTTTGGTTTCAATGAAAAGCACAAAATAGGCCATCCTCATTTTTTTTATAATGAGTGCGCATATCATTTACAAGCCTATTCTTTGTATCTTTATACAATAATAATAAAACATAAATTGTTGGCCACGAAATATCACTTATTTGAAAGACATTTTCCGTACAGTTGAAACTGTATTTGTAAAAACAAAAAATATATTATACAAACGTGAACTTAATTCAAGCTTTTATACATTTGGCTCATACAAAATGATTAATCCCAACTTGTACCAGTGTATTGTCAGTTTACCATGACACATTGTGCCACATTATCGTTATTGTTACAACTTTTATTATTATATTTCCTTAGAAGAAAAAAAGGATAACTTTTTGACAGCGGTGCCAAAAATAAATGGAAATATAATTTACTTGTTGATACTACTGCAAATTATATTCATTCGTCTATATTAATATATTTTCATATAGCTTTTTACGATTTGTAAAACTTTTCTTTTTACATCACTGAACGGAAAGGAAAGTGGGCCAGCTTTTATAACCTCGGTTATGATCTGTACAAGCGTTTCATATGTACACATAATTAGTGTTGGATCTTCGAGCTACTTGAGCTAGTTCGAACCTTCAAAAAGCTTGAGAAGCTTAAGCCATTTTGAATCGTTTCGGGCCATCAAGAAAGCTCGAGCTGTAGAAAAAATTGGTCTCCTTGGTTTTAATCTCATCCTTTATCAAGCCACCCAAGCTTTTTGCAGTTCGTATAGCTCAACGACTCATACTTTTTCATGACTCAAGCTGTTAAAAGAGCTCGGACAGTAAAAGCGTAAGGACCCAACACTAAAATTCCTAGAGCTACTTTAGGTAACCAAGGTAATATTCATTCTTGTAAGTCGAGACCAATTGACATTCATGATGTAACAAGTGTATAGCGGCAGGGGGTTTCAGAATGATCTAGGTTCCCAATATTTAACAGATGAGTCTAACAAAAACTTGGCGTGTGATAAGTAATTGTTTCTAGTAGACATTCATAGCTTGGCTATTGCATTATGACAACACATTTTGGTAAAAAGATAAGTTATTGTTCTAACAGTTTTGTGTGCCAATTTCCTACAAGAGACTGTGATGACCAGTCCATGGAAATAATTAGAAAAATTTGTCTATCGATCTGACAACATTTGCTGTCAAGACTTCCCCATGAAGTTTGCGAACAGTATAAATCAGTATGATAGTAGGTTTTAGCATCCAATACATCAGAAAGTCGGCTTATAAAAATATGACAGGAATTTTGACTATTGTATCGGACTCTGGGAGGTTTAAATCTTCAATGCGAGTTACCGCATAATAGTTGAAAGTGTTTCTGTCATGGTTCATGATTAGAAATTGAATAGCATTCTCTTTCATTCGCGATAGGTTATTAAAGTTATAACTTTAACACAATTTCACCTATTTTTTCATAACACAATAACATAATTTTAACTAAGTGTATTACTGTAAATAATTCAGTCTCAAATTCATTGGCATGTTAGACACATACTTTCGTAATAATTCTGCACCATTAAGTAATCCTTTCTCTCTTTCATGTTTTTAATTTTATACTATATAAATTTTCATTATAAATTCATACCTACATTATGGAAGTGTAGTTGCACAAAATTGACAGAAACTAAAATCATGCAAGCAATAGCCCAAATGATGACAAAAATCAGCCAAAAATTACTAGAGAACGGACTTGCAAATTTATTTACAACGCCAAGGCCTATAACTTTGCTTGTTTTCTGCCTGGCATAATACACCAAAAAGGTTGGAATCAAATACTGGATTACAGCTCCAGCGTATGATCCAGTGATTCCAACTAATATCGATAAATCTTTGGTACTCATTGCAATTAAGTACGATGGCATTACTGCTAATATTGGTAAGAGGAATTTACGAAGACACAAATGAGACGAATCATCGTTGAGGTACAATGATTGTAAATTATTTCTAAGAGTAATAGCTATAATAGGATAACTAGTACTCAATGTAAATACTGGAAACAATGACAAAAAATATTCTATAAGAATAATAAAAACATTATTACTTGTGGAACAGTCTCCGGATCCACGAGGGCTAAAATCTAACGTGTAAAGGTCATTTAAATGCTCGAAAGCAAATGCCCCAGTTAACGCTAGTAAAAGATAAAAACACGCTATTATGAAGTAATCCAATGCCAAAAATCGAGTTAGAGTGACCTTGTTTGCAATTGGTGCCACTAAAGCTGGTAAAGAATGATGACACATGAAAGAATAAATGCAGGCACCGAATAAACTAGGTATACCTGAAATGTTATATTACTTTGAGTTATTTTACTTACTTATATGCTAGAAAATATTTGATGCGATATAAACACATCACTGTTAATTGTATAAACAAGTTTTGTGCTTACCAATGATGTTTGCTGCTGAAGGGTTCCCTTGTGCACCATGAATAATTAAATTTTTTAAAGCATATACAATCATGATAGTAAATGCTAGCCACCGCATTGCTGATGTTAATAATTGCAGATATTTAGTCTTTTGTACATTGAAGAACACAAAAGGTCCCAATAAAAGAACAAATGTACTCTAAAAATAATATTTTTGTTCCAGCATAAAGACGAATTAATTACTTAAATATAGACTACTTTTTCCATAATGGAACATACAAGAAATATCCTATACGCATCTAATCGGTTCAGAGCAAATGCTTCCCAACAAACTTCAGTATCTGGTATTGTATCATTGCACGTCAAATTTGATGGTTGATAAGTGCAGGCAACATTAGCTAGAGTTTTGGCAACAGCTGCTCCATAAATACTTAAATCACCATAAAGATAAATAGCAAAACACAGATAAAATAGAGACGTTCCAAACTTGTTGAAAAAGATCGATGCCATTTGTCCCATTTCTATTTTATCACGAATTATATAATATCTGTAACTCATGTCTGCTTGATCGGGACTAGTTGAAAACGGTGCAACTAGTGGAGTATCTTCAGAGTCTGAATTCGAGTGACCAGATTCTCCTAAGGTTTGGAGAACCTATAGTTGAAATATAGAGAACAGTATAATTTATTCCAATGCGGAATCAATATTAAATAGGTATTTTAAGAAGGCAAGAATATTTCACGTTATGTTAAAAGCAAAAAGATACAGTAAAAGTAAGTGAAGAAATTTAAAAACCTCAGATCCTGATTCGTTGAAAGATGAATCTTGGGATAAACATGTACGTTTCCGATGTTGAATGTGTCGCCATGTTAATATAGCATTGGCGGATGCCATCACCTCGATGACAAATGTTACTGTAATAAAGCTACAAATATGAGATAACACATAAGTATGTTTGTAATTAATATGTCTATAATTGTAAGGATAACTTTGATTAGCTTTTTTGTAATTCTCAGTTTGTTGAAATTATTTGAAAATATTATTAAATGTCTGACAAAATGAATATTTCATTCTTTATGGATAATTTTTATGAATAAGTAACTTCACATATATGTCGTTGTTATAATTGTTACGTTCCTTTGTATACCTCATTTTGAAATGATAATATAAACTAAATAAATTATACAGATTAACAGAGTTACAGGAGAAAAACAATATATATATATATTACATATAACATAAAATTTAGTAATAGCTTACCTTATGAAGGCTAAAATCAAAATAATACTTAATCCTAGAGCCCATCCTGCTCTGCTAAAAACAGCAGGTAATGTTAACGCTCCGGTACCAACGATTAGATTGAAAATATATATGAGACCAACCTGAAATAATGCAAGATTATATGAAACCTCGTATATTACGAATAAAGCAAAATTACAAATACTAAAAAATATTATACTATTACTATTATACTAAAATATTATACTAATAAAAATATTATACTAATACTAAATAAAATTACAAATACTAAAATAATTAAAATACAAATACACAATTCAATGAACAGATAAGAAAAGTTTTGTTTACGGTAGCAGGTTATGTTGTATAATTTATTGAAAGCACAATAACCTAAGACGAAATTACTAGCTTACCCATGTTGGATATTGGTCGTTCGAATGTTGTTCAGGCATGTCGATTCACGTTACAAATTCAAATGAATCAGTCTGCTCGAGATTCCATCCACTCCTGTTACATATGTCATTAACCCAGTTATGATGGTGTTCTTTTCCAGGAATGTTTGGAAAATAACTACTGATAACTACGCTGAGATCACACAATATCAGATTGTTTCTCTTCTCTTCGATTTGAAAATTGTCCTATTGATAATCTGAACAGTTAACATACAACATTGTCATAAACTTTGTGTTGACATATCTCTCTTCTAGAAAAATACAAAATTATGTATTTATTATAAAGAACGTGCATCGATTAAAATTTGAATTTAAATGCATACATATGTTCGATTCTATTGTCAATGACGTCTATTTGTTATGGCATGAGTCGTCCAGAGTCTAGATCTAGGTAGATCCGTGCTGCCATCTACTTATATTTAAAACACATTTTGTAAATGCAAATTATTTAAATTCGGAATGAACGATAATGAAAGAATGAAAATTTCTCTCTGCTATAAATGAGAATTATAAGTTATTGTAGAGAAGCACATTTAAAGTACAATGTAAGATTAAGCGTTAGATTTTAAATATGAAAGTTGGGAACACGTTTCGTCCCATTAAACTTATAAAATATACATTATATTCGATTTAGAAACGATCACCTTTCTTTTTAAATATAATGATATATATTTGCTCTCCTCTCCCTCTCAGAGAAGTATAAATGATTAAATCATATGTTCGATATTAATACGTACATGTAAATGTATAATTAATTATGTCGTATTGTATTTTCGTTATATTTATATTATATTTCAAGTTATTTTTTTAATAATATTTTATTAATTAAATTAGATATTTATGATCTGTCCTCGGATGATGATTATCATACTTTTTTTGGTAAACGTACGGTAGGTGTATTACAGGAAAAAAATACTCGACAGTTTAATATAAAAGTAATAATTAGGAAATATAGTTAGTTAAAGTAATAACGAATAACTTGTAGATTTCTATGCAACATAATTGTACGAAAGTTGAATGCTTCTAATCTTTAAACTTGAATGCAAATTTCTAGAATTCTTAACGTAACAGTATTTTCGTAAGAGGAGTAATGGATACCATTTCATTGAAAATAATTTTTATTCGACTGAAAATATAAACCTAGGTCTTAGAGTAATTATAAATTTTTACCACAAATCTTACGTTACATTAATGAAAAACGCCAAACAGTATAAAAGCTACGGGTCGTGTATAAAAACTACTACGTGAATTCATGCTAAATGAAACGAAAAGTGATGATCGTTTTTTTTTTAGCGCGCTTTAGCTACGACATACACTGGAATGGAAATAAAGGACACGCTATCCAGAATAATAAGGGTATTGGAAAACTGCAATTTTTTTTAAAAAAAAACACAAGAGTCAAAGCAATAATGTTTTTAAGAGTTTTATTTTATAATCCCATAAGTCTAAAGTAGTCTTTAAGATGTGTGTACGTGAATGGTCTTGCACAATACAATGGGAATAAATTATAATACTTTGGCTACGCTTGCGGGGTCAAAACCGTGTCTTTTTTTTTAATCATTTGTTTGAGCGAACTTCTGGGATACTTTTTTGAGTCAGCGGTCTCCCCCATTATTTAAAAAAAAAAAAAACACAGAAAGAAAAGAAAGAGCCATCTTTCTCCCTCAACGATTGGTAACGGTAAAAAATAGAAGTTATTTAATAAGACCTATCTCCGCCGGGAATGATGAATTATTGAAATACTTGACAACGAGTTGTCTTAAATATGCCACGGAGCAGAAGTAGCGGAATGCATACAATAGGGTACAATATTAATAGAAACTTTCGTACAGTCTGAATCCTCGATCAACGGATTCCGTCCTGTATCGAAAACGATGCTGCGAGAAATAATTTACGCAATGTTTTCTTTTTTTTTTTAGCTCAAACTCGCGCGATTATAAATTGGCAAATACAGCGTTATACGCGAGAAAAACCAAAACACATAATTACTTTTATCGATCATAGAGAGTGTGGAAACATCGCGATGACATAAAAAACATGTTTTTCGTGAGGGTGGTTAGCTAAAAGCTACCGTAGGCATGTTATTTGAATATATAATACAAAGGATTCGATAGGACAGGAAGGTATTTAGGAATTCGGGGGGTACGTTTAAGATACCATAGTGT
This sequence comes from Megalopta genalis, assembly GCF_051020955.1. Taxonomy (NCBI): domain Eukaryota; kingdom Metazoa; phylum Arthropoda; class Insecta; order Hymenoptera; family Halictidae; genus Megalopta; species Megalopta genalis. Next base: position 18,840,068 of record NC_135021.1, read on the forward strand.
CTAATTAAATGATGAAAAATGAATGGAGCAAAGATGTTTAGGATTGCCTCTGTGCTAATTATGTCCCACGTACGTCCGAATCGAAAGAAGCTACCTTCGCCCCGGAGGAACCAAAAGGACAATTCTTATTGCGGAAGTTGATGTTATGTCCGCCTGCGAAACAAGACAGAGGCCGCTCACGGGGTTCGGGGAATGATAGTATGCAAGAGGAATTATCAAAGATGCGCTTAGAAGCACTTCCTGTGAACGATGGATGGTCCGGACTCGTCATACTCTTGTTTGGAAATCCACATCTGCTGGAAGGTGGACAGCGATGCAAGAATCGACCCGCCAATCCATACGGAATATTTCCTCTCGGGCGGGGCAATGATCTTGATCTTCATAGTTGATGGAGCTAGGGCAGTGATTTCTTTCTGCATTCTGTCAGCGATACCAGGATACATGGTAGTGCCACCGGATAGGACAGTGTTGGCGTAAAGATCTTTACGGATGTCGACATCGCACTTCATGATGGAGTTGTACGTGGTTTCATGGATACCGCAGGCTTCCATACCCAGGAAGGATGGCTGGAAGAGAGCCTCCGGACAACGGAATCTCTCGTTACCGATGGTAATCACCTGGCCATCGGGAAGTTCGTAACTCTTCTCCAGGCTGGAGGATGACGCAGCGGTGGCCATCTCTTGTTCGAAGTCGAGGGCGACATAGCAGAGCTTCTCCTTGATGTCACGGACAATTTCACGCTCAGCCGTGGTGGTGAACGAGTATCCCCTCTCCGTAAGGATCTTCATGAGGTAGTCAGTCAAATCACGACCGGCTAAGTCCAGACGCAGGATGGCGTGGGGCAAAGCGTATCCTTCGTAGATGGGAACAGTGTGCGAAACACCGTCACCAGAGTCCAATACAATACCGGTGGTACGACCGGAAGCGTACAGCGACAGAACAGCCTGAATGGCGACGTACATCGCCGGTGTGTTGAATGTCTCGAACATAATTTGTGTCATCTTCTCGCGATTAGCCTTGGGATTCAGGGGAGCTTCCGTAAGGAGCACCGGATGTTCTTCGGGGGCTACTCGAAGTTCGTTGTAGAAGGTATGATGCCAGATCTTCTCCATATCATCCCAGTTGGTAACAATACCGTGCTCGATAGGGTATTTCAGAGTCAGAATACCTCTTTTCGATTGGGCCTCGTCACCAACGTAGGAATCCTTCTGCCCCATACCAACCATGACACCCTGGTGGCGTGGTCTACCGACGATGGATGGGAAGACGGCGCGGGGAGCATCGTCTCCCGCGAAACCGGCCTTGCACATACCGGATCCATTGTCAACTACGAGTGCAGCAACTTCTTCGTCACACATGTTTGGTTTGTTAGTTTATCTGCAAGAAAAACAATCATTTCAAATACTATTCCAGTAATAATTTCAAATTTCATTGAATTTTCTAGAATTAAATTTAAGCAGTTTTCCAAAATATAATGTTAACCGTTCAAATTACAACTAAGCATTTTTTTTTTATTCTAGTTACGAGAGTATTCTGTGATCGCATATTCGAAATACATTTAATTTTATTTTATTACGAGAATCCTTCCATTATATACTATTATTTATGACTTAAATCATTTTAAGACTTGCGCTCCAAAATCATATATATCGTAATCATTTCATCATTAGCATTTGGTTAAATGTGAAAATTCAATTTCGACATTACAGAGAATTGGAAAAATAGTTGCGCGAGTAAAGTGGCATATTCGATGAATGATGCCATGTGCCGTAAATCAACATTTTGTACATTTTCAAAATGGCGTCAGGCGACACGTAGCAACATACTGTTACGTTCAGGTGGCAAGGGTTTTCTAATGTAAAATATATAATTTATTTGAAAAATTTTAAACAAATAAAATCTTCGATATAGCTTTCAGGAATAAATACGAATATTTCTTACGAAAGGAAAGAATGCAAGAGTATTAAATCGTTCCGCAAAATCGCCGTTACTGGAACCGCACCCTGCCCCGCCCATCCCCGGCGTTGAACGGTCAATATCCGACATACGCTTCCGAAGGGCAATATTCGATGAAATTTCGAGATTTAGCGTTCAACGCGTACGGAAATAGATTTTTAGATCGACCAGTAACATTGAAACTTCGGACTTCTATTCAAACGGAAAATATTACATTCGTGCAATCTATTCGATCGCTATGTTCTTCGTATTATTGAAACCGATATTTTCCCCATGGAAACAATTTGTTTCCCCTTATACTGAGAAATAGCGCGGCACAGGCGCTGATTCTCTCTACAACGAGAATCGGGGCACAGTTCGAGACTGCAACACAGAACACAGTAAATACGGCACAACAAGTGTAGATATCTCGAGCCTAACACCAGCCACTTCTCTATTTAGAAATCCACGCTCTCGTAACATAGAAGCGATTTTGCCGATTTAAATTCTTCATTTCATTCACTATTTTATCTCGAATCCGTTGCACTGGCCGAGAGAAATTTCGGAACAATGAACGGAATATCACTGAACTTAGGATGACGACGATGATGTTCTATAACTTACGTTTTCTTTCGTTTAGTATAAAAAAAATGTTATGTACAAGTATAAGGGGAGCTTCGGGTCTTCGGACGTGACACTACCGCACAACCGACCGATCTAGCACCGAACACAGAGTGTAGCTGACAGCCGGCCTGCAGTGTATTATATGAACGGAGTCGTTGTTCAGGGCCCCCACCACTCGACGATCGGCCAATAAGGACAGGACACCCTCGGCCAATCCTGGCTTTCTTTACCATATATGGAAGTGCCCTGTTACGGAGGGGTCCCCCCTCCCCTGCCCCGGCGCATTGCCGCTTGACTCCCACGCCCTCTGCCGACCGTTCGAGTTCGAAGTATGTCTCACCACCCTTCGGCGGATTCATCCACCGAATTGACTGGAATCGCACACATCTTTTACCCATGCTCTCTGGTCCCTCCCATTCGTACAGAAAGTTCTGTGTCCCGATCGCATTCAATGTCAACCGATCTTTTTTTCTCTCATTCGAATAATAAATACTCGTTTCCGGTACGCGAGAATGCATTCCTTCTAGGAATCTTCTCGCGAACTAGATCTATATAAGTCGCCTCGGCGTTCGGCACGTATATCTTTGAACGTTATTTTTTTTTTACGTGAATTTCAATTCGATATAGCGATAACAAAAAGAAAAAGTTTATGCTCGGATTCAATTTTATTTATATCGGAGCAACTTATTCGACGCCAATGAATTAATCGTACCGATCTTTCGACTTTTATTAATGTAAAACATTATCTTAATATGTAACGTAACTGTCAAATTTGAAGAATTGATTTCTCGAGTCGATTCGAATAGAATAATAAAAAGAAATACGCAGAGCAGCGATTTTGATTCAGCGTTCGAATGTCCGAATAACCGACACGTTCATAGCATTCCCCGCGGTCTAAGCGAGTATAATCTTAGGTTAGTGCCGAAACACGCTTCGGTGTACGGCTATTAATAAACGACGGCATCACGGCGACCACCTGTCTTGTGAGCGGCTGTACACGTCAGGAACCACTTGACAACGACAACTTGTCGGATCGTTCGGCGTACGTACGCCGTTTCAAAGTAATCCTTGGAGAACGCGAACTTTTTTTTTCGTCGTCGCGCGAACAAAATGCTACTATACGTCGACAAGATGATTCGAAGGCGCAGAGAGCAACGCCCTGCCATCATGGCTGCTCGTATAAACCGGCATTTGTTCTCGATCATTTTTCGCCGTGAAAAATTCTGACAGATCGCCGGGAAAACCGTCGAATCGTTAACGAAGCCGAACGAAATAGATTATATTGTGCAAATACCCACCTTTTGGAACGGAAAGCGACCGCTGAAATAGTCGATTGATGATCGGCGAAGGGACACACCGCAAGGATACTATCGGCACGACCAAGCGAGACTCGACAGCCGCGAGTTGCAAGCACTGTGAGCGAGATCGTGGCCGGTACCGTGTTATGTGGACTTGCCCGAAGGTGTGGTTCGCATAGACGTTGTTCGGGTTCCGAACGGTCCCGGCTATTTCCTGTATTTTCATCGTGTTTTTCGAATCGCTCTATAAAACACGATTCGTCGAACGACCAGCGCTCGGAACATCGGACATTCGACGATCGTTCGTTTATTTTAATCGCAATAATCGGATAATATTGTTTCGCTTGGACACCCCTATCGCCGAATGGATCCGTCCAGCCGGCTTTCCCCACCACTCGGATTCACAGCTCTTGCCATATATGGGCATAAAACGAAAGCGGCTCGCTGATTGGTCCGCCGGCCGGCTGCCGGCTAGATTCTCCAAATGCCGCTTCAAACTGTACGATACGGGGAGCATAATGCCTTCTGGAAGCGTACACTAGCGTAAGGGCTTTCCTGACTAACCGTCGGAGCTGCGTGTAGAGTAGTGTGAGTAGAAATGTATGCGAAGAGATTACAAGCATTCTCTGCGCGTGTTCGCGTGCGAACCAGTACCGGCAGTAGGTATGAATCAGAAAAGTTTTGTTCCACGCTTTAAAGTGATCAGCATTTTCTTTTGCCTAATGAAAGCCGTGCGTAACACTTCTTACAGATGTGCATGTATCTTAAATGCACTCTTAGAAATCTCCCTCTGAATTCTTGTACAAATATATGTCGATCCCCGTGCAAATCGAAGATTTACACGCGTATTTATGGGAAACGTTGTTACCGAAAATTTTATTAGCTTTAAAAATGCTTTAAAAAAAGTAAAACATTTTGTATCCGGTGCTTTATGATTCACGAATTTGTTGGTAAAAGTTTATATTTAATTCTATAATTACCAGTCGACATTTCTTTTAGATTTTGTTATTGCCACAATAAGATGATTAAGATGCTATTACGAACAATTATTAAGAATATAATAAATATAATAATATATATAATATAATATATAATATAATAATATATATAATATAATATATAATATATTATATTATAATATAATATAATAATAAATTAAGAGTATAACAATTTATCGCTTGAACAATTGCTATCTACACTGTGCTCGCAATCTTTAGGATTCCTTGAAATAAATTCTATCAGGTAGTTATACGTGTATCAAGTAGCTACGTGTGTCGTACCATTAAATGCGATGAGTATTGCTGAAATCATTCCAGGAATTTCGTCTGCCTATCTTTCAGGTATACGCCGTTAGGTTGGTGTATTTGAAGAGAGTGGACTCAAAGTAAATGGTAGATTAATGAACTCTAACCTCGTATTTGCTCGCATATTTCTTGAAAAAGACAAACATTCTAAGATATTAATTAAAATATTAAATATTTCGAATTTGTACAAATTAGAGTTTTATAATTATCCTTGTCGAGTACAACTGATATTGTGAACTCGTATTTAACCCTTTGCACTCGAATGGCGACTCTGGGGCGCTACTAAATATTGCTATACTATTTTTCAACATAACTGTAACAGTATCAGAGTCGTTCTATATCTAAAAGACTGTTAAAATAGTAAGTTTTGTACTTGCCAATAAGCTTACCATATGCATAAATCGCAATAAATCCTATAAAACAGAAAGAGAGAATATGTTTAAAAAATATAATAATATAATAATAATATAATAATAATATAACAATATAATATAATTAAAATTAATATTAATATATTAAAATTTGTTGCGAGCAGACTCGAAAAGTCAATGGATCAGGTCTGATTGCCTAACGTTCGTTCAGTTCATCGGGACGAAACGAACGAATTTTTCCAAAAGCGAAGGAACGATTAACGTCGACGACCGAGACCAAGTCGTCGCGCATCTTCCCGCTTAATATGTGTTGTGTGCCGTCTCGGCCGGCTTTTTCATGAAACAATAGCTAAAAATAGACTCAAGGACGCGGATAAGGGTGCACTGGACTAGTCCATGTCACATAAGCCCAACGCGATCGCAACGTTTAGTGTCGTGTCCATTAGGACACGGAAGTTGTCCGAGCTTTTGTGTGTGTGTGTGTGTTTGTGTGTGTGTGTGTATGCATGCAAAGTCTGCTGTAAAATCGATAGGCGGGCTCATGTAGTCTACTACTATGGTAGGTCGGACTTATGACGAGAGACCACGTGGCGACGAGAACGTCGAAGTACAAACCGTCCAATGTGCAGTTAGTTCCTTTTGTATAATAATACTTTGGCTCTTAACCGTTGAACAATTATTACTTAATCATTTTCTCGAAGTTCCTTGAAATTTTATTTCTTTTTTTTTTTAATGTAAATTGTTCGCGTTAACCAAAGGAATTATCGGACGTTTAAAAGAACATGACAGTTTCATAAACACGTGCGTCATGGCCTCTTTGACGAAACAGTGCTACGATGACACAACCACCGGAGTGAATCATAAGAAATAGCGGTCGAGTAGAAGAGCACTATAATTTCTGAAAACTCGTTGAAGCACTTATCAACTTTGACATTTTTTTATGCGTCGAATCTCGCTTGAAATGTTTTCTGTGAGCTGTATATTTAAGAAAACAAAAACTTCGCCAGTACGGCATGCAATCATACGCCAATGATTGAACGCATCGCATGCGTGATTCGCTTCGTCCATGTCTAACCTAACCTCAAACGTTCGAGTCGGTGGTCAGCTGTCACAAGCGTGTGATACTTTCGTGTGGTGCATGCACTTTAATTATCGCAGAACTGTTCGTTATTTCCGACTTCTTCTAATAAAGTACATAGATTCGCATACCAGCTTGTAAAAATTAATTAATTAATCGAATAATTAAGATAATGAAACGTTGTTCCGTCAGCAGAATAAAATGTGTGTTCCACATAAATATAAACCATTCGTTTTTTTTCTTTTTTTACTGTAATCGATTAAATAGATGCAAAATTTTCTGTATATTTAAAGAATCTCAACAAATAGAAGTTTTAAAAATAGTTTTCTATTATCTGTCGTAACGATCGATATTTCGGTACGCCTGCGGATAGAAATAAAGTTAACGCAGAAATTTATAATTATAAAATTGTCGAACATTTCATGATTGTCGATCGATTTGTTTGTTGATATTGGAGATACTGAGAACTGAAAGTAGGAAAATATAAGACTCTGTAAATCTAGAATATTTTATTTCAGTAACGATGGTAATAATTTGCTGGTTTTGCATGAAATTTTATGATTTCAGCTTCCATGTAATGTAAGAAAGCATAATTCTTCAAAATTTTCGTTTAATTTTACGCTGACAAGTCAATCAATGGTCATAGAATAAAGAGAATTATTTATACTTTTCAATATGTAAAATTCAGTAGACACTTCATATAATGTTACAAGACGCAATAACACACACATCAACCTCTATTAACCGAATCATTATCGCACGGGGCGTCTGTTTATCTTCGATGAAGATCTCAACTTTTGTCGAGCTACCATACCATACTTTTTGCCATAATATTTCCTCGATAATTCTTTTGTGCTTGAAAATTTCTTAGTAGAAAAAGAAATTAATAAAATGCATATATTTATCTGCTCGAAATCTTTGTCATGATTTGTCGTTTCGATATTAAGAGGTTAACTGGCTTAAATATAACTTAAAAATATGTCGCATAACTTCCTAAATAGATCCAAAACGTCTGAAACCTCGAAAATGAACAAAACCATCCGATTTCCAAGGGTTAATTGCCGCGACAGGACTACAATGGGAAAGAATTATGTCCAAGTAAGGTGTAAGGCGCGTTGTGGCCGGCCTGAAAACCCAATGGTCCGAGAAGCCTCGACCTTGCTTACCAAATAAGGTCTCGTTCAAGGTCTTCAAGGCCTTGCGTAAGGCTCCGGGGCGCCGGCGGTGCCCCATCGGCATAGCGATTAACCGATTATGTCGATGCTTTTAGTCATTGGCCGTTTTTAGTGAAAGTGGTGTGCAGGTTTTTCCAACGGAAATCACTTCTCGTTCTGGGTTATCTGCCCCCCCCCCCTCCCCCACGGCCCTTTGATCCGTCCTCTACGAAGCGGAATGGGCGTGTCCTGTCCCTACGCGGGACACGTGCTGTGCCGTGGCTGTAGCTGTAGCTGTAGGTAACGTCTGGCTCCGGTCGCGCAATGCCACCGAAATCAATACGGAATGCGACGGTAAGTTCAACGCACCCACCCAGAAGAGTGCTTAAGGCTCTTTCTCATCGGACTAGCCGCGTGCAATTCGGTCCAGACAGTGAAACTATCGGAAATCGCCATAACGGGGTCAAAGACCCCTCGATCGACACACCTTTCGCGAATTTTCAGATCCTGAGGAGGAAACAGCGCCGGAGACCTTGCAGAGGGGCAGAGGCTGGTTCATGCCGTGCTCGAGCCATTGTCAGGAAATATTTCATCGAAATTACGAATAAGTATTGTAGACTGAGGATGCAGTTTTCATTACCTTAAAATTACGTTAAAATTACCTTCGTCGATTGTAAGAAATAAAAGCCGAAAAGAAAGTTCTTTCTTATTTCAAACAATTTTAGTAAATACGTTGCGTAAATCATCGGCATATGAATGAATCATCAATATATAATACATTGATGCTTTTAATTTATTATCATGCAATTTCTTATCTATTTAAAATCTTTCGTTCAGTTATCAGGCATTAACATTTCAACGACCGTGCAGAAATAAGCAAGTGAAAAGATCCTTAAAAAAAATGTATAATCGTATGTATACATATATGTAACAAATACATGTACATATACAAAAATAATATACATGTATATATAATAATGTAATAATATATATATAATAATGTACATATACATATATTTTTGTGTACGTATTTGTGTATGTAGATACGCGTGTTCTCTCGGAAAAAGAAAACGGAATACCACATGCTTAACTCCGTGAAATTCCAAATATGGTGTTGCCGGTGCAGAGAATTTGATACACGGACGATTCGACACAATTATTTTTCTCGTTTAATTCGATTTCAGATTACGATAATTATAAATTTTATAACCGAATACATCGTAAAATATAATCGAAACGCGTTAACATTCGTAGTTTAAACAAGGTTATTTACGGCAATGATAATTAAGAAGCACGACACGGTAATAGGTTAGTTTCTCCATGGTTAATTTCTGGCCGCGGGTAACAGTCCTCGTCGGCGATTGCGAAGTATGCAAGGAATCCGGCGAGAGACGCGCGATAATACGCGATCACTATATTTAGTGTTGACTTACAGCTCGTCAGATTCAGATACAGTGACGTCGCGCGTCGTTCCGAGCAGCTGACGATAAAGAAAATGATAATGGCTGGGACCCAGACGGGCAGACCTGTTATTCGCATAAGACCCGACTTCTTCGACTCGCCGAGATTCTGTTGATGATTCAAGCAACTACTGGCTTGCTCTTGAAATGAATACATTCGTTATGCGAAATCCACGGTTACCGCACGGTTAGTCGTTCGTCGCTTGTTCGCATATATTATGCTTCTGTATTATTATTTTAATGAAATAAGAATTTCATTGGATCTATTGGGTTGGCAACTAAGTAACGAGCTGAATCGATTGGTACAATAAAATGTATGTGATTCCGTTAAAAAAAGATAAAATTGACCTTCACGTGTCCTCGACGCGTTTTCCTAGAAAAATTTTATTAATATCAGATTACGCGGCTCCAGAAACTATTCAAATATCGTTTGAAACATTTTTCAGTATCGTCGACGGTTTCGAAGATATTCGACTGGATCAATTTGAATGGTTCCACCCAGTATAATACAGTTAACATCTGAAAGATGTTTCGATTGCTCAGCTGAATTGTAAAATAGTTATTCCGTTTTAAAAGAATATTTTCTACGCTGACTGTATGTTACTTCATTTTTTTTTTTTTTAAACAATTCAGTGTTAAAACAGTCTCGATCGGGAATCGAGAGACGTTCGAATTAAGTTCGCGTTTTATTATGGAGTCTATGACTCAAAAGAGGTTAAGGATAACTGGAACTTTGCCGCTAGCATAAGAATGAGATATTACAGCCACTAAAAACGTTTCGGACGTTAATTTTATGATTTTTATTTTATATTATAATTATATATTATAATTTTATGATTTTTATTTTTTTATGATTATTTTGAATTTACTTCTAATACGGAGGGCTTCGATTTATCGTAAACGCTTTGAAATTTCCGCGTATTCATGATTCATTAAAAAATAGGATAAACTTTGGTATATTTAAATATAATATAATAATAAAAATAATATATAATAATATATGTATAAATATATAAACTACATTATATTTTAACTTCACTATGAAAGGTAATAAGAAGGTGTAATGGCGATTTTAAAGCAGCTTATATTTAAGATTACAGTGGACGCTGTTTATTGGAATCGCAGATAATGTTATCATTTAATAGACGGAACGATTATATTGGAAAATTATTGTTTATAATGACATCTTCGATTTATGTTACCGATTTTTGAATGAACTGTTATAATAGAATTTTCTTTTTGTTCTTAAGTACGCACGTACATACGTATGTGTGTATGTATGCATGTATGTGTATGTATTGTACAGGGTGTTCCATTTGAAGTGACGCACTCAATTATTTCCTAAACTATAGTTCGTTTAAAACCTAAAAAATAAGTGTTACATACATAAAAAAAAATATTGACAAATAAACGAGCGCGCGAGGCCCAGTTCCGTTCATTGGCTCGGCCGCCACGCGCCAGTCGATCCCGCCTCTCATTGGTCACTGTTTTTCGTTAATAACTCGCAAACGAAGCCGCGGATCGCATTTTCGCTAAGGAAAAAGTTGCTTCAAATGACCTCACGAACCCCTCGGTTCCCGGAAATACAATAATCTCGGGACACCCTGTATATATATGTATATTATGATGCACAAGCAATCAATGTCGTAGAACGTATTATCCGAATCGCGCGTCGCGAATTACATTGTACAAATGTAACGCGTAAAGTTTGCAATCCATTAACTGGAACTGTACTAGCATTTCATCGCAAACCAGTTATGGTTGATTGCGAAGCCACGTGTTGAGAAAGTAGGACTCCGTCTCTTAAAAACCTCCGTTCCATGATAATTTTCTTCCAAGTAGAGTGATGACGTCTTCCGTCTCGAAGAAGCCGGAACATAAAAAGGCCAGGAAAGTGATATCTATCTGTACGCAAAAATCGTGTTGTCAGGGGGTTCATTTTTTCGTTTCTGGTGAAACATTCTTTGTGTTATCTGCAAGATAATTGCTCGATATCGGTGGGGACAAGGGCGCTAAAATTTTTATTATTTTCTAACATGTCATCTGTATCCGAACGGTCTGTATCGAGCGAGACTTAATTACACGATCGTGAGTGGCTGATAATAATTGCACATGATAAAGATAATGGATATACGTGTCTACTACTACAATTACATGTACTATACATACTATGGTCGTTTTACGCATCGTTTCAGAGAAAGTAGAGTCAAAACAAATATTATTATGTGTATAATAATTATTTATAATATATGTATACATGTTATGTGTAATTACTAAAATGTAACAGTCACTTGATAATTATAATATATAATTATATTATATTATATTATATTATATTATATTATATTATATTATATTATATTATATTATTATACTATATTATATTATATTATATAGTAATTATATAATATGTATACATATATTATATATAATTACTATATAATTATCAAGTAACCGTTACTTTTGCTCCCCGGTATAAAGAAGGAATTCTGAACACCGAAAATTCGACCATTCTTTCGTGATCATAAATATGAAAAAATATAATTAAAAGTAATTCTTATTAAAACTAATGTTTATCATATTAAATAATGATATTCGAAGAATATCGAGCGCGCAAAGGAAGCGGCGCCGGACGTAGAGCGTATTTAGCGTGAAAAATTTCCATAAATCGTACGCGGAGTCACCGCAACGCGTCGATTTGAATAAGCGGAAGGACGGAATGGTCGTTTTTGGTAATCCTGACAATCCGCGGCCGTGTTCTAAATCCTTGACTTCGCGTTGAGGACGCCGCACGCGAGGCACGCAGGGAAACGGAGTCAAGAACGCGCAAGTGGCCGGTAACACACATGAACACATTCGTTTTACCGGTTGTCTACCTGTTCTGGGTCAGTCGCGTGTGCAAGGTCAAGTCCCAAGAATCTCCAACGTCACTGGCTGAGCTGAAGATCACGAATCTTGGGGCCGCGGCGACGGCGACGACGACGACGTTGCGCTGTGCCCAGAGAAGAATATAAGCCTGCTAATCATTTTCGTCGACTCGATTCGTCAACTCATCATCATCGTCACGATTCTATGTATGTAATTCCTCCTTCACGGTCACGAATTTATTGTCTACGATTCTTCGTGCATCTTCATGAGAGACGTTTGGTTGGTTTATTAAAATGGTCAGCAGAGAATGGTATTGATCCTATTGCATGAAACAGTAAAAACGTTAGAAAATTCTGATCGGTCTTAAAAGATAGAGGAGAGTTTCCCGAATACAGTGGCATGCGATTTGTTAATTGTTTTTGGTCCTAAATAGCTCTGTAAATTAATGTCAAACTTGAAAGAAGTGCGTGATTTCTCTGCAATATTTTTGTATTTATGTGAAAAGTTCTTCGTCCAGCATGGAGACTCTATCCAGGATCGGATTCTATAGACATTTCTGATGAAGAAACTGCCCGGTAGAAGCGCCGGAACGATTTACATTTCCAGCAGCCCGAGAAAGTATACGCCATTGCGCTCCGCTGCTCGCTTCTCTCGACTCGGCTTCGGCCGAGCTCGGCCGAAGCTGTGCGTGATCGACACCGATAGAGGGATCCAATGGGGCGCCCACTTTGTGTAAATAATATAAAAAAAAAAATGTATAAATATAATATAATATATATAAATAAATATAAAATATATATATAATAATAAATATAATATAAAAATAATAATATAAATAAACCACTTTGTTAATAATCTAATAAATTATATATATAATTATATTATAATAATTATAATATAATCTAATAAAGAAATAATAAATAATTCCTGTGCAATCTTATCCTGAATGTGACGTATATTATGGCTACCACGATTTACATATGTTGTTGCATTCACTTAAAAGAACAGATCGAAGATAATCTTAATCTTTACGAGTATGTTTACATTGGCGTACTAAAAGCGAGGCAAAGTACATCTTTCGACAAAATATGGAGGACTCTGTAAAATAAACATTTCGATTTCGTCATGATCGCGTCAACTTCGACAAACTATAAAAAGAAATTACCGCAAATATTTACATGATTTTAAGTACGCAAGATAAAAGCGAAAGAGAGGACTTAATTGTTCGATAATTATGCGTACCTGTCTAACACAATCGAATCCGCATTCTTTCCTGGTGATTTCTTACATAACCTATTTTACAGATACGAAGTTGTGAAACCGAAAATCGATATTTCAACGAAATACTGTTCTGAGAATAACGATAATCTTCGGGCATCATTTAAAAAACGGAATGTAATTTGTTAAGGATCGAGCCAAGTGATTAGAATTATTTTTTTTGACAACATCACCGGCTACGTCAGGTTAAGGACACCGGCTAGACAAATCTTTGCAAAAATTACAACCGATCGCAGTGACTACACAGGACCAAGAAAATTGTATTTTCTAACCATAATTAACCCGAGCTTGGAATAAAAATTTAAACAATACACGTTTCGTCAGGTCTCGATAACTTGACTTTTTACAGTTATCGGTCGCAAACATTAATTGTTCACAGTTCGTAACAACGTCACCCGATTTCGAGGAAATTTTCACCATGAATATACACAGTGTGACTAAAAATAGTACGAGGATTTTTTTTATCGTGCATATACGAGGTGCGATTAAAAACTACGCGGAATATGCATTTGTTTCAAGAAACATTTATTCGCTCCTCAATATTGATGCGATGCCCCTCAAAGTAGCTTTCGTCGACTGTAACAAACCTGTGTCAGCGTTGTAAAACGCGTTGCTTCTTGGAATTGCACTCAATACGAACGATTAGATTGTATTAATCCGAATGATTCATTGGTTCACAATTGATATTATTGTTACCAGAACATGGATCTTTATGGATATTTATTTTCTTTTTAATAGCGTCAACAGATTGAAGAAAGATGTTAACTGCTCTGCATTTCGCTATACCCATTTTAACCTAAAGTCGAAAGATAACCTAAAATAAACCATAATTCGAACGTTGGAAATAATTGAACCGTTTAAATGGATAAAAGATTGTTAACGCCGATCGGCGTAAACAGTCCGCTATAGAATTTCAAAAATTTTTCACGTTGACTTTTTATTGTTTTTTGTCGCTTTGCCGCGTCGCAGCGTGGTGCCCGAGCATGCGCGTATTAGTTTCTTGAAAAACAAATCGCACGACCAGAAGTCGACCACCGTTTCACCACAAAACTCGACACTTCTGGAAACGGAGGAGGATCTGGAATAAAATTGTTGCAGATAAAACGAAAGAGAAAAAGGAGAGAGAGAGAGAGAGAGAGGTTATATTTTATTATTATTAATAATATTAAGCGAAATATTATTATTATTATTATACAATTATTATAATAGTATAATAGTATAATGTATATATAGTATAGTATAATATATTATAATAGTATATTAAATAATAGTATAATTATTATAATATAATTATAATTATTAATATTATTAATAATATTGAACGAAATGGTGAGAGCAGTGAACAATTTAAGGAAGAATTTAAGAATATTGTTATATTATTTTCTACTCTTATTTGTTTCTTGCATTCGATGCAGAACATTTTGGTTATTTGGTTAAAATTCGAATAATTTCTCCTCTTCCCAAATTGTCCATTTTCGTGCGCAGTCTAAGCGCGAATTAGGGAGAAATTACTGTGATTCGTTGAATAAAGTTTCGTAGCCCGTATTCGACGGTGTGGAACCGTATACGACGCAATATCACCGCATACAATGAAACGCGAACGTGCAAAAACTGATGCAATTATTATGCGCTTTCTGTTCTCACAACTGTACTGCTGAACCACGAGGCCGGATAATCTGCGGAAAAGTGCAATCTTTCGAGGAAAGCTTCTACGTTACAGAAAGAAACTATTCAACGAAGTTTTACGCTCACCGTAGTTTTCCTGTCTCCGCGTCGGCTCGGTCACATGTAGGCGCCTGCGGTCTACATTCTATGCGGAGTTATATACAGGGCGTCCCAAAAGTGTCTCGCGATACGGAAATGGATGGATAACCGAAGTAATTTTTTTCCATAGCGAGAACGCAATTTGCGGCTTTGGTTGCGAGACATTTTTAGAAATAGAAAGCGATGTGACCGATTGTATTATTATCGGCCATGTGGCGTTGCGGGACTTCGTGACATAACCTGTGTAAAATTTGATGCGAGTGTGTGCCATGTGCCTCGAACTCGATTGCGTTGGCCACGTGGATCATATTTGAAGATTTGTGGACAATATAAATATGATCGCCAAAAATCTAACAGAAATAAAAAAGGTGATTGCAAGTGAAAATAATATGTAAATAAAAACAATAAAATACGGTAAATAATACAGTAATAAAATAAAGTGAAATTATGATATGATATATACAGGGTGACCCATTTAAATCGATCCAGTCAAAAACGTCTGGTTATATCTGGTCACGTGCTCCTTAAAAGCATCCAAATTTCGTTTAAAACCTTTTTTTGAGATTTCAATGAGCCACCCTATGTAATTGTATCTAACTTTATGATTGCGATCGTGAAGTATAATAGTAGAGGTTAAGTATCTATAAGAGAGCAAATATATGAGTTGAAATCGAATTGTTATTATAGTATATGCCCGATGAAAGAAAATCTAAATGAACGAACAAAATAAAATGGAGTCTTTCGAACGTCGTTGTTGTTCATAACTTTCTAATGAACAACGATTGCCAAGTAAAATATTCGAAACGTTACACAAGGTGATGACCTTGATAAAATATTTAAAAAATTGATTTTGACAATAAATATAGTTTATATCCGAAGGCAGAAAATAATGAAAAAAAATGTGACATGTTTGAAACAGGAAAAGTCGAAGCAGGGAAGATAAAGATGATGATGTAAGTATTAGGTGATTAGGTGATAAGAGCCAGGAAGCACGTACATACATAGAATAGTTGATAACGAGTGAATCCGAAGACCAAATAATCGTCACGTCGTGTTATACTGAAAAAACTGTTGCCAACTGGAAAAAGTGAGTAACAATATTGATACAGTGTAACGTGTAACCTCTATTATTAGAACTATGTATAATGATAAGCAGACATAAATAATCTAATAATTATAATATGTAATTATAATATGAATCTTAATAAAATATTTGTATTAATATTATTTCGATATTATATTACATTACATTACATTACAATTACATTACAATTACATTACAATGACATTACAATAACATTACATTACATTACATTACATTACAAAACAATACAATTACAGTTGTAATACAATTGTAATAAAATACATTACAATTACAGTTGTAATACAATTGTAATAAAATACACTACAATTACAATACATTACATTATAATACACACTGACCAATGAGAGACTGCGTACGACTGACGCCCCGCCCTCGCGACCACTGCCGCTGCGTCAAACGGCCAGCGCGACGCGGAATTGGCCGCAGGGGCGGAGCGCCATCCGAGCTCGCCTCTCATTGGTCACTGTTTTTCGTTAATAACTCGTAAAGGAAGCCGCGGATTGCATTTTCGCCAAGGAAAAAGTTACTTCAAATGACCTCAGGAATCTCCTATTTCCAAATTTCGAGACATTTTTGGGATACTCTGTATAACACGTTCGATTGTATTATACCTTGAATTCGATGATATTGTCTTTAGAACAGCGTTATCTAAAATGAATAATACCTTTCACGCGGAGGCTTGGAAATTGTGCCGATTTATAAGAAAAACTTTCGTTTCGATACGTTAAAATGTGAACATCGAATTTGGGTTTCCAGACCGCAGACATTGGAAACCGGGTTTCCAGACCGCTGCATCTAACGACCGGCAATTTTGACACGTCCTGTACGCGCTCGTGTGGACATTAGGCCAAGTGCACCGTTCTCGTTGCATACGAAAGTGGGACGACCGTACGGCTAGGACGGTATACGTTGTCTACGTTTGTATATGGCAAGACAGCTTAGCGTCCTTGTCGTGAAACGCAAGGTCTTTCCTTATCTGTGCAACTTTGGAGTCAGTTAGACATTTATGTAGCCGAACGAGGCCCCTCTACCGGTTATTCACCATCGACGGAAATATTAAGCGCCTTGATGCGATGACCCACAATTTCGTTGGCAATTTCGTTACGTTTTAAAGCTACTTCTAACAAAAATCTGTTTTTCTTTTATTTATTTATTTATTTAAAGTAGCATCCACCTTTATGGGTTATCAGCGACTGCATAGGACTACAATAATACATAAATCATGTAAAGTATATACATATACTGTAGTATATATATGTAGTATATACATATACATTTATTATATATACATTATATATTATATATACTATATTATACAATTATATTATTGTATACTATATTATACAATTATATTATACTATATTATATAAATAAATATAATCTTCTCACCAAATATACGGACAAATAATTCTCACTCTTGAATGAAACGATCTAATCTCTTGAAATCTCTTGTTGTCTTGTAAGAAAACAACCGAGATACCGAAAATACCAGGATTTAAGTATATCACACTCGGTACGACCACGCTCGGGCAAACTTATTTGTGCATTCTTTATCGAAACCATGACGTCATCAAATATGCGAGCAAATATCTTTGAGTGGCAGTCTAAAGTACGGTTTCCAAGATATTTTTTCATTGATATTAAATTGTTACGGTTTCGATATTGGATTACGGTTAGATCGCTATCGAATAACACCATTTGTTGGTTTCACGTTATTGGAAAAGTATTATTCGGGTATTAGAGTTAATATAATTTAGGGGATTACGTTCTATACCATCGAGAGCACCGCGATTGATAGCACTAATTCATATAAACTAGAATGGCCGGTCCCGATGGATTACTTCTGAAAAAAACAAACATAATTGCAGTCGGTTACGAAAGTCGTCTATACCGGATGGCCCGTTAAAATCTGATCCAGTCAAGTATCATCGAAACCGTACTAAAATACTGGAAAAAATGTTTGATTGGATCGATTCAAATGGTTCACCCTGTATAAACGAAACTCCGAGCTTTAAACAAATAGTCGGCTTTTGATCGAGCTTTAAACAAATAATCGGCCACCAAACACAGTTTATTATTATTACGATCGTTATCGATATTACATAAAGTATATCAGACACATGTTTTATTTCGTACAAAGTGCCTCACCTATCTCGAGTTGTTTACTTATTTCGCGATCGCAAAAGATGTCCAATGAAAACATTGATTCGAATATTATTATTATTAGGGTATCCCCGAAAATTATTGCACAAGCGAGAACTGAGATATTCCTCAGGTCATTTGAAGCAACTTTTTCCTTAGCGAAAATGCTCTACGAGGCTTCGTTTACGAGTTATTAAGGTAAAACAGTGACCAATCGGAGAGCGAGTGCAGCCGGCGCTCCGCCTTCGCGGCCAATGCCGCGTCGCGCCGGCCGTCTGACGTGGCGGCAGTGGTCGCGAGGGCGGGGCGTCAGCCATACGCGATCTCTCATTGATTACTCTCATTATAACTCATAAACGAAACGGCGGATTGCATTTTCGCTTAGGAAGAAGTTGCTTCAAATCACCTCAGGAACCTCTCATTTCTGGCTTGTACAATAATTTTGGGACACCCTGTAGATACGTGAGTACAGGGTATCCCAAAATTATGTTACTTCCGGGAAATAAGGGGTTGCTAAAATTCTGCAAGCCCTTATGCAAAATTCTAAAACGCATGCTTCGATGCCATCAAATTTTTTTTGTGCAAACAGCGAGGTTAGGAATACTTGTGCGACCGACTGTACATTCTCGAACGTGTAACACGCTAACTAGACTGCGGATTCCCTGCATTTGTGGCAACAACGAGTAAATTCAATATAAAATAAATAAATAAATAAATAATATATAATAATAATAATAATAAATAATAATAAATAATAAAAGTAAATTCAATTAATAGTAAATTAACGCGGACAATTCTTATTTTTATTTTATATCTACAAAACAACTGGACTGCGAATTTTACAAAAATTACGATATTGCAGTTTCCTCCGCGAATTAAAAGACGAAACTCGTTGCAAGAAGAAAATAAACGTGCCAACGTTCGAAAAAGTTGAACAAAAAACACGAGACACAGTTTTCGGAAAAAGCTGTGCTTGTTCTTTTTTCTGCAAGCAAAAATTTGCTCGTTTTCAGCATACTGTGCTCTCGAGTTGCTGCTCTCTTTCATTCATGAAGTCGCAAGCGTACGGTTTTGAGATTTCTAGATACGAACCTACTCCCCTTCTCCTCTGTCCGTGACCGTCTCGTCCTACTGAGGATGTTCTCTGAGCACAGTACCCAGCCATTCATCCGGCAGTTTTTGTCCGCCGACTCGACGGAACATCCAACTTCGTTCCAGATCCATTTAATCCCACTTTTTTTTTGTCTCGGCCGCGATCGCCCGATTACCGAGACACTGTCAGAAATGAACGTGCCAAGCGACTGGTCGTACTCGACAATCTATTGGGTTTTGCAACTAAGTAAACGCCTTTAACCGTCTCAGCAGATTAATTATAATATTACAATACTTTCCAATTCGTTGTTCAGATGTTCTGAAATCAAAATATATAATAATCATAATATAATATATATAATATATATATTATATTATACTATATATATTATAATAATATTATATTATTATTATTATATTATATAATATAATATTATATTATTAATATTATATTATTATTATTATATTATATAATATAATATTATATTATACTTTTTTCTAGCCGAATTCATATATTTATATATATAAATTGAATTCGGCTAGAAAAAAGTGTACGCGAACGTTCTTTCCGCTTTTCAACGATTTCGTTCGCGCGTTCGTAATTTTTAGGAAACATGTAATGACACCGTGTCCACGGAATTTGAATAAACCATGGCGTCGCCCATTGTGGCCCAAGATCTTCCCGACTGGCTTCCCTTACAAACCTATAAATAAGAATTCAAGAAGCATTCGTGGTTATAAATAGCTGTTTCCGCTTCGCCAGGTAAGCAGGATCGATTGACTCCTCAGCTCTGTCAGAGGCCAGAGGACAGGGTCCGATACTTCAAGGTCCTTTTCATCCTCTTATACATTTCGATTCCAACACGATGAACATTGGTGGACGATCAAATCAAATTAAGTTGAAAAGTTATAAAAATAAATTTTTCTTTTATTTTTATTAATTTATTATTAATATATTATATATATAATATTAATATATATATGTATATATTAATCTATATTATTTTTATATAATCTAAATATATATATATATATATATATATATTAATCTATTATAATTTAAATAGCTCTATTATTTAACAATATATTTCAAGAAGTTTGACATTTTAAAAATTATTACTTATTTATATAATACATGAATAATTGTATCGACAGAGGCTTCTCTGAAAGTTGCTTTTACAACATTTTTCCTTTCCCATAAAATATTATTACGTTCGAAGTCCCTTAATTTCATAAGAAGGGAAAATCGCATGTATTATATATAAACGTGATGAAAATAAATATGCTTTTTTTAACGACCTTCCGCTGGCATCGTCGATTTTCATTAATATCTGTGTCACACCCGGGAAGTCGAAATTAATCGGAACTGCGCTTAAACGCTCCGCAACATTGCTTAGACGCGTTGCAGTTGATCACAATTAGCTCACCCTATACATGCGCGAGAGTTCTATATCGGTGTGATCAAGCACGGATAATATGTGGGTCGGCAACTTGCACAGACGAACTGCTCTTGGTCGATGACACAACGAGTTCTTGCTGTAGTAACAAAATTATTAACAATATATATTTTACACATAAAACTGAATTATACTAGTTACGGACAGGTAGTAAATAATGAACGTATCGTCTGCACAAAAAATCTTATTCCTTCTTATCGACTTATTTTCGCACGTAGTATCACCCCTGCCTCCGATGGTATCACACAGACATAATTGACATAATTGAAATAGCGAATGAGGAAGGAAGCGAGCATATTATTTCAAGAATGATATCTCTGTGAAGAGAGAGTTTTGCTTAGAACAAATTGGTGCGTAGATTTCTTCAAATAAAATCCATTTGTTGCATATTATTTTCAGGATATATATATTTATTTTATTTATTATCAGGATATTATTATTATGTTTATTATTATTATTATTATTATTATTTATTTTCAGGATATATTATATATATATTTTTTCCCTTTGTCATATTTGATATATTTTATATATGTATATTACGTGTTATTATACATATTTTTTATATACGTATATGCGTATATATTATATATATATTTTTTATTCAAACTTATATTTTATTTTTATCTCAAATAAAATTTTACCAGGTCTGTTGTCATAAATGCATAAAATTGTTGATTTTAACAAGTTGATTTGAGTGCTTGACGTTACGCATCCGAAATGTTATAAAAGCTATAATAGGTATCGTCAACGGAATGCTTTATTCTTGAAAAGTGGAACGAGAGTCGAAAGTTGAATGGAACGTTTCAGCCATACCGTGTCAACAGATCTTCTGCACCAAACGATGCAAAATAAAGTGACCACAATTGGCAACAGTCCAACGCCTCCCATTGAGGGTCGCATCGTGTTTTGTAGCAGCGTTGAATGATATATGTGCGGCGTGTATGTATTAGAGGTCGCGGTTTTGGACGTGTATTAAAGCACACGTGTTCTTAAAATACGCCTGTATAAATACTACATATATATATATATATATATATATATATATATATATTATTATATTTATTATATTATATTTATATTTTTTTTAATAATATAATACTATATAATATAATATAATTATATTATATTATATAGTATTATATTATTAATTATATTAATTAATTATGCTATCCCGGCTGACCGACGACACATTTCCTCCCAGTCCATGTAAACACAACACGTAAACAATGCGCGTCAGAAATAATGTCGAAGACCTACGCTTCAACTGACACGTGTCTTATGCATGAATGTCGCATCCATGTAAAGCGGATTCGGTCGCGCAATAATTGCAATAAAGAAAAATACATACTATAAAGAAATCATAAAATCGATGGGTAATCAGGCAAAACGACATTGTTCGTAAATAAATAATACTGTTTAAAATGACAAACTTCTTGGAAAGATATTGCTAAACAATAGAGGTATTTTAATTAGTAATAAAAAATAAAAGAAAAATGTATTTTCATAACTTTTCAACGTAATTTTATAATTCGATGTCTTTTATAATTTTTTTTTAATTATGTAGGCAACGTTTTATACTTAAATGGAAAGTTTCTTGTATTTTGACATTTATATATATATACTCTGATATACGATAAAGGAATTTTTCCCTTCGATATATATATTTATTTAAATATATCGACGGTCCCTTGTTAATTGTATCACAGTGTACATAGTGCATTGCACCTCCGCGCGAAATGGAACGCAGGACGCAGAACGCGGTGTATCGCTCGGGGCAAATCGAAGGAGCGCGTAAACGGGTCTTGGATCTTGAGTCTTGAGGGACCAGTGTCCAGGACCGTATCACTGCGCGGAAGCTCCCTTCGCTCAGAATCTACATTATTAGTAGTAATTTACTTCGTTCAGAATATACGTTATTGGTAGCAATTTACTGATTACAAAGAGTGATTGGAATCGTTGGGTCATTGATTTTGATAAAACTCTTTCCACTGACTCAACATAAAAAAATAAACCATGCGTGTTTTGCATATTTTAAAAAATGTTCAAGTTACAGAAAAATGTTTCAAACAAAAGTTATGCATTTTTTCACGTAGAATATGATTTCGAAATAAATGATATAGGTTTACGACAAGAAATGCAAAATGACCTTGAAATAACCTTGAAAACGCGCATGCGTTAAAGAACTAGTAACGTCATTTGACTCGCCACTGGCAATACTAAAGGACACGTGTCGGTTTGTTTTTCACAAATCACGTATCTGCGAGATTTTGTACAATCTCAACGTAAATGGGACACCCTGTATAACCACCCACGTAAAAAATGCTTCCAACGGAGTACGATTTTAGTACCTATTTGTAGCATGCAAGTTTTGTACGTAACATGTTTTGATATTATATTACAAACAATCGAAATATTCAAGGTGGGCATGGTAAAATTGTTCCACCCTGTATGTACAGTAAAAAAAAGAACAAGGTTTGTTATATCAGTTGCTTTTGTAACCGTTGTACGCTTCGTAGATGTAAATCTACAATCTTTTTCATACGGTTTTCATATGTTATAAAAACAGATGTAATATTGCATTCACAATATCGAAGGTCACCTTCAGAAACCCCTTAAGATCTGTTCCTAGTATTTCCCGTTTACGAAAAGAACGCTGCCTAGTGAATATCTGAACACCCTATATACATACAGAGTGTCCCACTTAATTTCAGCATCTTAAATATCTCGCTCATTTTTACTGCTAAAAAAATAAATATGTTAGAGGACAAAGATACTTGGTTCAGTTTGACAAATATCATAGTAGACAAAAACATGTTTGCAAGATCTTTTTTTTTTGAAATATCAAGGTCATCGGAGTTTTCTCTTAAATAGAACTGCACATTGTCGTCGTCAAAGTACGATAGCTTAGATCAAGACAAATCCGACGACCTATAATATTTATGACCGTCAAATAACCTTGAACAAATTTTGAAAATGAAAACGTTAAAATTTCTCAATTTTGATGTTTCAAAATATCTTTAAATTTACTTGCTATTTTCGGAATTCGATCGATTCCAGGTCAAATACAATACACCGGATTTGCCTACTTTTACCGAAAGTGTGATACGATGAACGACAGCTGTTATGCGAACGTTGACCGCTCTTTTGGTATAGTATTCAACAGTATTCGTGCCAACTGGAAATATCCAATGATTTTGAACTCTGCGATACATTCTCTACTCTATTATATTATATAGTACTATATTATAAAAAAAAAATATAAATAAATCAATTGCAATAGACTGTCGTATATTTTTTATGTATAACGATCTCCATGCACTAATTTATAGGAATCGGAACTAAATAAAAATTCGATTACTTTTTGGGTAATCTTTGTTTATAATATAATTATATTATATATATAATAGTATAAATATTAGCAGAAGAAAATATTCCCTGGTTGTATACATGTTCCAGCATCTCGTGTTCAGTTTGTTTTTCCAGCTCCACGTGAGGCACACTCGGTTCCAAAACCATACTGTATCATGGTAACATATTTCGAAAACTCCGTGGGTCGCTATAGATCCTTCCACGATAACCACAGTAACTTCCGCTCCAAGCTTGATTTTTAGATTGGAAGATCTGTTCGTTTGTATTGGCTAAACATATCAATATAAATCGTTTTCTTTCCAAATCCAAAAGTTGAAGGAGGTTAACCTCTTTCTTAACTCTGCTCTCCAAGCTTTTTTTCATGGTGGAACCAGTAACTCCGCGACATTAAAAAAAAAATGAAACAAGATCATATTATATTTCTAACATTTAAATATATGCATAACATTCGAATAAAAAAGTTATTCTCAATTTGACTATATATGATCTTATTTTATTTCTCGAATTCTACGTGTTCCTCGTTCAAACGAGATTTATTAATTTTTAGTTTTATTTTTCTTATATCGCTATAACATTACTTTACTAAAAAAGGGCTCGTCAAACGATGATATTGTTTCTTAGAATGTAATGTTTATGATATCAATCAGGTTTATCTTCAGAAAAAAATATTTATAAAATATATTTTGGATATATTACTTTTATTACATCTGTACAGATTCCAATTCGTGTAAATGAAGATGATGAGTGAGACTCACCATTGGAGTGCAAAAGGTGAAGTTCGTGCAACAGTGATTTTTTCAGAATCTATTCTGATTTGGTTGTATCAAAAATTTCATCGAAGCAGTCTTTCGTTATGACAATATGAAGTACTCAATGTGACGCTTCATATTCCTTTAGATACCAAATTAATATTAAAATGTACATATAGTATGCATTCAGATATAGGTCAAAGGTTAATTTGAAATTTGTTGATACCAGTCTCGATATCACCAAAACTGCCAAAATGATAATAATTGGAAGATAGGAAATACAGAATTGTACAAAGATTCTGTACACTTTTGTTAATAGGAAGAACAATATTCCATATTCTTAGTTGATTCTAGTTCTAGCTTTAAAGAAACATTTGTTTTAATTATAGATAAAATTTCAAGATAATATCGCAATTGGTATTTGAGTGAAAAAACAAAGTTTTGAGAAAACCACGCTTGAAGATTGAAGTGCATTACAAAGACAATAGGCAGAGTTTGAATGATTTTTTCAATTTTTCTGTTTTCTTACTTTAGATTATTAAAATGTACCTCTTGGAAATTAATTATGAAGAAATGCATGATCAAGCAACGAGTTAACCAAATTTTAACTACAAAATCATCAATGAATGAGTTCAGGGTCACCCTGTATATTCATACATATTGCAAATGCGAACTGGAACATATCCAAAGACTATAAACCACATTAATTTTTCTTAATATTTTAATAATACGATAAATTAGAATGTACTCTTGTGTGAATGAATGGTAGAACACATTTTCAATTTAAACAGAATAATTTTAAAGCACCCTGCTAATTATTGGTACACGAACTTCACATATGTAATCTTTATAAATGAAAAAACATATTTTTTCAGTTAATACTTTTACACTTAAGTTTTGGTTTTTTTACAAATACTTAGCTTTTGCTATATATAAACCGTATTATTATTTTGTATATAAAATAGTATTTAATAAATATAAATACTATTTTATAAAACAATATAAATTAATATTATATAAAACAATATTTTACACATGTAAACTTTACAGATATTAAACGAATAAAACAAATTTTCAGCATACTCAAAAATGATAGAAATATTAAATTATTTTTTAATTGCGACGATCCATTGCACGTATGTGTGTGCATTACTTTATGATTCATCGACACCCTGGGATTTCACGAATCCCAATTTCCGATAAACAAATGATGCATACCTTTTATCTGTAGGCGTGGCATAGGGCAACACAGGGTGTACGAAGAAACGTACATGTCTATTTGCAGTTATGTTTGCTCAAAAAAAGATGAATTAAAAAAATGTTTCTTTCAATCTAGAGGAAGGCTAGTTTATAACCTCAAACCAATATTTTCTAGAATGTATTTTTCGAACTGACAACCGATAGATCTTCGAAAGCGTTCATCCAATTGGCATACAATTTTAACACATTATTTTTTTACGAAATCATCTACAAAGTAGAATAGAATTTTTTTCGATATTCTCATCCTCCCATTTTCTATGAATTTTCAAATTTGACTTTCTTTTTAACAAAAAGAAGTTTTGTCTTTCAGAAGCAGCTGTTCCGTTATTTTCAGAATTATTGAAAAATTGTACACTACTTCGAAGAGAATATATTTTTGTTTAATTTACCATAATTTTGTTTATTTATTATGCTTCAGTTCATTTCACGCTGATCGCGATGATCGCTTGAATGCTACACACACGCGCGCACGCATACGCACACAGTAACAGGCACAGGCGTCTGAGGTGCTCTGTGCCGAAAGAGGCGACCACAGAGAGAGATAAGCGCGACGGTAGTCAGGAGGCGTAACCCCCGCGATCCTCATGTTGCCGGTTAATTCCGAGCCCCATTTGACAACAAAAAATACCATGGAAATAATAAAATGATCACTGCGATACTCTTAAATAATCAATACAGTTAAGCTTACAAATGTAAATTTCGAACTAGTCAAATGTGCAAATACTTTTGTTTCACAACGTATTACTCAATAATAATAAATATTCGTTTTACTCGAAATTGAATGAAGAATCTGTCGATACGAAGGAATCGAAGGACTGCTTCGTAAACATAATGATACTTTTTTTTATATTTAATATAATATAAATATAATATATAAAATAAATATATTATATTAACACTTTTTTTATATTTTAAACTTATTTCTCTTTTACGCTTACCGTATTCGTGGTAAATAAGTGGCATGTAAGGCAGTAAACTTATTGTATCGTCATATTTCTTCTATCTTGTAATTTCATGTAATTTTCCTGAGATGTTTAGGTCTTCCTTTTTTTCAATTAAAAATATAGCTTTAAACGAAGCATTTTCTCCCATACTTAGTTTTGTACAAAATTTTGCGCGGTTCATCCCCTTTAAGCCTCAGCCAGTTTATAAGTTCTACGTCCATATCTTTTTTCCTGTTTGATATTGCCTCTAGAGATTTCGTTGAGACAAAATCTTCTCGTTTCATTTCACACGAAGTGAAGCTACTTTTCCCGGAAATTTTTTATTAAATTATAATAATCTTAAGTAGCATACAAAACACCCCTTTAATGGCTGTTTCCGCAACTCCAAAATGATTATTACAAAATTGACTTATTCCACTGACTAAAACATTTTCGATTACTTCATCAAGAAACCATGGTCCACTGAATGTACGACTATAAATATAAAAAGAGGAATATAATACCTTACTAAAGTTACCATTAACTAATTTTTTTCCAAAGAAAAAAAGCTCAATTGTCTGACCATTCCAAATACCGGTAATACCGTAGAAAAGCGTAGAGACTGATCAAATTTCCACGGGAGGCCCCCGTACAGCAAATATTAAAGGGACCACCTTGGCGAGTCGTTTCGGCTCTATGGTGTTTCACGGCCGTGGGTAGTAGATCGATGAGAAACGTCTGCAGTGGCCACCACGCCCAAACCGGGAGGGACTGCCATGACTCACCCCATACAGAGAACGAGAGAGCCATGGAGCGGGTGGGGACATCCCCGTGGCGCAGCTACGTGGCATTGAAAGTGACGAGCCCACCGTGTAAATTCACCCTCGCTTCTTGTCTCTTGTCCTTGTCGTAGTCGCCGGTAGTAGTCCTAGTCCTAGTCGTAATCGTAGCCGACAAATGTGTCACGTGGGTCTCCTAGCTTAGGGGCCAAGCGTCGGGGGTTATCTCACGTGCGGGACGTCGACCTAATCCAACGGCGTGCATAGTCCAATTTAGGCCCGCGCGGGCAGTCTTTATTTTCGTCCGTTGCAGCAGAAAAGGATAGACTCACCCGTTCCCGGATTACTCATCGGCTCGGCCACGTTGCTCCGCCGTCCCTGTGTCACTCTCCCAGTGAAATCAGAATCGTTCCTCTGATCAATAAACGTCATCGACATAACCACGTTAAGGGTTGTCCCACCCAGTTTCCCGCTAATCATCGTTTTACACGAGTACACTACGTATATTCTCCGAAGTAATAATTCTAAATTATACAAACACTCGAATCACTTGAATTCACCTATTCAAGATAAATAAATATTTCTAAAATATTATTTTAGAATTTATTCAGCATTTGCAAAAATTCTAGAGGCTATACGTTTATAATTATTAAATCATATAGATGTTAAGAATTATTAAGAATATATTAAGAATTATAATTAATTATAATTAATCATATAGATGTAAAACGTACATAAATTACTTGATTTAGTTGACTAGGATTCTCGATTAGTCGAGTTTGCTTCGACCAAATACATGCGAAACGCTTGTTAGTGTACTTTGCGAAGAATTTATGTGAATTTGGTGGAGAAACAATGCTTTTGGTTCGCATTTGACATGTATTTTGCTAAGGCCAAATCGCTCGGTATTTGGGAGCAGACGCTTCGCGTTGCCAAATCATTGGCAAACTTGGCGCAATCTTGTAGCGGAACGTTTGCTTTGAAGAGGGCAGGTCGGTAGCACTCGTGCGGCAGATGCGGCACTGCTGTAAGGTTTGGTCTGGATTTGGCCCGTATTTGGCATGGCAAGGCATTGGTGCCAAAGCTTAGAACTGGCTTAGAACTTGGCATGACTGCATACGATCAGATTCCTGTCAAATTCAGGACAATTTGCTTACCGGGTTTCTTCAAAAAGGTAAATATATTCAACGAAATTACCACGGTGTCATTAATATAATTAATTAATTCGAACAAATTGTGTTTTATTTCAATATATAATAATAACAATATATAGCAGCAAACAATAAAATACCAATATATAATAATAATATAATAAATAATATATAATAATAAAATATCAATATATAGCAGCAAACTAAAATCAGATGAAAATGTTCTTAATAATCGTAATAAGTTGATTATAATGTAACAATATCCGCAAGCCTTTCTAATCTCTTTGTCGTAAAGTCTTTGTCATAAATCAAATCAAATTTATACTTATACCGATGAAAAAGTAAAGAGATTTTCTACCAGCAATATCGGCAACCTTGTACAATTCAATATTTCATCGTTGTTATTTTATAAATACGTTCGCCTATTGGAAGATATTTTCATCGAAGACAATTTACACTTGAAACAAGATGAAAAGATCTTTCTGTTAAAAATATTGCCGACGAATAAAATTGACAATTTTGTGAAAGGTATACACATAACCTCTCAGGTTAGCCTAACTGACGAATACACAATACAATAGCAGGAACGAAACGCTTTCTTTTCTACGTATTTTCTACGTATACACACATAGTATAGTTATCTGTAGCGACTGTATAGGTTCGAAGCTTCAGACTAGCGAAAAATAATCCGCCATTAGGAAGGAAAGACGGGCAAGTTTTGTTGAAACGGTTTCGAGAATCGCAAGCAAGTGATACAATTTTCCCCCTGGCCAGGGAGTGGCTCTTTTCCTGTCGCGTCCGATCGACGCGGAGCTGCGTTTTGACGTTACAAACACGCCGAATAATCTGAAACGTTACTCACACGCTGAGCAATCGTTTTCGTTTCTTCGTATGCCCATATATGGAAATGTTCGGTTGTTAAAACTTTATCGAACCGATGCAACGTAAGCTGCCTCGCGTTGCAGATAGAATGAGATACGTATGCACGTGTATGCATGTAGATACGTATTCAGAGAGGTCATCCAAACAAGTGCTTCTTTTGTGTCTTTCTTTTTGTTTCGTCGAATTAAATAAACTCTAGATTAAAAACATGCTCGAAGCGATTTTGTTTATTTATTATTATATTATATATATATATAAATATAAAATATATATTTTATGTGGTTATATATATTATTATATAAAAAGATCAGCGAGTTAGTTAATCCGCTTAAAAGTATTTTTCCAAAAAACGTGACTGCTCGGCAGAATTAATTAATTCGATATTGTGTACAATTCAGTACACTCGGTGTAATTGAATAATTTACCTAGCTACAAAAGTTTAGCATAGATAAGAGGCCGCGTTATTTTTTTTTTCATAAATACGCTCAAATTGAAAATTTTTTAAACATTTTTTTCTCCCTTTTTCTTGTTATTCAAACTTTTCTGTTCCTACAATTTGTCTATAGTAACTGTTCAACCGCTTTAACGAAAATAATGACTGGACTGTGGATTTTTTGTGCATTTATGACAAAAATGTGTTTCAATGTAAACCTAACCTCACTTTTCTTATGTTCCATTATTATTTTCCGATTCTCACGTGTCCTGTGCCCATATAACCTGTTTCAATGTTCATCGTGCGTGTTCTACAATAAATTCACGCAGTATGAAAGTGTACAATAGTTTATTGTATTTCAATTTAATTAGTAGTCATTCGAAACACGCAGCCAACCAAAATTGTACCAGCAACCGATTCAGTGTGCGCACACGCATTCTCACAGTTTCACGCAACCTCAACAAAACGAATAAGTCAAATACAGAAATAAAAAGATGCAAGAAGAATTTAAGGGTGTTGTTACATTAATCTCAACTTATCTCGATTGTTAAAAGAAAGATTCGTCCAATTTATATTTCTTACAATTAACTTGGATAATTTTTATTTTGCATAAACATATATTATATATTATATCATATAATATTATAATATTAATATATATATTATATCGTCACGTTTTTGTAATTCGTATGTACAGTAAAGCAAAATTCGATCGGCTCGTCTGCTAAGCTCATTTCAAACTTTAACCGTGAACTGTGCTTAAAAACAAAGAACGGTCGTCGGATTATTTTCGACGTGAAGGTTTTTGGGACAGGCCACGTAACAACCTGTCGAAGAGAAATTGGCCGTCGTGCACCTAAAGTCAATGACTTCGTGGCTTGGTTTAATTGACCCAACGACGGGATCTTTTTACGGCTTTAGGAATCAAGGCCACCGTTGGTTCGATGTACGTGTCGCGCACAGGCACACACATCCATACGTACCAGACATCTTTCCGCAGATGCGATCGATCGACTAGAAAATCGTACATGGAATTACGGGACTGCTAGGCGACCTGATTAATTTAGAACGTTAAAAATAATGCGATCTTTTACGATCAAGATTATATTTTTCGCGATTTTCGGATCAAAGAACGAAATATCCTGTGCAATGAACTAATCGAATATCATTGGTCTTACCAATCAAAAATTAGATTGTTACATTTCACACGAGAAAGGTATCTTTTACGATTTTTTATTTTCTTCATAGAATGATTTGACGTAGAATATTTCAATGTTTATATTTAAAAATAGCTTTCTATATACGTACAATAACACTATATTATATAATAATAATAATAATACTAATATATTATTAAATATATTATTTAATTATTTTAATAATAATATATTATTAAATAATATAATAATTTTATGAAATATAGAACAGTGAAAGTTCGAGAAGAATGTAAGAAATTTGTCACATTCTACGAAACTTATTTCCCACAGGTCTTTCAGAAAATATTTATCTCACAGAAAATTCTCAATCCGATTACTAAACATAATAATTGCTATTTGCATCAATATATCGTCGAATCATACTGATTCAATAATATCGTAACGACTTTGCGAGAAATTATTCAGTATTTGACAAAATATTTGTAGGAAAAAAGCGTTTGGACATTCTCTGAAATTGAGAACCTCGATAAATTAGTAGACTGTCGACGAAAATACGTTTCCCCTTCCTGTGGTAAGACACACGTTATCCTACGGATGTCGGCATCCTCCGAGATAAACGTTTCCAAGACGACAAACGTTTCCGACTTCCTAATACAGCCCGGCTCTTTCACCGGTCTTTCACTCGGCGGCACACCGGGAAATCTTCTGAAATTAATTAAGTTCGTCAACGTGCATATCACGTTGTAATTGGAACGACTCGGTCAGAATAACAACGAGGGTGCGTTCACACCCACGTACCAAGCGGAGCATGTATAAAGGAGCCAAATATGGACGGTTTGCACATCGCTTTAAATCTTTTACTATAAATGGCCTTGATCTCCCCACGATAGGATACACGCGTTTAATTTCTCTTCGATATGTTCAAAGAGTACTCTAGATAAAACTCTGTCGCTTATGTTTTAAGCACTCGCGAGTCCCTTTTTGTTTCTTTAATTGTTTGCTTGTAATAGAATATCATTTAAAGGGAAAACTTGTGCACGATCTAATTAATTGCGATTCAAAACCATAAAAAATTCTGCAAAATACAACATACAAGATCATCTACTTTAATAAACATTAATAGTACAACATATAGTAAAAATAGTAAAACATATTTTAAGAGGCGATCCTACGAAACAAATCGAGACGAAAATGACGATGTTACGATTTTTACTTTGTTTTCAAATTATTAACGTGAGATGACTCTCTTGCCTTTGTCTTTTCGCACGACACCATGTAAACGAAGACAGTTTATCACTATCATCGTGAAACATCACTATATTGGTTGGTTTGGGAACATTTTATTTGCTCGAAACTGAAGAACGAAACAAAAACAGCAAAAGGAACATCGTTCTGGCTAAATATGTATAGTTTAACCGAAAATATTTGATAGATATTTTTCTAAACAGCAGATATTCAGAGAGAATTTAATCAACATTATCGTTAGTAAGTTAGGCTACATATGTAACATGAAAAATGCAGAACACATAGAAATTGCCTTTACGAAACATGTGTGTACATATGTATTATACATAAATCCCTTCTCACGTGTATTGAATATATTCATACGCTACTTCCGGTCCCTGAATGAATGGTAGACGATGGTATGCGATTACTCACGAATAATGGAAATTAGAAAAGCGTGCGAGGTTCTAAGAAACTATCAATCACGCTTATAGAAACATGAATCATAACCGCGTAATCGAAAAGCGAAATATTTTACGGTAATTTATTTTATCCAAAATTGATCGCACGTAGACGATATTTATCTAGTGTTTTAAACTCGGCTATGTTTGACAACTTTTATTATCTTGTTTTATGCATTTCGAGACAGCGCTTATTAGATTATTGTGTAATGCAACCGCAATACTAAAAATACAGATTACACGTTTCCTTTTCAGAAATAATTATCACCAATCAACTTGAAATATTTAGCAAACAAACACAACGTCATACAACGCTGAAAAACATTTCTTCTCGTCTTACCATCACAGTAATCTTACTTATTTGTGTTATTACTCCTCGTTGTTACCATTATTAGTAAGAATCGTTAATAAATTGGATAATATTTAACGTGATTGTCGATTAGTTTAATCGCTAATTCCTTTTTAACCGTAATAATCATTTAATCAATCGAATTAGATATTTTCGTTTATTAATTCTCAACTTTGCGAGAATTATACGATATTGCAAGATTCATGAGAATTGACTCTGAAACATGTCGCTGACGCACTCTACCAGTTAAAGAGAGAACTATTGCTGCGTGAAAATATTGGAAGTGTATATTGCCAATTCGCCTAATCGAGCATTGTTTTCTTGACAGGCGAATTAATTTGTATGGTAGACGACATTGATTGTTACGAAATTATTACGAATGTTATAATATGGATTGTTTAGCAATGAATTCGCAGGAAGACTTACTATTAAAAGATCAGGTTAATTCAAGAATAACGAGAGATAACAGGTTAGTTTTTGTTTACGTGTTTGTAAAGTGACATAACTGTTTTCATCTAGTATACAAATGACTACGTTAGATCTTGTTTCATTGATATAATTGTATTAATTTCAGAAAACGAGGACGTAACGCAGAGGACGAGTCTAGCGAATTTATGCCATTAAGCAAAAGAATCAATAATCTCCATATTAATAACTTGTCAGGCATGCAAGTGAATATGACAGAAAATATGGATGCGGATTGGAGCAACAAAAGTTTTTTACCTTCACCAAACTACTCGGATCTCTCCCAAGGATCGCCGCAGTACGACGGATGTAGTTCGAGCCAAAGCAGCTACACAGCCGAATATAAACCGGGCCTCGACGCGTTTGAAAATCCCTTTTATTATGAAAGTAATAAGTTGTTATTTACCTTATACATGGAACGTATACAAAGAACATCTGATTCGTTTTGATATATCTATTTTCAGACTACTGTAGACTCCCAATTAAACAGTTTCTGTGGGAGCAAACTCAAGGCTGGATAAATCGGTTAAATCAAATGCGTGCGCAAAGTATCGTTTATTGATTGTACAGTAGGATACAAAGTATGCATTGTACATAAATATTTATTGAATGTCTCGTCTCGGACAAAAGATCATACAAAGTGAAACTGAAATCTTTATAAAAGACGCAGAGTAAGAGCAAAATCTTTATAAGTGATCGATCTGTGAATGAAAACCTTTAAATATCCGAAAGATGAAACAGAGAAACTGGATAAGTGGGAGTTTACTATATATAATTATTAATCATGAAGCATTTTTTGCATGTCATTTCTTCATTCCTTTTCAATATATTTTTGTCACAACTAAATTGTTTAGACTTGCGAAAGGTGTATCATTTAGGAAATCTTTTAGTCTTATCGGAAATGAAATTATTTATTACGACGTAAATTATTGAAATTAATTAAGCGAAACACAAATTAAAGAAATGTGAATCCGCCACGTATATTGATTCGTCGACAAGGGTTTAATTAAATTTTAATGTTAAATGTCCAAAGCATTAATAATGTATATTCCTTATGAACATTTAGATAATACGTCTAGCACATGCTTGCTCTAAATTCGTTATAAAATATTGGTCGACCTCAGGTTACCCCCTGACTTTTCCTTGTCGACCAGAAACATATAGATGAAAATTGTAAGTACGATTAATGAATTTATTATTAGTAAAACGCGTTAATAATTGACCATCTATCCTTACTTTAATATATAACAATAGATAAATATTACATTAAATTGCTATTCCTAACAGACCTGTTGTTATTTGCCTTTTCGATACAACATAATGTACAATGTCGCGAAACTGTTCTAAAATTGTAAAAATTGGCAGCAATTTATACATTTGTTACAACAGAGACAGCAAAATAAAAAAAGAAAAACATTTAATTTACTTGATTTGGTTTTTCTGTCGCACCTTAAGAATACAATTTCATTCGGCATAAGGAAGGATACACATGTAAGATGTACACAATAATGATAGATGGCACTGAACGATTCATATCGAGCGGTCATTACATCGAAAAGATGGCAACTATCGAACCGCTCTCGATACTTCGATTTTCGACCTAACCTCACTTCAGTGTCCGCTAGGTGCGCGCAGAGTTAGTGTCGACGAAGTGACGAAGTGGCTGGGAGTAGGATAGAGCGACGGACAGGTGTTTTCTGCGCTGCTATAAAATAATCCCGAAAGTCAGTGATCTTCGGAAAAATTATAAGGATTTCTGTCGCACCTGCAAATAGAATGATACCATAAGAACTGACTTGGTTTAATCAGCAAGCGCGCACGCGCCGCTTTCCCCTTGCTCTCTCGATATACTCCGCGCGTAACCGCCGCCATAGTTGATATTTCTCCGATAGAATATTAATAGCGGCGCAAGTTTTCGCGGTTAGTAGTATTTTAATTTGTTGACTGAAAAAAACGAGAATGCGTTCAACGAAGACGGTGGCACGAGATCGTTCAAGATAAAGCTGCGATAGGAAGGAAGAAGGAGGGTGTCTACTTTCACAGCTCGTGGTTTTCAGGAGAGTGTGGCCTGGCACATCCGCGGCGCTTCGAGTTAACGTGCGACCATCGTCGGTCGGGTGGCTATGTACCGTTAGCTCGAATTCATTCCCCGTTGGCCGGCCCGAGAGAAGAACCACGCTTACCTACCGACCGGACTCTCGGCCATACCCGATCGAACTCTCGGCTCTCGTAAACCCGGAAATGAGTGCGCGTCGCGGACCGCCGTTACCGCGGAAAAGCAGCCAGTAGTGCGCGAATTAATCGCGGAGTCACGGGCTCGTCCATTTGCCAGCGACACGTTCGTTCGTCTCGCATGACGTGTGCGCCGTGAGCAGTGTGGCCGCGCGGCTAGTCAAAAAGAGCCGTGGCACACGTCGAGCGTGTACGTAGAAATGAGAAAGTTGCTGCCGCCGCGGTGAAGATTGAAAACAACGCAGGCGAGTCAGCCAGCAGGCGGACGGTCTCAGTACTACGTGAAGGTGTTCCGACGCAACAGTCGTAGCAGTACGTCGAAAGGAGTGCACAGGGGAGTTCACAGCTGCTCGTGGGTAAGTAGGACACACGCATTTCTCCGTGAATGATTCTCTTGTGCGTAAATTGGGAACTCGCGGTGGCACCCGTCCTCCGAACGGCGGTAGCCGTGTTGTTGTACTGTCGTCGTGCTACCTGGAGGATTTCCGCGGCCGCGGACGATGCCGTCCCCCCGGTGGAGATCTCTTTACGCGCTTTACTCTCCTAATGCGAAACGTGCACACGAGAAACCGCGAAACAGTGGCCACAGAGCACCCACCCCAAGACACTAAAATCGTCGCGGGGCCCTCGTCGTGGCTCACGGCTTGGCTCGGGCTGGCTTTGGTGGGGTGGTTGGAGGTGCGGACAGTGGTTGAGAGGCTGGTGGGGTTGGAAATTGCGTGGTGGTGGGTGCCCGCCGAGGTCTCGGAGGCCCCTCCGTGGCATCTCGCTGCCTCTAACCCGTCGAGGTGGGGGTGTAAACAACAGCCCTGCCTGTGTGCCTCTGTTGGCTCTACTCTGTCCTCCGTTTCGCCTCTGCCCTGCTCTCGCCTCTGCCAACTCAGCCACACGATCTTTTTCCTACTTCTTCTCCAATGTAACATCTCCCGATGCGCGATCGAAAGACCACGAAAAGGAAGGGATGAGGGACGCGGGGAAAAAGGGAAAGAGAGGGAATATAACCGTCGAGAGAACAAAGCACGCCAGCCTCGTCGCGGACCTGTGCTATTTTCTCGCGCTCTCCGTACCACGGATCGCTCCAACATGGCCGATGCATAATCAAACCTGCTGACGTGTAACCTTGCCCACCGTCGTCTCGTCTCGTCTCGTCTCGTCTCGTCTCGAACTGTCTGACTGTGCTCGCGCATTCGCGTTCGCTTAAACCGCAATGACGCTTTCTTAACCCAATATCTCTACATTCGGGGTTCCATGCGAAACCCGTTTACACAGATATCGATACGGTAGATCCTCCTCGAATACGATTTTTATTCGTACGATCGCGTGATTTTTATCCTCGGACGGTGTACAAAAAACGTACGTCCGATTGCACAATGCCGCGGCGGGCTATTCCGTTCCGCGTGCGGTGCCCCTTCCGCTATCAGAGCCAAGCCTGTCTGTGCAGTTATGCGAGACATCTAGATAGAATTTCTCTAGAAGCCACGAATGACCAGACGTGCTATGTGCTCTCTTCGATGCGTGTACGAGAGAGAAAGAGAAATAGAGAGGGAACATATATATATATATATATATACCCATATATGTACCCGTATATATGTATACCTATATATCGATACATATATCTCTACGTATACCGTATACAGTCGGTAGTATACCAGAGGGAGCGAGTATAAGAGAGAAAGAGAGAGAGAGAGAGATATGTTGAGCCTTAAGAGAATCGGCGCCATTACGACATGCGCGTCTTGCAACGGTACGTCGGCGAGGCTGACCGGTCAGTCGTACACGCCATTCCGCGAAAGCCGAAAAACGCATCCGTGGTGCGTTCGTTTCTGCGTGTTCGGACTCTGCTAGTTGTTTTTTTCACAAAGTCGCGCAACCACCCACAACGACTTGCAGCCACGGAGTAATCGTTCGTTCGACACGGCACCCTCCTCGATGCGTCGAAAGGAGGAGAAGTGCACGGGTAACCTAACCTCTCTCTTTCATTCTGCCTCTCTCTCTCTCTCACACTCTCTCTCTCCCTCGTTTTCTGTTCCTTCCCTACCACGGGTAGATCAAGGGCGAGAGTCATCGGTGTGTCCCACTTCGTCTGCCACGATGTCTGCTTCGTATGTTCTCTCCCGATATTTCGCGTTCCCCTCTCCGGGGAGTTCCCAGTATGTCGAGGTTCGTCTCCCTTCTTTCTTGACATGCCCCTACCCCTTCGAGCTTACGGCACACGCTTACGCACCTACACACCCGAACTATCGTTCCTTCCCGTCCTATTCTCGCGGTGTTCCGTGTGTTGTGTTGGCGCGCGTGAGAGAGAGAGAGCGAGAGAGAGGGAGAACGCACGAGAGTCTCGGGGTCTATTTCGCGGTGGGTTCCCGTTTTCCCACCTATGGGTTCCCCCCTACCCTCATCGTGTTCCTACCCCCTACCCCCGTGGGGACACCATCGTAGTGGAGTGGGGTGCAATC
The DNA here is from genome assembly GCF_051020955.1 of Megalopta genalis. Taxonomy (NCBI): domain Eukaryota; kingdom Metazoa; phylum Arthropoda; class Insecta; order Hymenoptera; family Halictidae; genus Megalopta; species Megalopta genalis. The sequence goes on from NC_135021.1 coordinate 18,878,891, forward strand.
CTGGGCCACTTCGACGACTATCCTCCCTGCTCCCGGATCCCTTTGAGGTGGGGGAGGGGGTGAAGTGGGGGATACCTCATCCCCCACCCCCACATACCAACACATGGTCAAGAGGTCTGAAGTTAAGACTTCGACGGCGGAGATGGTAAGACGATGCCTCGACGAGAGCTTCAACTTCGGGAAACAAGCGTCTTTTGATGCTGTGTATACGAGACGTGCGAGCGTTTCGGTAACGAGGGGGATATAAGGGCGCCGGATTACGGGGGTGGGGAACGTGCCGATTCATAGCCGAGTACCAACACTCTCTCTCTCTCTCTCTCTCTCTCTCTCTCTCTCTCTTTACATATATATATATATATATATATATCTTTTCAGTAAATAGAAGGCTGATGCACTGACGAGGTCAACCTTGATCTTGACGTATTTATTGTGATATACGAGTACGTCGTAGCAGACTCGCCACATGTAGCCTGCTGGCGCTATACATATACATACGTACATACTAGCGTGGGGTATCCCGGTGTGTTTCAAGAGATGCATGGCTACTGTGCTTGCGGAGCACGTGCTACACGTACTTTCACACGGCAATTGTATAGCAACTTTCCCGCCGCGTGTAGGATACTCCTACTGAAACACTCTGTCAAAGGGACATACGTGTAGGGTAAATACTAGAGCCTTTACTACCCGCGTACCATCCGACTACGACTTGGAATATATGTGTGTATGTAACTTGAACTCCGGCGCCGGAACAATGTATACAAGTAAGCATTCGCGGATTTGACTTTAAATTTGAATACTCGGTCAGACGAAACTGTTACATCGTAACCGACTAGGGCAATTAATGCGGTGTAACTTCACGATTTTGATGGAAATTGTGTAAAATATAGCTTGACAAATATTCGGCAGATACTTTTTTTTCTTAGCTTTTTCTTATCTTCGTTGAAGTTAATAAAAAGTTTGTGTAGCTATAGATCCTAGCAACGAGAAGAATTCTAATAAATATTCAATATTAGTGTCAAACACTCAACCGTCTAAACTTCCAATTATATTTTATTAGGTTGTGTACTTGTGTCCGTTCGCGTTTTCTTGTAAATAAAATATGGTACCGTGCAGTCCTCGATGCGCGCGAACGGACTTATTGTACGTACACTTTCAGCTTAATCTACCCTGTCTTAAAGTAGATACTCTCAGCTTTCATTTAAGCCAAGTCGCATAGAAATAGCTCTACGGGAACGTATCTTAAAACCCATGGGAACTTTCCCTTTTAAATTTTGTAAATCCTATGATGTCAGAACTCGATCCCTTTTATTTTTTCAAAACGATCTCGTGATTCTAGCGCAATTTAATATATCCTGTTTTAAAGTAGACGCTTCCAGCTTTCGTTTCAGCTAAGTTGCATAGAAATAACCCTACGAGAACATATCTCGGAATTTATCTGAACTTTTACTTTTAAATCTTGCAAACCCTATGATGTCAGAACTCGATTCCTTTTATTTTTTCAAAACGATCTCGCGATTCTAGCGCAATCTAATATATCCTGTTTTAAAGTAGACGCTTCCAGCTTTCGTTTCAGCTAAGTTGCATGGAAATAGCTCCACGATAAGATATCTCAGAATTTATTTGAACTATCGCTTTAAACTCGTGTAATTTTCCTTGTCGTTTCCTAGATGTCAGCGGTCCGCGAATGGACTTGTTACACAACCTACTAATTAGTATTGTATTGTAGTACTAAAATAAACTGAAGTAAACACAGTATTAAAGTATTCAAATATTGATGTTAACCAATAACTCTTGGATTAGTCCACTTTGGACTAAGCGATTGTATATATTTTTTCCGCATGTTTTTTAAATTTTTCTTTTATTCGATTTTTTCTGCCCCCTACGTTAAAACAGTTTCAAAATATTGATTAGTAATTTCTTCAGTTTCACAGGAGCATATCACCTTTAAAAACGAAAAATAATATGGTGTACGTATATTTCTATATACTACATATATAAATACAAGTAGAATTGAATAATAAATTCTTTAGTCCTTTTATCGAATATATAAAATGAAGATGATAGATGTCGAAATCGTTCGAAGTTGCGAAGGTCGATGCACATCGACAGCAGCTCTCGTGCGTCAAAGTGAGTGCAACTTTGTAATACACGCATACATGTATATTTACCTATTATCATCATCTATTCAGTATCCTACTTTTTCTGTTTCTTTTTTCTCCGTGGCATTTACAATCGTGTTTCGTTCAACAAATGTTTCACCACGGTTTTACACAATTATACAGGGTGGGGCGTGTAGCTGAAACCATTTTGATTACAAACAATAATTTTAGTAAAAAACTATTGTAAGTAAGGTCTGAATAATTCTCAGAAACAGTGGTCAAATTAACAATAAAATTGTATTAAATTTTGGACGAGCAACGTAGCCATACAAGTAAATTATAAAAAACCTGGATTTTTTTAAAAATTGATTTTGCAACCAAGAATTTTGTGCCCCGTTAGATAGAAGATTCATAAATTTTGTCATAATTATTTTGTTGAACAGACTAAAAGAAATAGCGTGTTAATACAATTTCACCCTGTAGCTTCCTATGTGATGGGGGAAAGGACTTGAAAATTGTCTGAGAGGGTTACATTTATATTAATATTAATCTTATTATTAGGGATATTAACGAAAACCACTGACCAATGAGAGGCGAGCTCGAGCGGCGCGCGGTGTCCCAGCCAAGGAGCGCGCGGCGCCTAGTTCCGCTGATTGGCTCGGCCGCCTCGCGCCAGCTAATCTCGCCTCTCATTGGTCAGTGGTTTTTCGTTGATAACTCGTTAACGAAGTCTCGGAGAAAATTTTCGCAAAGGAAAAAGTTACTTGAAATGGCCTCAAGAAGAGCCCCCGTTTCCCGGAAATAATATATATATACCAAACTTATAATATAAAATATAATATATATATTAATATATATAATATAATAACTATATAATATAATATATGATTAAAAGGATATCTTATTACCGATTATATAATGTCTCACCTGCTACTCTGCAGTGTCTAAAAGATGTCGTTTTGTTTTTGTTTTCAGATCTAGCAATCGCGAAAGATGAATTTCACACCGTTTCCCGGATTCCCGGCAGGCTCGCTACCGACAGGGACGGTTCATCAGTTCGCAACCGCTAAATTCGCTCAGAACCTGCCGACTGGGGGTCAAGTGGTCGGCGTCCTTTCCGGCGGCGAAGGCGGCGTTCATTATCTGAGGCCGGTCGACCCGAACGGTTTCGCCGTTGCTCAGGGCGGCAACAATCAACAGCAACAGATAATCACGCTGCCGATCACCGTACCTGGGAAAGATGGCACGCAGCAACAGCAAACCGTCCAGATCCAGGTGGTCAACCCCAGTGTGTCGCAGAGCGGGAACAGCGGCGATCAGCCGAAATATCACTTGGCCCCGATCTCGTTGGGACAATTCCCCCAGGGTGCAGCAACGGTGCTCACCGTTGCATACAGCCAGCAAGGCGCTGATGGGGTGCAGATTCAGGTGCAGCCGCAGAACACCGTGGCTACCACGCAAACGTAAGACCGCCGTTTCAATTTAAATGGCTTTCATGCTGCACCGACTCCTATCCTTATAATGTCCTATTGTAACAACGGTCTTACCAACGTCTTAACCCTTTTAATGCCATGCGAAAAAGAGGGGTTTGGGAAAATGCTCATGAAAACCAAACAAGAAACAATATTTACATGATTCGAAAAGCAGTAAATTAAGGACGAAATAGAGAACAAAACAATGACACTAGATTTTCTATATTCATTGAAAGTTATATAAATAATATATCGGCCTCCGGCACTAAAAGGGTTAAATAACTACTTGGCAGCACTATCCGTGCACGATCATAACGCAGATGTATGTTTTTATTAATTGCGACGACCGCAGGGAACCAAATTTTAACTCTTGAAATGTACAAAATTTATACAATCTTAGTTTACACAAATGTACTGTTCGAGGGCACATCTAAGATTTGTATACAGCTTTTTGAGACGTTTTATACATATATTGTTCAAGTTATTGTGCAAAAAGTAATTAAATGTTAACGAAAATTCAGTTGAACATTTTTGTCACTATTTGCCGGTTTTATTTGATAAATTAATATCTTTTGATGGTAACAAGATCATCGATGGGTTTTTCTTGGTGAGGAATTATGTAAAATCAAATGAAAATTAACAGTTTACTAGTTATTAAAGCAATTTCTAGGCAGTCAACTTTCCAACGGAGTCGACCAAATATGTAGGTAAATAGATATATCAGTTAGACTGCATACGATATGCTAGCATATGAAATGCTTATTGAAATTCAGATTGAAGATTATTACTATTATTATTATTATATTATATTACTATTAGTGTAGGTCGCCGCAGGCTCCTTACTTTTCCCGGCGATCACTATTACAGGTGAACTTCTGGAAAGGTATCTTCTTCATAGAAAACAGAGAATCGTTAAAATATCGAAAATCGTTAGAGTGGATCGAACCCAGACGAAGTGTTCGGACACCCTTTAGATATTGAAATCTACTTTATCGACTGCTGGATTTGAGATGGCAGACGACGCGACGCGGCAATCGAAACTATACAGCAAAGAGATATACACGTTTAGTAACGTCTGGATAGACGTCATTCAATGTGTTAGCGATGTATGTATACGCTGCTTTCAATGTATAGCATTACACAAGTTTTCTGTGAATATCTTGAAAATTATTAAATACCCGAAGCTAATGTTTCATATTCGAATGCCATCTTGATCAGCGACAGGTCTCTTTCAGCCTGATTTCTTCTTAAATATGTTACAGCTAATTGTACATACTTTTATTAGATAGAATTTAGACATGTATCATAAGATACGGTATTATAGTTTCAGATACAATCCTAAAAGCCAGGTTTCACTTTCATAATACCGAGAATCCTGTTTTCTTGTTTTAAACGCATCGATCATTGTCGATTCGAGCGGGTTTCTGCAGTGACCGAAAAAATCTGGAGTAGATCTGGAGTAGATTTAGGCTAGTAATTCACAGTAATAAGGCTCGGTGACAGTTATATGAAAGAAAAACTAATCAAAATGTTAACCATGACAACACATTTTAAGGTTGTCAGAATTATCGAGGTAAAAGTTATATCTCCATGCTTTTCCGTAGATGTTGTTTAATATATATATATAGAGTATGTAGTATATCGATGCCTTAAACGTTACAGAAGTTTTGACTTTTATAAATTAGTAGGAAAACCTTGCCATACATTACAAATAGCGTACTGCATATCTACTTTCCTTTCAAAATAGTAAAATACTATCTATCTTGATTTTAGGTCCGATCAGACAACACAGAGCACATCGACAGCAGTCACTACAACGTCTCAGCAAACTATTCAACAAACTGTGCAGCTTCCTGGTGCGCCAGAAGGTTTAACCGTAGTAGCTCAGATACCGCAGGACTTGATTTTGCGCGAAGGCATGGAGGAGTCGAAGGAGGACGTAAAGGAAGGAACAACGCCGGTGGCTCTTATAAAGAGGGGTAGCATTAAGACCCAAGGGAATCAAAGCGGAGAAGAGTTCATTACATCTATGCCCGCTAGTTGGCAAAGTCTTGCAACTCCGGGATCGACTGTTGCTGATTATCTGTCCAGATTGCCTGCTAGTACGTTGCCCATTAGCTTACAACACTTTCTGAAATTCTCCGCCGAGACAATAAAGAGGGAAGCCACCATCGAGTCCAGTCCCCTAGGGGCTGATGGTTTGGACGCAACCGGAAACGCCGCGTCGGGCGAGCAAGCTGTACAAATTACAGTTGCTGCCGGTGAAACGGCGATCATTCCTGACGTTGTTGAAGAGCAGGAGACCGGGGCGAAGCCTAAAAGGAAAAAGAAGTACAAGAAAAAGCCACCGAAACCGAAAAAGCCGAAACCAGGTCAAGTGAGCATAGTAACCGCCCTCGATGGTACAACTTTGTTCTGCTGTCCGCAGTGCAATATGGCTTATCCCGAGAAAGAACTGTTGGAACAGCATCTGATCGGGCATAAGATCGAGCGGCGATTCATATGTGACATTTGTGGTGCAGGTTTGAAACGTAAAGAACACTTAGAACGACACAAACTCGGCCATAACCCTGACAGGCCCTTCATTTGTTCGGTTTGCATGAAAGGCTTCAAGCGAAAAGAACACTTGAATCTTCACTTCGTTATACACTCCGGGCAGAAAACTGAAGTTTGTACCGAATGCGGCAAAGCGTTCTATCGCAAGGACCATTTGAGAAAGCACGCCAGGTCTCATCTGGCCAAGCGTATCAAAGAAGATCCCTTGAGCACCGCCGACACTTCGCAGAATTCCCAGCAGCAGGCAGAACAGCAACAACAGGCCGAGCAGTTGCAACAGCAGGCGGACCAGTTGCAACAACAGTCGTCGGTGTCCGAGTTGCAACAGATACAGATACAAGTGGGACAAGGTTCTCAGGCGCAGATTCATCAGATAGCTGTTAGCGAACAATCCACCGTCGTTCTTCCGACCGCAGCTGAAACTGGTGCAATGGCTATACTTCATCATCAACAACAACAGCAACAACAACAGCAACAGCATTAGCAGCAGCATACCGCCCTGCACCAACCTGGGCGGTACTTCCGGTTCAATCATCAACAGGCTAGAGGTCGTGCAAGGCAAGGCGTCCTTGCCGATTAAATTCTATAATCCCATAGTAAAATTGGTATCGTGTAAAGAAAAAGATTCTCGTTGATGGTGGTTATCGTTGCCTAGTAGTGGTGTTGCAAAAGAAAAACACAAAAAAAAAATAACAAAACAAAAACGATTGAGATCTTTCTCTGTATCTTCAAATAAAGATACTTTTAATTGACGAGCCGCTGCATTTCAAAGTTTGTACACCATCAGCTTCTTCGAAGGAAATCGTAGGTCAGATTAATGTATGATTATTAATTACTCTGCAAAACGCACTGAGCTGACTGACGAACGAAATTCGTACATAATAATAATAATGATGTTTCTTTTTTGCGTACACGTTCTAGCGTACGTGTAAGGAAAGAAAAAAAAAATGGTTGGAACGAGTTTGTCCGAACTCGTTTTAATTGAATATGTTTTTGTCGCTAATCCAGTTCCATGACGCAAGTTAGAAGTAAATAAAAGAAGTTTATATATACATATATATATATATATATAAATATAAAAATATATTTTTGAAAGCGCGAACTGGATTCGCCAGACAGAAGGCAATCGAGTTTTCGGCTGAGGTTAATTTTTTCTTCGATGATAAAATAATTAACGGGAGGGGAAGAAAAAAAACGCGAGCGAGCGAAAGGGAGAGCGAACGAGCGAGAGAGCGAGAGAGAGAAAGAAAAATACGTAATGTGAAAGGTAACGAGTAATTCACAAAGCAGGGCTGTAAATACAACCAGTTTACCGTGCACAAGAAGGAATAAGACTGTCGTGCAAATATGAAGTGAATCTATTTATTCCATTTATTCTAGACGATCGAGACACAGAAAGAGAGTGTAATATGTTAACCGACGACATTCGACTAAATATTTGATCAGAAATGCTACGATACGTTGTACGTGACAAATGTAATATTGTACATTTAACAGTTTATAATTAATGGGTTGGTCAGCGTTTGATTACTTTCGAAAGGAAGAATGTTCTATTAACTATATTGACAGTAAACTGATCCGAAAGGTACCACTTACGTTTCTTTTTTTTTTTCAACATTAAAAAGAAAAATACCGATTAGTTATATATAGATCAATTTTTGATAGTATTGTCATATGGATACACACAAATATCAGTTTGCATATCGTAAAGATAATAAAAGTTATCATGATGTACGATCAAACGATTCAAATTTTCTGCATTTAAATTTCGGTATTTCGTAAAGGGGAAGCATTTCTAGAACTAAACTAACGATACTTTTATAATTCTGATAAGTTTAGAGTAACTTATTTTGTATAGTATTTAACCCATTTTATTTACTAAACTGATGATCTTTATTTTTGCAAGAAGACTTTGCAATCTTCTTCTTTGTGTTGATCGTGATTGACAAATGTTTGTATTATCATAAGTTGCACGACGAAAGTAATAGCAAAAGGAAAAAAAATGAAGAAACAGTTTCGCCGGGATCGAGCCAAATCTAATTTACCGATCGATCTCGAACACACTCGAAATCATTTGAACAAAAGATGTATGTATACAAAGAAAAAAATACTTTTTATTGTAAGTATCATTACTAAAGGCAGTGGGTATAGCTGTACAAGAAATATAATTATTATTTTATTATCATATTATTATAGCTATTATTATCATAATCAGTATGGATAGTCTATAAGTCATTTTCATTGTTACTTACATAAATATTGGAGAAAAAATGCTAAAATAAAACATACATTTAATATAAACAAAATTTCTATTAATTAACCAATTTATAAGAATTATTTTCTTTCTTGTATTATATATTCTTACACTTTTTAATTTGTACAATTAATAAATAACCGTGGAGTGTTGTTGCTAAGAACTAAAATGCACTTAATATATTATCATGAACGAACGAATAAACCGATAACTTGTACAGAGAGGATTAATCAACATTTTTAACTGCATAATTTGTACATTCATGGAATTCAATATAAAACATTATTATACCATTACGTACCATATTTTTAATTTTATCAATAAAATCATTTATAAAAAAAAGAAAGCTTACATTTTCCGTTGCAATGATTCGGCGTACTCGTATGTGTGTTTCAGCGCAATTATTGTAACAGGTAATCAACGTTAAATTGTTAATTACAAAAACTATACATAATCAGGAGAGAATAGGAATACATATATTGCTCGTTATAAGTTCTGTGTTTACATTGATGCTTCTTTTTCCTTTGGTTGACGATGCTCCTTGACGTTCCCACAAGACATGCAGTGGGTTAAAAACTATTTCTATGCTCATTATTTTGTTATAAGTTCCTGTTAACGTCGGTATAGTTTGTCGTTCAAAAATAATACAAGTAAAAGACTAAATTTTTCTGATCAAAATAGTATTTGTATACTGTGTTGATGTTTACTATATACATGTAGTACATTTAGGAGCATCAACTTTTAAGGAAAACAAAAAATCAAATTTTTAATGTTAGGAGGAACATAAGTTCTTTAACTATAAGTATAATGCTACTCCCTCACGGTACGTTTTTTCAAAGGCCTATTCATTTACACATATAGATCTAATTTTTTACATTTATTTAATTCTATTCTTATTATTAATTCATCAATATTATCGACTTGTGGTTGTTCTCATTAATAATAATAATAACAATAATAATAATAATAGAGAGTGTTGGACTTATTAAGAACACAAGTCAACAGAGAGAGAGTGGCATTATTATTTTCTTAGTTGGAGTACTTACGTTATAACATAATTAGTATACATAATATATTATATGTACATGTATTATATAACATAATATGTTATATGTACGTGTAAGTACTTCTTTAATAGCGAAACTTTCGTTCTTTTCCGTATTATCTTTGAGCGGTAAATTAGTCGATAACAGGAAATTTCATAGAAAAAAGTTTTGGGCAATGAAAATAGCTTTTCAAGCCACCGAATTCGCGGCATCCCTCGATATCTATATCCGAGACGAACGGCGGGATCGGAGAGAAAAATAAACGGTAGGTCGCCGGGAGCGATTCGAAGTTAAAATCCCGATGGATTCGGGCATTTTCGCCGGCGCGGTCGGCGAGGAGGGCCGGCGGAGAGAGAAAAAATAGTTAAGAGGCTAGCACAGTAGAGGGCGGACGGATGGGGTGGGGGCGCCGACTTGAGAGACAGGTGTCAACGGCACATACATAGAGCGGGGATCTTTTTTCGGGAGGTTCTCGATTCCGTGATAATCCTGACCAGGCGAACGCGGGCTGCTAAGTACTAGATGGTAAGTTGATATTTCGACGAATTCGCGAGAGACCGGCGAATTCGTGGGGCCTGTCGCGTACGGCGTATAAGTATAGCACGGCCATTTTCTGCTGAATTTCGTGCGAATTCGGCCCCCGTGTATCGACTAGAGGTGCCGAGAGGGGAAAGTCTCGGATCTCTCCCCTCGCGCTTCATCCCACTGTGCGCACGCTACCCATCCCTTTGACCGGATCATCCCCCTGCGTCCTTCTCCCCCCCCGTTCTCCTCAATTCTTCCCATCCTCCGATTCCCGTTCTTCGCGCTGCCGTCCCTCTACGACCACCCTTCCCCCGCATCGCGACAATTCTGGCCGCGTACAATGTTCGTTTTTTAACGTCTTTTTTCCGTATTCTACCCTTCTCTATGGCCGTCTAAACTGTTCGGGATCCTTGTTACACGAATACGAATGGTTTTGTACAGTGTGCGATCGCCGTGCAAAATTTCTGTCTCGAATTCTCGAATCGGCCCGTGGCGGTTTCCAAGAACGAGTCCCGACTGTTCCTCGTCCCGCGTGTGTTGTACCTTCTTCGGTCGTGTCGTGTCGTGATCGTGAATCGTGAATCGTGACTATTCGTGACAGACGGCCGACGCAGCGTCGGCGGCCAACGGTGTGCTATTCGTGCTACTGTCGTGCTGCAAAAATCTGCCCCTGCGCTTCCTCACACTGTTTTACCTCTTGGAGACCCCCCTCCGAGGAAAGGATTCGATTCCACGGCGAAGAAACATGGGGAGAGGGACGTCGCTGTGAGTAAATACTCGGGCGTCGTTCGAGCAAGACGCGCCACAGAGATATTTTGACGCGACGTATCGTGAATATCATGGTGTTCGAGCGTCAATGGAATTCGTTGCTCTTTTGTTCGTAAAGCCAGTGATGTTGCTCGCGATTTCTCTGTCTATCGTCGAGCTCTCGCTAACGGCGACACTGCGATGTTTGTCTGACCAGTGGCGATGTGCCGTTTGAGCACATGTTACCGAATGACATTCAGAATTTATTCGATAGCCCGTTGCGTGTACCGTCCTAGTATCGTAATTGACCACGCTTGGAGCTTGTTGACGAAACGATGAAGGACGTCGGTTGACGAACAAGCTATCACTTGCAGAACCTATCCTGTAAACTTTGCTGTTTAAAGTGTTCATTTGTCGTGCACGATCATATGTCGATTCTGATTTTCTATGAACTTTCAGATATTTGATTGACGGTTTGCAATGAATTTCCCGCCGTTCGGAGGCCACTTTCCCGGAACTATTCCGAGTATCCATCAGTTCGCGACCGACGGCTCTGGCGGTGCAGGCGGCCGCTACGCCAATCATTTTCCCAACCAGCCTCCTATCGGAGTGCCGGTTATGGGAAAGTACCGTCCTGAGAGCAACGGTGTGCAATCCGCTCAGTCGCAAGTAATGATGAACAATAAGGCAAGCTATCCTAATAGCAATGTTCATCATTATCCAAACGTGCCGTACTCTCAAGCTCAACCGGTTCAACAGCGGCCCACAAATTCGCCTGGAATGCAAGAGAAGCGTTCTTATCATCAGGTAAATGTTTCCCCTGTAAGAGAGCACTTGCCAACGTTTATGTTACACATAGACTTTACGCCGATCGAATCTTTTCAGCAAGCGACCGAAACCATAAATCAACAAGACGTTTGCAATCTTCTGCAGGATAAGGATAAAAATAAGGACAAAAAGACGGACGAGCAGCAGCGCAATGGAGAAAGCACAACCAATGGAAACCAGCAAGATTATACGATGCATCAGCATCACCAGCAGCACGCTCATACACAAACTCCTGCGACTATGCCTGCTACGTGGCAATCTCTGGCCACTCCTGGTTCCACTGTGGCGGATTACCTCAGTCACTTACCAGCCAGTACTTTACCTTTAAGTTTGCATCATTTCTTAAAATACTCCGCAGAAAGTATTAAGAAAGAATCGGAAATGGCACAAACCACTTCGGTAGCTGTAGCGACAACAACAACGCCTAACATAATGATGTCTCCGAATAATAAAAAGAAGAAAAAGAAGAAAGCTCCCAAAGAGAAAAAACCACGTCCGAAACCTGGTGAAATTCGGTTGACTACAGCTTTAGACGGTTCTACTTTGTATTGCTGTCCGGAATGTCATATGGCGTATCCTGAACGTGAATTATTAGAGCAGCATTTACTAGGTCATACTTTGGAACGAAGATTTGTTTGCGATATTTGTGGCGCAGGCTTAAAAAGGAAGGATCATCTTACACGTCACAAACAAAGTCATAATCCAGAACGACCGTACGTTTGTACCGTTTGTTTGAAAGCATTCAAAAGGAAAGAACAATTGACGCTACATTTTGTTATACATTCTGGAGAAAAGCGTCACGTATGCACAGAATGTGGAAAAGGATTTTATCGTAAAGATCATTTAAGAAAACACACCAGAAGCCATATTGCAAGGAGAGTGAAAGCCGAGCTTAGCCAGAATGCTGGTAAGTTTAAGAAACATTTTATTCTTTTTATTTACAAACATTCGATCTCCTGATAGTGCAAAGGAATATTCTATGTGCGCAATGTCTGTTTATCAGGTACGCAGCAAAGTCAACAGCAGAACAATGTTTCGAACATGCAGACAACTGCTGTTACAGCGTCGTCTGTCCTTTCTGGCGGACATCCAGGTCCTCTCCTGTCCTGAGCCCCGCCACCCGGGAACTTCCAAGTTCCCCATCCGAATAATATTCTTCATACGCATACTTCTCATCATTCGCTGCATCATCATCATTTGACAACAGTCAATGTGGCCCATCAATCGAGTGTCACGCCACTTGCTACATCCAGCCATTATCAAACGCACGAGCTCAGTTTCTTAGGACATGTTAAAGATTTCTGAGATCAGGGGAAGACCTCAGTCAAGAGGTAACACTGAAAACTTATATGAGCGTTGCTAGCAGTGAATCCTTGACTGCTTTTCATGATTTTGGGCTTTAATGAATTCTCTACAAGTATGATAATTATTCGTAATGCCGCTGACTCTCTATGTCCTAGTACAATATTGCAAAAGCTGTGACGTTTTATATCAGTTTCCCAACCGTATGCCCAGTTTTATTACTATCTGATTTTCGGATATATGGTTTCGACATAACTCCACGTAGATCTTATCTCAAAAAGTGTGCCATATATATTATATATACATATGTACATGATCAAAAAAAAAAAGCAGAAAATGGCATAGAGAGTGTTTTCATGCACACGTGAAAGAGAAACTATAATTTTCTCTGGAAACATTAGAATAGAGCCTGATATAAGAGTCTTGCCATACTGTACGTATGAAAAACAAAACATATTTTTATGAAGGCTTGGTGTGTTAAATACACGGAAGCTAAATGAGCTATAGAAGCTTATCGATAAAAAAATATATTATAGGAGATATTTTACACATATTTTTTAATGCATTGTATTGATTCACTATTACATCGTTCAGGTTTCAGTATGTTTATTTTTTTATTGTTTATTTTTATGCCGTTTTATACAAGTAACATTTTTTATAAATTTTGCAAAGGGAGATCTGTACATAAAGATGCGAGCGATATCCCACCCATTAATGGAGTAATGTGTTTCGGTTTTTTTTCTATGTTAAATATTTTCGAAAATTTTATTCGCGCGGTTACTTCGAAAAATTTAATCTACAACCAACAAGTTTTTATTGCAATGAAATTTCTTCGTTTTTTAACGAACCGTTGAAAAAATGGCTGAAAATGTGGCAATATTTTAATTGATAAAGAGATGTTTTTATTTCGCGTTTTCTTATTATTCATTTCGCTAATATTATACAAAGTTGGCAGTATTTTATATTTTACGATACAGTTCCAAATTTTTGCTTGCACATTTAACATTTACACACCTTAAGTGTGCGCGCGTGTGTGTGTATGTATATATATAATATGTATGTATATATGAACATACATACGTATTATTCAAGATGTCCTATAATTACGTTAACACCCGGAAATGAGTGATTCCTGAGGTCATTTGAAGCAACTTTTCGCTCAGCGAAAATGCAATTCGCGGCTTTGTTTACGAGTTATTAACGAAAAACAATGACCAATGAGAGGCGAGATCAGCTGGCGCGAGTGTGTGTCAATCGAGCGGAACCGGGCATCGCTGCTCTCGTTGGCTAAGGAAAAAGTTACTTCGAATGACCTCAGGAAAATCACCCCTTTCCGGGTGTAACGTAATTACATATGCGACACCATGTACACACACGCATACACGCGACTCAGGTGTCTAAATAACCTTGACATAACCTTAACTATATATATTTATATAGGCATATATTTTGACGATCTCACAAGAATCGTACTATAAAAAAATCTTTTACAGCGTAAGATCATTACGAGTTTACGTAGTTTTTTTTATACATATATCGTTTTTTACATTGTTTTTATACATATTTTTTCGTTAAATCTTTTTAACCTTCGTTGAAGCACTGATTATGTTAACAAAGGTTTCTCGCTCGTGCGTGAAACACTTGATAAATTTCCTTGTTTATTTTTCTCGGTATTGTACGTACACACGAGCTGCCTTGTTCAAGCAGTCGCCATTTAAAATACCTAGTTTCTTTTCCTCGTATTTAATCACACGTGGAAAGTTATCCTCGCGAACTGTGATCGTTTCGGACAAAATCACACTTGTCTGACCCACCCCCCGCCCCCGCCCCTTCTTTTCTTCTTAATTCCTTACTAATTACGTACTATTTAGTATTATTTATCGTGCCATTTTTTTCGGGCTACTTTCGCCGAACCACTTCTTGCCATAACTGATACAAGCACTCGATCGAGAAACATTGTCGACGGTTTTATTTTTCAATTGTCATATGCAACAACAACAACAACAACAACAACAATATAACGTTGGATATATGCGATATATATATTCACGTGATATAAAATAAAGGAGTAAATAAAATAAAACATAATTAAACGTAAGTTAGGAATGTGATGCGCAAAATACTAGAGGGAGAGAAAGACAAAGTAAGAGAAAGAAAAGAAAAGAAAAACAGAAGAAATGAAATCCTTCATATTCGTTGGGAGAACGACGCGTTCCAGAGATCCACTGCTATTTATTAAAAAAGAAAAAAAAATAGATAAAGTATTTTGTAATGAAGAAAAATAATAACATAGAAAATATATAAAAAATCTACTGCTGATATATTTTTCATTACTAGTTAAAGCATGAATGTATAGTGTGTTCGTTGCTATGGTATACAGAACTGTTAATAATAATTCAAGGTCGCCTTGAGTTTCCAATCGGTAGTAGAACAAAGTGAATAACCTACAAATGACAATGAAATTACATGTACGTTTATGTATTTTGATTACGTGCTTACATTGGATTGCGAATCGAACACAGGAGTCATTTTTTTGCAGGAAATGAGTTAATTTAATACCGACAATAACGTTAAGATATCTTTAAGGCAAATAAATGTGGCTAGAATATCATGCGACGCATTGATTCGTTTGTTTTCATTGAAATTTAATGCATCAGTAGTATACTTTACTTTGGTTGTGATCTTTTATTTTTTACTGAAAAAGTTCGTCTTGTATGTCAGATAATTCATTGGCGTGTCATGGTAAAACGTAATTTAATGCGTTATTATATAATATAATTAATTATATAATATATATTTATTTATTTTATATTATGTAATTATTATATAATATAATTAATACGATATTAACCAAAATATTTCCAATATACAGCCGAGTAGCAGTAACAATATTTTAGCAGTGGATAAACTGTATGTGTGCGTGTGTGTGTGTGTGTGTGTGGACAAATTTTTATAAAAAAGTAGAAACATACAAAATCAAGTACGAATTGCAATTTCGTGTCGATGAAATTAAAAATTAAAAATTTTAATGAGTATAATTTTTAGAAAAATACGTATGCGCGCGTGTGTGTTATATTTATATATGCAATATACAATTTACAATATACATTTAAATATACGAATTCTTTTATGCAGAAGAATCAAATCACAATAAGAATACGCTAATATGTTGTCTGCAACAAGTGTAAATGAGAATAAATAGATTTTTAATTACTTTATTACAATTAATATGACGCAGACTAACTAGCCCAGGTCTTTTGCTTGCCTTAACGGTATTTTAACGATATTAACAACAATAATCGATAGTCGCATTTCTGCTTTAGCTACAAACCCTGTCGATGAGCTTTTTAATGACAGTAAACTGTATTTGAAAGAAAGTCACTATGTATATGGTAATCTCATAAATATATTATTATATTATATTATTCGAGAATTTTGTTGGATTACAATTTACATTGCTGTTCTTATTGAGCAATTTATTACAATATTTTCGGTGATCCATCATTTTTGAAAGATTAATTTGGCAATTGTCAGTACCTAAAAAGTATTAAGAAAAATTAATAACGAAGTCCTAAAATTATTACTTGGATTTGTTGACATATTCGTTGCTTTGTAACAATATTGACACAAAATGTGACTAAAATATTCAATAATATCAGAAACAATTGTGTCACAGTACATCGAATAAAATGATTATAAAGTTTTCCACTTAGATTCGTATTATGCACATTTGTATAAATTGCTAAACGTTCCGAGTTCCATCGAAGGGATTCAAGGTGCCTTAAATTTTGGCTAAAACGAAAGGATTTAGTACGATTTTTTCTTACAAATCTCGCCGTTCGTTCTCGAAATTGCGAATAGAATTTTTATCGAATTATCATGAACATCTAAAATATGCTGTTAACAACGATCACCCTGTATACACATGCCTTTTCCATTCTCAAACTGATGCCTCAGTTGTTCGCTCCAACCTGTTAACAATAGTTTCGTATTATGATACTAGTCTTCTTCCATAGATAGTTCATTACGTAAACTCTTCCGCATCATGTTTCTAGCGTCATACGTTCTAGCAAGTAATATGAAAAATTCAGGATTCGCCAGACCTCAAGTATAAGGATGTACTAAAAATATATTATATATATATATATATACATAAAATATATATATAAAAAATGAGCTGTACTATTATATAAAAAATACTCCAACGCCATGTACTTGTAACCGTGAAGAGAGAAAGAGAGAAAGAGAGAGAGAGAGAGAACAGAAGAAAAGAGAGTACACCTTAGATTATACATTTAGCGTCTAAGTTTGTATACAAGAAAAAAAAACAAATTAATATGAAAGGAAAGAGGATAAATAAGCACGTACTCGATGGAGATGAATGAGGCGAGTGTTTATGCGGGTGTGTATGTGTGTCAGAGAGATAAAGAGAGAGAGAGAGAGAAAGTGCGCGTGCGCGCATATATAAAGGATTGACAAAAAAAAGAATAAAATAGAATGCAAGAGCGAGAGAGAGAGAGAGAGAGAGAGAGAAAGAGCCTGTGAGAAGTTACAAAAAAGGTGTAGTTGCATGCGTTGTGTCAGAAATGTATATCAAAATTTCTGGAACATGGAAATGGACTATGCGATAAGATTATTGACAAATAGCTTTACGATTTTTAAGAAACGGGGAGGAGAAAACAAGCGAGCGAGCGAGCGAATGTGAAAGATTTGTCGAAAATCGGCATATACGATTTTTTGAGTGATGAGAAACAAATGAGAGGCTCAAGAAGCGGTCTATTTTGAAGGTTAGCCAAGAGAACCTGATGATATTCCCACTTTCGACGAAGTGGATAGTTAGAACCTAGGTTGTCAGGTTCAGATGCGAGATTCCAGATCGGTGGAATGGCGGGAGGGGGGGGGGCAGCGATCCTCACTGCCTTGTGCGGCGAAGTCGGAAGTCACGTGGCCAACCGAAGGGTGTCCCTATTTTATATCGGTTCGCCGCCGTGTTGGCGTCGTGTTCACTGCTGTGAACCGAGAAAGAAATGCGTTACAATAGCGACACCCTGTAGAGCTCTCCGAGCGTCGCACGAGGCAAGGCGGTGGGGATCGCCCCGCCATACTACTTACCCCCACTCTACCGACCTGGAATCCCGCACACAAACCTGGCAACCAGCAATAGAACCTTGGACCGTATATAACTATAGATACAGCTTCGGATAGTTCGCCTGAAAAACCAAGACGAATCGTCACAGTGAACTCGATGTACAAGCTGTGCTAGTATGATATATCTGCAATTTCGAAAGACGTTCCAATGCGAAATGTTTAATTTTTCGAAAGGAAATTCAACGAATCAAATGTGAAATATTATTATTTCGATTAAGAGTGATGAAATTCTTACCGACGGAGAGCTACGTTCCCACGCGCTGTTGTTTAAAAAAAAATGTTCAAAATTAAGCTCACGCGAGACCTGAGATTTGAACTTGAAGCCTGATGCCGTGTCGGTCATTTTGATCATCTTGCCCACACGTCACAGCGAACCATTCTTCCGTGAGTCATCTTTGTCTCGCCAAACTCTTGGCTCGCGTGTACACGCACTATACACAAAGAAGCCGCGTCTAGTAGTACATGTATATGGTCTAAGGCACTGCTCGCAACATTGGACTCCGCCGCGGCGTCTCGCTGGAGGCGGAGCCTAATGTTGCGTTCCGAAGCGTTCCGAGGTCTGAGTCTTGGACGCTAAAATTAATTAAGCAGAACCGACCGCTTCGTCGAGGTGTACAGGCGTAGTTGGTGTTCCTAGAGAATAAAGAAAAAACAAATGGAAAAAACAAAGAGAGAGAGAGAGAGAGAGGGGAAGAAATGGGAGGATTAAACAGTTGAACGCGTCTCTAAAGAAGGAAGAAAAACAATTCTCCGGTGCCTTGGCATAGCGCTGGACTGTTTCCATACCCACACACACACACACACACACACACACGTTATTCCAACCTAAATCGAGTCTAAGGAATGACCCCGTGTGTAGCTCTTTCCGAGACACCCTGTACGCTCCGTTTCTTCTTCCGTCTCCCGTTCCCGGATACTTTTTCATCGTTTTTCGCCATGCTAGCTATTTTTTGCGCAAGACGAGTGAGAGGACTAAAAAAAAAAGAAACAGGTGGACGGGCGACGGACGGATGAACAAAATGAAATATTTTTTAATAACGCGAGGGAATTAATGGTTTCCGTGGCTCGAGACACAGGGCGAGTTCTCTCGTCATTGTTAATTTCGATCGACACGATTCGCGAAGAAATGAGCAAACTTAATTACTGTGCCATAATCTGTACGGAAATGATTTTCTTTTTTCATGGAAATAATTGCTCCTTCGATGGGAATCGGCGGATCTTTTGTTACGAGTCGAAGGACGTAAAAGGTAAAAACACCTAAAGAAAACGATATCGAAGAAGTTCGGTTCGAAACGATTCGAGGAGAAATCCGAACGCAACCGAAACGTTCAGTTTCTATCCTATTTTCATAACGTTAGCCGGAACAACATTTTGTTTTTGTACTCAATATAGTAAGATCTAGTTTAACGGATAAGTAACACGTTTTTATAGAGCATAAGTAATTAAATAAGGGATAGGCCTTTATTGCCCAAGTTGCACGAGAAGATAAGTGCAGGACAGAGAGGAATTACGAGAGCAGGCTGAACTTGCAGAGGTCTCGCTTTATACAATCGAGAAAACCGTCGGACGGTTAAAGTCCATACAATCGAACATAACCCACGCGCAGGAATTGGATGCGGTGTTGTTGCCCGTTTCGTCGAATATTCGTCGATGGTGTTTATTTGATCGTCCACGGGCCATTTACGATGAAAAATCTTCAACAATATTTCCGGCGACAAAAAAATGTTTTCTTCCCAAAAATGTTTCGGTCCCCTGTGGACGATTAATTATTAGACGAAGACTTGTCGCGACGGTCATCGATTAGACTGCGGATTTTTACGCCACGTATACGAGGTACTAGTAGATAAAATAAAAAAAAAGCAGTGAAAATATGTGGATAATAATAGAAACATACTATCGTATTATTTTCAACTTGTGCGCATCTTTAGCATGTTAGATCGGGTCAGAAATCATTTCCGATGTAATGTATGAATTTGATTTGTCAATAAAATAATGAACAACAAATATGAAAATGTACGTTATCGGAATTCGTTTCCTGAAACGAGAAATATTTATGACTCGATCTAATAATATAATAGGAGAAATTCAATTCTCTTCAACTGCGAATTCTTGAAACTGACTCAGGAAGCATTGATTTTGCCCGCAGTCTAGTCGTTATTGCTTTTTTTCTTTCGATAGAATTCTCAAACCGTATTTCGTTGCTCGAGACGCGAAGGGTCAAGTTTCGACTGTCGACGTTTCTTCTTCGCGACGACTTTGAATCGCACGCGGCAAGTTTCAAGCATTAATTCCGATACTCAACGGTAATGATCTGTAATAGAACTGTCCCTGTAAGCGACCGGACAGCAGAGAAATAATTGCTCGAACGGGGACGAGAGAAAACCGTGAAGAAAAGGAAGAAGGTACACTTTGTTGTAAACCAGGAATGGGCGAGTCGCGCGGCCGAATCTGGCTCGTTCCCCCTCCACTTTTACGG
The DNA here is from genome assembly GCF_051020955.1 of Megalopta genalis. Classification (NCBI taxonomy): domain Eukaryota; kingdom Metazoa; phylum Arthropoda; class Insecta; order Hymenoptera; family Halictidae; genus Megalopta; species Megalopta genalis. The sequence continues at coordinate 18,899,344 of NC_135021.1, forward strand.
TTCCCCGTGGCGGCTCGTCCCTTGCACGCTCGCGCGGCACGAGAAACGATGCGACATTGTTTTTTCTTCGCTCCACGCGGGCCTCTGTCCGTGTAATAATGTGCAGTCGTAGCGGAGCTCTCGCGGGCCAGCGGCTGAAACGACTCGCCCGTGCCTGTTTGTGTAAATCAAATGCGATTTTCTGCGAGATATGAGGGTGAACAATTGAGAACCATATTTTTCTACGCAGTCTCGAAACTCTTAATTGATAGAGCCGAAACCGGAAATACGATCGACGACCGTCACAGCGGAATTGTATTTTCGTGCGCGCGCGAATCTTAAATTAGCATGTTCGTTAATCGCGGTCTCATACACACACACACACACACACATACACACAGTTTGGAAACAAAAATACTACTCCGTGAACTGCTGCGAGATTTCCAATGTTCTTCGCTATTGGCGCGACATATTGAAATACTCGATTCGAGCTCTTGGATGGCGGAACCTGGGTCTGTTTTGATAAAAATGTTGTACGACATAACCTTGTCATGGAAAAAATGGAAGATCTATGAAGAGACAATAGCAAACGAATTAAATGTATCCTTAGGCATCGGCAATTTTTAATTTATCAAGGTCCGCTATCTTAGGGTTAAATGAATGTGGAATAATCCGTATTAGGCTGTTACATACGAAATCATTGATTTTCAGCAGCGACTTAAACAAGGATCACTTTAATTTATAGAATTCGTTAACGAGTTACAAGTTCAAGTGATTTACAAAGAGTCGATTTATTTTGTTGTTTACGTGTTTCATTCGTCAAATCCAGCTTCCATAAAAATATAATCTTATTCAACAACTTTCACGTTATTTACCCCTTTTATTAAGTACATTCGGTTGCAAATATCTACGTATATTTGATAAGTTTGAAACGAAAAAGCAAAGGTGTTGGACGTTTTGTGGACAATAACCCATTTGTTGTTATAATTGAACAGCTTCCGAAACGGCGCCGATATTTTCAATTGCATTTGCAAACAAATATATGTCAAGCAAAAACAACGGTATACAAGAATGTATTGAATAGTTAACAGGGATACGTTCAAAAAACAAATTTCTCGTTACATTAGTTATATGTATAATAATCATACTAGAAATTTTTATGAATTTTCCCATTTTTGTAGGCATTAAGAAAGTGTAGTTAAGTAGAATCTTATTTTTAACAATAACAGTTTTCGTGCTTAAAGAATAAGTAAAAAACCGTCTTAAATAGCGTCGAACTTTGTATTTGGTATTTTTCGAAAAATTTTTATAAAACCTAGCCGAATAAAGATCCGCCGTCTAGCTGTAATAAATGTGACATCCGATTAATCAAAATTTGATGTATTAAGTAAATCTCAATATACACAAAATGTGCAGTCTTTGTGTTCTTCAAATATTGGAAATTTATCAAATGTACATAGAATTTTATGGTTGACTGTACACGTACGATGTGGGACTTTATGTATAATCCTGTCAGGTTTCTCAGAGCTTTTAAAAATCTTAATCCGACCCCGGATTAACAGTAAGTCCACGAAAATCACGTTAATTGAAATAAACTCTGGTCCAAAAGTAACAACAGTTAGTTAAATGAAAAAAAGGAAGATTCGATCTGAAGAACTATATTTGGAGCTTTAAAATGGTACACGCGAAATCGCTTCAATCAAAACGTTTTGTAACATTCCACATGTAACAACCTAATGTTCTATTTTTTAAACTTCGTTAACGTTTTTTCAGCGAAGACTGTGAAACTGTAACGCACTGTATACATGTATGTATATAGGGTGTCTCAAAAATGTCTCGAAATCCGGAAATGGCGGGTTCCTCGGATCATTTGAAGCAACTTCTTCCTTTACAAAAATTTTCTCCGAGGCAACATTAACGAGATATTAACGAAAACCACTGACCAATGAGAGACGAGCTCGAGCGGCGCGCGGCGGCCCAGCCAACGAGGGCGCCGCGCCCAGCTCCGGATTGCGAGACATCTTTGGGACACCCTGTATTTTACGTCATAAAACGTTGGTAGCGGACTTGTTATACGGGTTGGTTCATGCAAAACGAGAAGAAGAAGAATATGTGAGGTTAGGAGCGCGGCGCGGGTGACAGAGTACAATAACAAACTTCAGATATGCGGTGATCTACTTCCTCGTAATGTAGAATATCCACGATCTTTAACGGCGCGCTTATCTTTTTGTAAGTACCGAGTTAAGGAAGAAAGGATAGACTTTAAAGCGAACTCCAAGCATAATCGATACGTCGAAGTAAGAATTTTCTTTCATAAAAGGCTCGAAGTGAAATTTGTTATCTCCAAAGGCCAATACATTTTTCTTATAGAATTTACAGATCGATCCTTGGTTCTTAGCTGTCTACGTACTATTACATTATATTTACATAGAAATGGCCAACTCTTCGGGTTCTGAGAGAAGAATGCATTTGCCGCGTTCCGGTAACTAACCAACAAAGAATAAGATAGTGTACATGTAAAGCGTGCATAAATCTCTTATTGCATAACACGTGTTTCTCTCACGTTCCAACTTTACTTTTGCGGAATAACGACTATGGCTCTTCACACGGCTATTCGCATATATACAATCTATACATGGTGTCCCAAAAATGTCTCGCAATCCGAAAGTAGGGGGATTCCCGGGGTGATTCGAAGCAACTTTTTCCTTAGCGAAAATGCGATCCGCGGCTTCTTTTACGAGTTATTAACGAAAAACCGTGACCAATCAGAGGCTAGATCATTCGGCGCGCGGCGGCCGAGCCAATGAGCGGGACTGGGCTCCGTGCACACTCGTTGGCTGGGCCGCCGCGCGCCAGCCGAGCTCGCCTCTCATTGGTCAGTGTTTTTCGTTAATAACTCGTAAACGAAGCGTCGGAGAAAATTTTCACAAAGGAAAAGGTTGCTTCAAATGACCTGAGGAACCTCCCATTTCCGGATTGCGAGACATTTTTGGGACAGTGTATATCATTTGTGACGCGGCAAACGATAAAAGCGTTGATGAAGAGAGAGAAGCGTGGAAATACATTCAACTGTTTTATACATTCTACATACATATAAGAATGTTTATGTTGGAGCAACGGTCAGAGCAACTCGTACATATTTTTCGATACACCATATTGTGGAACTTGAATATAGTAAAATACTTGTTCTTCAGACTCACTTATCTTTGTGAAACCTTGAATGACTCAACTTGGACTATTGCCGCAGCTCCATCATAAACAAACCAAAGAGAGGTGATGCCAATGTTGTAAGGATATTAGATCAGATCCAATGCTCCCGTGACTTTCATCGTAGGTCCAACCATAAACGGACCCTTGAAGCTGTTACACACGCCAAAAGACTCTTCTAGAACTGTACTACGTTCAAACGAGTTGACTGGCACAGAATGTAAACAGAACGTTCCATGTGATCGGTGCTGCGAAGTCGATGAGACGATGTTCAGGGACGAATATTAGAGGACCTTTATATCGAGGGCCCTTGCATGCAGATACATATTTTTTGGTTCCGGTATTAAAACCCTTATATGCAAACTGTAACATAGAAATACCGGTATAATTTTATACAGTTACCAGTATTATTTTCAGTTTCTCTTTTTTTAAAATTTGGATTATGAATGTTAGGAGAGGGCGCGAATGGAAATAACGTCTTGTTTATTTCTTTTCTCACGACCTGTAAGAAAGTAAGAAAGTGTAATAATATATTATAGTTCCAAGTAAGAAAACCGAAGATAATACCGGTAAACGTATCGTTAAATAGGAATTTATTTTCATTTTTTAACGAGTTGAAAATAATCTAGTAGCATTTGTTAAACCTTTTCCTTTCATTTACCGTTTTGTATTCGATCTACGCTCATCTTTGTCATAAGCCATAAATGCATAAAATCTGCCATCTAGCGACGAGCCTTAGGAAACCGAGCCACCGGCGTTTTAAACAAGCGACAAAATTTGTATTTGACCCCGAAACGCGGTAACGCATATTTTTCGACCGAAGTCGTACATTTATCTTCCATTTTCTTCTCTATATTCAGTTAAGGAGTCTTCTTAGTTTAACGTTACGGTTGTAAGACAAATCTTTGATTTTTTTTTCAAAGAAAATCATTAAGTATTATAACTTCAAATTTAACGTCTTCGTTGACTAATATTCGAAAAATATATTCGAAGATATTCTTGAACAATAACAATTAAAATTTAACCTTATTGTTTTGGCAAATATGATTCCGATTTTTATAGTTGTCTGACAAAGAATGCAAAGCTTTTCTTACAATGCGTGTGTTTAGCTGTCGCCACAAACTAGAACGAATAAGAAGTATTGAAAAGCAAAAAAATGGTGGTGGAAATTCGAATTTCCAGTTGCCAAGTGGGAAAAATTATCTTTAATTTCTCAACTTGCGGTTATGATAGCTTGAAAATATTAAACGACACGTAAAGACTATGTTGTTGTCCAGCTATGAAAATGGATTCTTCAGCGAATTCTATAAAAAAAATATACAAACAGAATATTGCATAAAGATACATACATATGTGTCGTGAACGGACAGTTCTGTTTTTTCCATCAGTTCGCTTCTCTTCCCTGCAACCATAAATATCTTTCCTCCTCCTGTTTTTCTTTCTAGTTACTGTTTTTCACGTATTCTCCCCGTCCAAATTATACACAATTTATAGGTTCCAATAAATCGTCATAAATCGTTAATTACCCGAGAACTGTGAAGGAATACTGCTGGAAATGTCAACGAGAACTTTCACCCCCACCATTTGACTGCGCATCCGATTGCGCATGGAATAACCGGCCAATCAGAACAAAGCAGTTTCTCACCTCGTCGCTTGACTACTTAGCATGGTTATAATACGTATCGTTAAAAACATTCAAACTATCATAATCTCATAAGTTGTATCTTGTTGCTCGTAAGTATCTTGAGAAAAGCGTATTTGAAATGTTGGACACTGTTTTAACATGAAGTTGTAAGAAAATGCAAAAGAAACGAAACGATTCTTCGAATCGTCGAACTAGGGAGACTTCTTAAAAGTAAGCCACAAGCGGTACTTGTATATGCAACTGTTTATGTATACCATTTTTTTATAAAGTTTCGTGTACGATTACAATTGAGAAAACATGTTTTAGGTATTTTACATCGCACAAGGCGTTTACCAGGATAATTCGATATTCATTGGAATTGGTATGAATTATAAATAGCCTGCGAATATTTACACGAACTTACATTTTTCTAGACTAATTTACAAAAGTAAGAAAACTTTTCGTTAACCCCCGCTTTCCTTGTGAGATTTATCATTTCGAGAGTGCGGTTTTGATTACGTTACATTGTATTACATTATAAGGTGAAACAAATAAACGAATATATGCAATACAGATGAACGAGAATTGAACACGGCAAAGCGAACAATTAATTTCAAAAATTTGTTCCACTACAAATCAAATATACTGTTTCACTAATTTAATCTTAATCTTAATTCTTGTCTTACTTTAAACAACGTAAAATCTGTTTTTGGTTCGAGTTTCTAGTATTCAGCATTTTCCAAGAAAATTGAAAACATTAATTTACGTTATTGTTTTTGTAGTTAATTTTAGAGACGGTATTTTTCAGCTAAGATATTTGTACATTTAAACAATAAAATTAAATAAATGCGTCTGAATATTTCACGATTGAAGCATAGTTGCATTTAGTATTTTTGCTGTCTAAATAATTTATCCTTGATTTCAGAAAAACTATTAATTGTATCGACATTAACATTTGTTATTTACGAAAGAGTTTTTGATTTCGTTTGAAATAAATTAGTCTAAAAAAATGCGGGCAACATGCGATGTTCATTAATTATATTTAAGATCCATGAACGGAGGATATAGTTTGAAGTTATTCGAATAAAGGACGACTTGGTAAATGTAAACAAAACGTGATCTCCACGTTGTGCTACGTTCAACGAGAACAACGGCACAAAATGTAAACAGAACGTTCACACGGTCGGTGCTTCGGTTGCAGCTGAGTGGCTGTTAGACGACGATGCTCAGGGACGAATTTTGGTGGACCCTCGTCGAGGGCCCGTGCATGCAGAGTAGCCTCGTGTAGAAGAGCCTGAAAATTGTGATTCAGCGGCCCTGGCCCGATCACGTGAGAAATACAAAAAACAGTACGACTTATAGGATGACTTGATGTTGCTAAAATTTCAAAACATGTCATCTTTTTGGCTATCAGTATACTGAATATCGAAGAAGAATATTTTCTTGGATAAAACGTAAGCTCTAAAGCAGCAAGGAACCGCGAAGAGTTGGATAAACCAAATTTGACACAGAATGACCCAATAAGTGCTGTATCGAAAGAAGACAAAATTGATATAAATGTATGTATATATGCCTCTGCTTTGCATTGACAACAAATTTTGTGACGATATCACTGGCTTCGCGGCTTTAAACATTGTTTTCCATTGAACTAGACTTTGTGCATTCATGCTGTTCTCTGGCAAACGGTGCCTCGATTTTGCATGAACCAGCGAGTGGTATGCAGTTTCACAGTTCGTTCAGATGCTCTGGCGGCGCGAGTATGTGTGTATGTGTGTGGTGAATTGTTCTCTTTTTTTCTCGCAGACGTTTGTTTTTCTATGCGCACGTATGCAAGCGTGATTGCCAGGGTTTTTCACACGGCGACATCAGGCACAACAAGAAGTAAAACGAGGCGAAACGACGACGGAAAGGAAAGCATACGGAAACGATATACAAATTCCTCGACATAGTACAAAGCATATAAACTTCTCATTTTTTCAATAGCCTAGAGGGGAAGTATAGTAAGTACGCATAAAAGGATAAGTCATTACGCGTATTAAATAGACGTCTACCGAATAGCCGGAGAGTCTGCGACGCAACGGGAAAGTCCTTTCTATACCGGGAACATCCGGACAAAACGAGATCACGATTGGAATCGATCCTCGATCTTATGATTTTAACGATCGCTTAGTATCAAAGGAGATCAGAGTGATTCGGCTGCGAACGCTTAATATTTCCGATGGCGCACAGTGGTCGAAACTTGTACACAACGTAAACTAGATAGAAATAATAAGCGTAGTTGAAACATGAATATTGCAACAGTGCAGTATCTTATTTAGCTTGAAAAGTAACTTTATTTGTAAATAAAAATGATTTCTCTGTGGATTATTTGATTACTCGGCTATTAAATGAAATAATTTCTTAACTCGTTTTTGACTTTGTATATCAATTAATTTTAACTGAAATCATTTTTCATATATTCTCTAATCGCAATTTTTCTTACATATGTTATACCGACACTATTTACTGCTGCAAAGATTTTTCGGTTCCCAAATTATGGGCATAAGCAATTTCCAGGGCAAATGGTTGCATTATGAAAATTCACGAATTTTAAGTTCAAGAATATAAGTAACGAAATAACAGATAATCTCTGCTCGAGCCTAATTTAGAAGCTGTTTCTTTTTGTTATCTACACTATCGATTAGAATTTTCAATAGAAAAGGTGATCGTTTTTGAAACATTTTTCCAGCATCTCTTGCGGTCCGAAAGAGATCTACGGCTATAATTTCATTGGACTTTCAGCGAGGTCGATTTGATCTTCGTTTGCGTTGTTTACAGTTACGAACCACTGCGCAACTATACTTGAAGTATACTCGCGTCAAGAAGTGCATACTTTTGATTTCATCATCTTCCTGCAAATATAAGTTATAGGATAACAAATACATATTTATTGAACAATTAAACGCAATACTACCTGACAATTCATAAGAGAAATATTCTTGCAATTTTTTACGGAGATTGAAAAGGCTGACATTTTATAGATAACGCTCGAGTAGTGTACATGTATAATATGTAAACTCTTAACGAGTATACAGAGTGGACGAAGTGGAACCGAACGTTTTCACGCACAACAGTTTATCATTTATCTTGCATACAAGCAACAGTATAAACGCCTCCTATACAGGGTGTCCCGAAAATGTCTCGCAATCCGGAAATGGGAGGTTCCTGAGGTCATTTGAAGCAACTTTTTCCTTTGCGAAAATTTTCTTCGAGGCTTCGTTCACGAGTTATTAACAAAAAACACTGACCAATGAGAGGCGAGCTCGGCTGGCGCGCGGCCGCCCAGCCAACGAGTGCACGGAGCCCGGTTCCGCTCATTGGCTCGGCCGTCTCGCGCCAAATGATCTCGCCTCTGATTGGTCACGGTTTTTCGTTGATAACTCGTAAACGAAGCCGCGGATTGCATTTTCACTAAGGAAAAAGTTGCTTCAAATCAATTCAAGAATCCCCTATTTTCAGATTGTAAGTCTTTTTTGGAACACTCTGTATATTTAACACTGGAACTATTGAACCCTTTAAAATGTCGGGTTTCGAATCTTCATAATTAACGTCATTTTGTCTGTCCAGCAGTTCTAGTATTAAATATATTAAATTATATTATTTATTATTATTATATTATTATATTATATTATATTAATATAATATTAATATTATATTAATTATATTATATTATTATATTAAATAATATATTAAATTCTGAATTGTCGACTTATTGTTAATTCGACGTCTAAAGTCGATTTTTGTCTGTTGAGCACTTTTTGATTGATTTTAACTATGATTTAATTTGATATCTCCTTTTTTTATACTATGATCTATATCTTCTTAACTATGCCGTGTACAACGTGACTTCTTTGACCTGTTTACATTTCTAATTCATTATTACTATCGTCACAAATAGTTTGACCTTGTCAAAATTATGTTGTTAAAAAGATATTTTGGTATAGACTGTCCGGTTAAAGTAACTTCTCCCCGTTAGCATAAACGTAGCTCTAATACGAACCAAAATAAGTAAAATATCTTGGTGCAGACTTTTGCTTTTGGGCATGGTAAAAAAACTTGTGAAAAGTCACTGAAAAACAAACATTAGAAAATAAGATTTTCAGGGTGTTCTGAAAGAAGAAATGTAAAAAAGTTCGATCGATCATTGTCCACCTATACTTCGAAATATTTTAATACATACAAAGCATTATACAACATTTATTTGACGCTTAAGATGATCGTTTGGTTCGGCTAATTCGACGGAACTAATTCGCTGTATAAAGTATAGTTGTAAGGTGAACGTTAAGAAAATGGCACGGTTGCTAATGAAAGAATTCGATCATCTTTAATCGTGTTACGTGAATTTCGCGTAGCATTATTTGCAAGTAATGAAATAAGTCGAAATCTGTTCTCAATGAAATTACTTCATTCCATGGATTAGATTGTGTTGTAAATAATTCAAACGCGACAATAGCAAAGCAATTTCATTTAATTAATTGTTATTACCATGTATTACCATTTATTAGGTAGTTTGAATACATATATAATGAATGTCAATAATTACAAGTTGTTCCAAAAAAGTAGCAATTATTTATGATTCGATTTAATGTAAACAATGTTAAAGTAACCTAACAAGTGTTAGGTTAAAAAATATAGAACTTAATTGTCTTCTCATTAGTATATTAACGATGCTATCCGAAATTCGTTTAACGCCCAAAATGAACGATTACTTCTGCGCTCAACTGTACCATACTGCCGTGATTACAATTAGTAATTTCGAATACCACTTGGCGTAAAATAATCGAGAGATGCTTTTCCCGGTTGTGGATTTTCCGGATATCCGATAGATAACGATAATATTAATAATAATAATAATAATAATAATAATAATATTATTAATGATAAAATGAGAAATAGTCATTTGCAAGCGCAGTTTACTCAGCCATACAAATGAAGAATCTTCTGTTCGAGATTTTCAGCGTTCAATTTCTGTTTCTATAACGTTTTCTCGTTTGCTTACAATAAACGCATTTGTACCACAGTCTTCCAGGGTACAAAGGAAAGAGTAACAAACTATTCGTTTGCCGTGATCTGCAAATCAAACGGAGAGGATAAAAGAGATAGAAATAACGACCTAAACGAATAGAGAGAGAGAGAGAGAGAGAAAGAGAGAAAGGCGAAATGTAACAGGAACGAGGGAGGGGGGGGGGAATAAGGCGAAGCGACGGGTGGGAGTTGAAAGGGAAAGAAACAGAGAATTAATAAGAAAAATTCTGTATAACTATGATACAAGCCCTCTGATGATCTCAGTGTTTTATTTTTGTATAGCGTGCGTTTAAAAGACCGTGTAATCTTCGGGAACGTAAATCAAACAAACAGGCACGATTCGAGAAACATAGCGAAACTTAATTGTAGAGGACAACAAAAATAATAAAAGAAAGAAATGTATAAGGGAGATGTAGGTATAAATACAGACAGAGACGAATTTAGGCTGCGACGATAGAGGTTTAAAGTTTGTGAACGTTTTTTCCAGACATTTCCCAGTGCTGCTTTATGTAATACCTTATGTAATATATAAATATATATATAAATATATATATATATAAATTGTATGAAAAATCAAATGAAAAAATTACACATTGCTTGTCGTTATTCGCAATCCCTATATTATCCTTCTGTTCGACAGAGATGCCGAATTTGTCGAATTTTGCAAAAATGTCAAGATATTGTGGTAGATTTTATTATGATTTAAACATTCTTTTTTTTTATTTACAGTGTTACTATGACTTTAAAATAGTAGCGATATTTGCAGCGAGTCAAAGAAGTCTCTGCACACTCTATAAAACAGAGTACCTTTTTTTAAAATTGGTTCAATTTTTAATTATTATATTATTAATTTATATATTATATTATATATATTATATTATTAATGATTAAATTTTGTTTATTAGCAGTTAATTGCAGTTACTCGTGATTGCTAAATAATTAACAAAGGTTGATTCCGCTACTTCCGTTTTCTGTGCCTTCAATAGAAGAAACATTTTTTAGACTTACAGTGAGTAAAGGAAGCATATACATTATAATCGTAGAGTTAATTTTTCTACTTCTTAATTCCCTTTTTCTTCTTTCATTTTTTGTTTGTGTTTTCTTCTGCTACGATCATTTATTAAAGATTTAACGAAGCCATAGTACAAAATTCCGATAACTGACCGATGATGCCCAATGGCCGTTTCGTTCCACTGTGCGCCGTCTCGCGACATTCCTCATCAGCAGTGGAACGGGGAAAAATCTCGAATTGTAGAGAACATAATCGTTACCACGTTTTTCAAAGTGGTCTTAAGTACATGGCCGTCACTGTACATCAGTTTTATGTATATGTTTATATTCCTCTATCGTCTTTAGCTTTAAATATAAAATAAAAAGAAATTAAGGTTAGAAAAGTAGCGTATGTGATATGTTTCCGTTACTTCATTTTGTTTCATGTCTTCCCTTTTTCTTTATTTCGTAATTTGTTTCTTGTTAAATTCGATGTAACTGAAATAAACACGGTGTAATAAAGAAAGAACAATACATGTATACGAACATCTTTTTCAAGACAATAAAGAGACTGTTCCAAAAGCATGCTGTACTTTACTTCGTTGCTACATAGAATTCCAGTAGAAAGAGAAAATGCATAATCAAGGAACAAGAATTTTTACAATCTTAAAAATAGAACACTTAAAAAGATTTCTACGCCCTCTCGCGAGCATTCTTCAAATAATAATTGTGTAGATCTATGTTTAAAAAATTTATTGTTTCATGTAATAATCATTTATTATTTTAATCGTGATTACTACAATCAATAACAAAACGGTTTTTTTTTACCATATTTTATATGCCTGTGTGTTTCTGTGTACAATTATGTACATTCTGGAAGCATTACATAATGAAGCCGATATATGGTCAGTTTTCTTAATAAATATAAATAATGTACAAGGAAAAAAATTGAAGTAACAATATCATACGTAAATGTGCGCATAATATATAATATATAACATAATAACATGTAGTATATATTATACGCGCGCGTTCGTACATATATACACACAGGAAGGAAAAATATATTTCCATCTCAGAAATCTACAATTTCAAAATGAGCACCGGCAACAAAAGATTGTCACTACTCTTGGACATCGATATCAGAAGGCAGGCTCCTAGTGAATTACTAATAGTAAGGGAAAATCAAAGTCAGCTGCCTCCTGTTCCAAAACTGGGGTTTCTATGCGACGCAGGCTTACTGTTTTCGACACCGGAACCTTCATCGCATGAATCAGAATCCTATTCCTAAACCGATCAGGATGAACATCCTAAACTAAACAGGATGTTGCAAATGCCTCCGATGACAGGGATAGGCCTCACAAGGCAAACGCAAAGTGATCCCAGAGTTCCTCCGGAAACTTGCTCCTAAAGGAATCGCATATCTTGAAGCCCCGATAGGGAGATTCAGATTGGAACAGAAAACTAGCCAGGTGGAGTCAGCCGAAAAGCTGATCTCATCTATTGCGGAGATCTCTAGCCACTTTGATACTAACTTTAGGGCTCCGATGAAGGAGAAAGAGGCAGTAAAATTGAATGATACGTTGAAAGGGGTGGAAGATGTGCATCTCCTCTTCAATATAAGAGAAAGATACAGTTCCCATGCAGCATTCAGATATCTGAGGAAGATACAATACTCCTGGAAGTGTCCGTGCGAATGCACAAGGACATCATGCCGATTAAGTAAACCATGATGAACTCGGCGGAAGACAACTAGTTCGTATAACCAGATAGGTTCGCGTCCAGATAAACGGATTCAACTAAACAAACAGAAGAAAATGTGCTGAGTTTACATCTCTTTATGTTCGCAATACTCAGGAGTTCAGATGATTGGACCCCATCTCATTGGCAAAAAGTTGGCAGTAGTTTCAGCATTTGTCAATAAACATATAGCGCAGGTTGCCGGAGTAAGGGTACGTGACCCCACCTGGCCAAACAGTCTAACCAGAGAGGTGAGACCAAAGAAATAAAAGTTAGAGAATCAAAATGATCTTAACAAAGCATACCAATGGGATCAAAGCATTCTTTGTGAGTGTACATATACGCACATACAATAATAACATACGCAACCATACGCATCATATAAACTATAAATATTAAATAAATGCTTAACGTATGTTTAGTCTTAGTATTCATCACTTGATGATAATCTGCTACGGAAATAATGACTATCTCAGTTTCAAATTCCAAAATTATTCCTCATTTCGATTTCTCAAATTCAAAGGAACATCGCAAATCCCGTAACAAGATTTCTAGTCTTTTTTTTTTTAAACTATTTTAGCTATCAAAGCCGTCGAAATTTAATAAATCATATTAATCTTTCGGAAAAAAGATATTTTATTAGGAGAACTATGCAATGGTTCCTCTTTCTTGCTCAAATTAAAAAAAAACACGTCTCTTTATACGAGACTCAGTTATTTTAATCATTCTCTCCTTATTTTGTGCAAATATGTTGTTTTCGTTAGGCACATCATCCAATTATTTCCCAGTAGCCGTTGCTGTAACGGGAAAGAGAAACTCATATAATTCCTCTTTCCTTTACAGGTGTAATAATAAATATATATTCCTTTCGTACATCATGGGTACAACAAGAATCATATGTGCACTTCGTCATAAAATATCTGCGTCATTCCCTCTTTTTCTTTAAAAATAAAAAAAAAAAAGAAGAGTTAAAATTCGATCAATTTATATTAATTTTTTGTATTCCTTATTGCCTTAATTCTTGACAAATATTATCGAAAATACAAAAACTGGGAAAAATAATTTAATAAATCTAGATCTAAAGAATGTTCTCAACAGGTATTTCAACAACATTGTGCATGTCAGAAGCATATTCAAAAGAGAAATATAAAATTTGCGTGGATGTCCTAGAGCCTGTTTCATATCGTACACTATTTGCAGGTAATATTTGATGACTAATCAACTGCAAAAATTCAAAACTATCAACAATTATTTCATATTTCCTGAAAGTGTCTTCAACAAAGCTCATTGTATTGATCTCTTACATTTAAATTGCCTAAATTCTAAAATGATCTTGGCGTAAGATCAAGGTAAAAATGTATTAAGTTCGCAAAATAGAAAATGGAGGTGGCCCAGCCTGCCTCATCATCATTGCAAAACTGCTTAATCCCTCTTCACCGTTATTTTGACTATTCGGATTATTTTGTGAACTATTTGGATTTTTGCTTTTACTACTATTATGACTTTGTAAATGTTTCTTCAAATGATCCTTCCTATAAAAAGCTTTGCCACATTCTGTACATACTTGATTTTTGCTACCCGAGTGTATAATCATGTGACGAGCAAGGTGCTCGTTACGTTTAAATGCTTTACAACACATATTACATTGATAAGGCCTGTCTTTATTGTGACCTTGTTTGTGGCGATCCAAATGTTCTTTACGCTTTAAACTTGCACCACAAATATCACAGATATAAGGTCGCTGTCTATGTTCTTCAAGATGTTCGTGCAATGCAGTTTGATCTTCAAACCTGTACGCACATTCTGGACAATGATAGACTAATGTACCTGAAACATTTAGAATACTTACAATTAGAATCAAGATTATATTAAAGAACATATGTAGCTGATATTAACTGCAAAATCAGAGATAGGAGATGAGTAATGCAGTTAATGATTAATGATTAGACAGTTACTTGTAAGAAGTAGATTAACCAATCGATTAGATTAATAATTATTATTATTTTTTATTCTGGAATAAATATTTGAGTACACAACTGTCGAATACAGTGCACAATGTTCACACATTCATCGACATTTCACTGCAATTTGTTAGTAATTTCATTATCAATTTAGCGAACAGTTAAATCAACTGCGATCTTTTGTAATTAACTCCTTTTTATTCTCATACATTTCTTGGATAAAAATTCACACATCTTGTGCTTCCGATCCTGCACAATTTCATATTTCTCTATTATTATATTGTAATTTGACATATTTGTTTGAGATCTGGGATTATTACTAATCCCCACGATTGATAGAATTGAAGTATAAAACAACAAAGGATGAATATTAATAAAAAATCTTTTTTTGACAACTATTTTCGAGGATTATACAAGGGTTAATCGAAACCATTAAGCTCAAATTTATTATTGTCTTAAATATTAATAAATTAATGCCCAACTCTATGCGAAACTAAAACAAGTATACTTTACCATTTATATGTTGTGGTTCAACTTCGTATTCAATTTTTGGCCGAACTTCTTGACAATTATGCGTAGAGTTATTCCCATTTTCTTCATATTTACTTACATATGGTAATCCTAATGTATTAGAACACCTTGCTAAATACTCAGATGTAAGTTTAAAATCTATTTGTAATGGATCTGTCATTGTAGCTGCGTCTACTTTCTGAATGGTTTGCGTTCCAGAAGACTGACGTGTAATTTGTGGACATGCTTCTTTATTTCCACAAGTATTCTCGTTTCTATTCTCATCCGTTTGTTGGACATGATGCGAAGGATGTCCAGAATATGCGTATCCATTCATATTAGGTTGATTGTGTTGATGGTTATGAATGTCCGGTGGATATTTTAAATCGCGTGGGTCATAAGCCATATTTAGGAAACCATTAAGTAAATCTTTTTAGTATTTGTCTACAAAAGAATATATACAATAGACATGAGGTAAGAATAAATTACAAATTATGACTAACACCTGCACGAATACACAGAAGAAATATTATTTTAACAGCTATAGTGAATAGCTTTTGAAAAATTTTAGTATATATCATAGTAATCAACTCTTCTGTTTGAAATGAAATTTTAATTCAATATATGTTGCTATTATCGTTCGTCAGATTAATTTCGATAAAATCACGAAACGATTTGTTAACTTGAATACGAATATCAGTTACTAAAAATAGAAACGAGCATAAATTTTGTTATAAATTTGACGTAATTGGGAGATCTTATTGAGCAGGTCAGGACAGGTGTCCATGCACCGCTTCATAACTCGTGGTAATTAACAGCATCGGAATGCAGTATAAAAATAATCATAGAAAACGGATCGTTCTTCGATGTTAAGCGCACGAATCATATTTACTTACCATTTACATGCAGAGCTAGTTGTAAGACCAGCAGATCGCTGGTCACTATTTGTTTGTATTAAGCTTAGCCATCTTTATATGTGTCAGCTGCTGTACAAATTCTGAATGTTTCTTTCACAAAACCGTCCGTATTATAAAATTATATTTCTCGATCGCATGCCGACAGGTACTTCGTCAATAGAATATTCGATCGTTTACATTCTACATGAATGCCCGATGAATTTTTTATTTGCGATTAGTACACTTTTCTCCACAGTGTCATCTCGAAATGCGCAACGATACAACGATCACAAAAGGGAATGTACATATATCGCATTTAAAAGAGGCGGCTATTTAAGGAGTTCGGGAAAAAAATACAATTCGTTACGATAATACATGCGTTGGTATTTTATCTGACAAATGAATTACTGAAAAATCGAAGTATTTAATTGTTTCAATATCACGTTCGATCGAGGTTTAACTTGTTAATAAATTCGACACTTTTTAAATTGATTATTAACATATACATTCGTTCGTGTGTACATTTGTAGCGTAGCAATGTCAATGTAACATACATCGAATTGTTTTATCGTCATATATTATATAGTTTCAAATGAAACCTTTATCTTCTTTCCGATCGTCAGAAGATCAAAGAAATTATTCAACATTAAAATCAGAATGACCAGCAGGTGCAATTGTATTATGGGATCGATGGCGCTAGCAAGCCATTCCCCTAAGTGCGCACTTCTAGGGATTTTTGTCGGACACCAATTGCCACCGCGGGCTATATGCAGGGTGTCCCAAAATTATGGAACTTCAGGGAAATGAGGGGTTCCTCAGGACATTTCAAAAAAAGCCACGGATTGTATTTTCACTAAGGAAAAAGTTACTACAAATGACCTCAGGAACCTCTCATTACCCAGAAGTACCATAATTTTGGGAACTCCTCTGAGTTACCGAGATCTGGAAAACAAATTTTTTACATTTTCGTTCCAAGTTCAGATAAAACGAATTAAAAAATGAAAGCTTCTTCTCACTTATGTAGTAGAATCAAAAGAAAAAAGTATTTTGATCATTATAAAGTAAACTCAAGTCCTCTTAACAACATAAAAAAATTCGAATCATTTTGTTTAGTTTTAAAACAGTTACTGCATTTACTTTTTTCCACAATGTAAAATTAGAATAATTCGAAGGAACATGACAGTGTAGTGATTAGTGAATTCGGTACGGGTGATGTCTCTCCGACAAAGTAAAACATCTTCATTTTTATAATTTACATATTTATTAAATCTAAAATTTAAATTCTTTATACTTCTTCGAAGCTTTCGAGTCTTGACCTTGTTGCCGTTTGCGTTTGCTCTGCAAAAGAAATTCTTTACGTTAACATCGTTAAGTAGCTTATTATTAGTTTATTAATAATCTACATATACACTTACTTTTTGTCGTTGTACGTGATCCTGAAGCATGTCCGAAAGATCTTCTCTCCTCAAATGAGCCTGACGTGACCGCATAGTTTCCTCGTACCGCGATGCCATTGCTTCAGAGTCTAGATCCAACTCACTCGGATCCAATGCCAGTTCAACGGCTCCATCTTTCTCTGTCCTTCCATCCGATGTTGTCCCGCTTACACCGCGTCGTGCAGCGATCACCGATGGAGGTGCTTGACCACCTGCAGCGCCTGTCATATCATATACATGCGTGCTGCCCATCATGCTGGCACCAAGACCCTCTGTTCGTCGTTCTTGCAGAACCGTGTACAAAGCAGGCGTGTCTCCGCCTTCCATTTCGCTCTCAATTTTCTTTTTTCTCAACTCGATTGTTTCCGGTGTCTCCAAGCCCGCAGGGATCGACGTGATTCCACTCGGCGTTATCAAACCTTCTGCACCGGGTGTAACCAACCCGCTCGCATCTCCGTCTGTCTCCTTTCCTTCTCCTTCACCTTCTCCGCCTTCCTCCGCATCTTCGTCCTCGTCTTCGTCTCCGGACGATTCTGATTCAGGTTCGCCCCACATGCCCCTGTCGATCTCCTCGTCCATCGCATCGCCACCTGGTGCACGAGAGATTCCAAACACGTCTCCGTACAAAGGTCGTCCAGTTTCATCCACAGGAGGCTTTCCCCAGCCACCAGCATGATATCCAAACGCACATCCCTCGGGTATAGGCGCATTCAAACCGGGTATCTTTAAATTTGGATAACTCGGTGGCGGTCCATAACGTTGCATAGCGATCAACCACGGTGGCGGAACTTTGTGACAATTGGGTCCCACCGGCATACCGAGCGCAGTACGCAATTCGTCGGACAGTTCTCCAGGTTTCTTCTCCTTCAAACGTGTCTCGAATTCTTTGCCCTCGTAGTACAGGTCACCGTGAATAGTCATACGAGGTTTCGTTTGCCACTTGAAGAACGCATCATGCAGTTTCTGATAGTCAATATCTATTTTGCCAAGCTTGGGTCTCGCTCTTTCCCTCATTTTGGCTTTTAATGTGCGTGTATCGTCTCGTTCTTGCAGGCTCGCTCTCATCTCGGTGATTCCTGTACGTTTTATAAAGTCTGGTAAGTCGAAAGGAGGCTTCTCGATACCACGTTTGCCCTGGAGATATTTCCTCTTGAAACACCAGTGCCTCGGCACAGGCACTGTATTGCGGTGAGCTTTCAATTGTACAAGGAGTTTCGGATCCCTGGCGGTAACGTCGTGCATTTCAACGACATCGGGACGACCTACCAGTTGCTTCAGTTCTGCTACGCTCAAACGTGTTAGCCTTTTTAGTTTTCTCTTGGAAAGACGTGGAGCACCATTTTCACCGGTTCCC